>NW_006921857.1:1198162-1209218 GCF_000298275.1 Orycteropus afer afer | reverse complement strand
CGTCTCAATATAAAGAAAACAAAAATCCTCACAACTGGACCAATGAGCAGTATCACAATAAATGGAGAGAAGATTGAGGTTGTCAAAGAATTCATGTTGCTTGGTTCTACAATTGATGCCAATGGAAGCAGCAGTCAGGACATTAGACAACGTGTAGCACTGGGAAGGTCAACCATGAAGGAAGTGTTTCAAGTGCTGAGGAGCAACGATATCTCCTTGAGGACTAAGGACACAAGCCATGATATTTCCAATCGCCTCATATGCATGTGAGAGCTGGACAATGAATAAGGAAGACCTAAAAAGAGTTGATGCTTTTGAGCTGTGGTGCTAGTGAAGAATGCAGAAAGTACCATGAACTCCTAAAAGAACTAACAGATCTGTCCTGGAGGAAGTGCACCTGAAATGCTCCTTGGAAGTTAGAATGGCCAGATTTCGTCTCACCTATTTTGGTCATGTTGTCAGAAGGGACCATTCCCTGGAGAAGGATGTCATGCTTGGTAGGGTGGAAGATCCATGAAAGCAGGGGAGGCCTTCAACAAAATGGATTGACACAGTGGCTGCGATGATGGGCTCAAATATAGCAGGGATCAAGGAGCTGGCGCAGGATCAGCCAGTGTTTCGTTCTGTGCATGGGGTTGCTATAAGTTGGAAACAGCACCTAATAACAACAACAACATTTTGAAAGCATTCTAACCTAAGTGAGTCATCCTCCTCCTCTGTATTGGACAATGTTTCTGGACTACTCATAAATTGTGCAGTGATATATCAGACAGTGTTTCTCTGCTATTCGTAAGGTTCTACCTGGCCAATTCTTTGAGAAGTGAATTGCCTCTTCCTTCTTCCTAGTCTGTCTCAGTCTGCAAGCCGCACTGATACCTGTGCACCATGAGCACCCCTCTCAGTTTGAAACACCGGTGTCACAGCCTCAAGACTCACAGCAATATGTCACCACAGTAGGACAAACTGACTGTCAAGTTTCACTCCCTTAGCTGTTCAAAACCTCTCCAACCTCCCCTTACCTGGATCCCCACTGCTGCCTCCTTGCTATGTCACGGTCCCCCTGGCCTTTTCCTGGCCCTTCCCCTGCTTCCCTGCCTTGCCACGTGGGGCATCGCCTGGGTGCCCTCTTCACCGGGATTCCTGCGGCTGACTCCTTGCAAACAATAGTATATTATAAAATACTGCAGACATTTCTAGAATTTGTGCATTCCTTTCCCTTTCTCAGAAAGATAAGTCTTTCTAATTATATACAAGACAAGCTATATTTGAGATTTTATAGTTTTCAATATGAAAGCTCTTTGAAACTTAAGACAGTCACTGCAACGTAGTACGAATTAGTTCTCTGAACCTCAACCATTGGGTTTTCTGTGTGATCAAGAGAGGTTCACTTTGCGATTTAAATCCAAGTCTGCTTGGATAAATGACTACTTTGACTTCATGGCTGGTGTTTCTTGTTTTCCTCAGTGTCCAAGTTAGTCCCTGATTATATATTAGAATATCTAGGAGTCTTGCTGATTCTTATGGTGGTTAACCCTATGGACTCTAGAATCAGATAATGCATGCACACACTGCGGTGGAGTTGGATCCGACTCATAACTACCCCTCCTTGGGTTTCTGAGGTGGTATCACTAGTGAAGTAGATTGCTCAACCTTCCTTACAAACAGTGGCTGGAGGGTTTGAACCACCAGCCTTCTGGTTAGCAGTCAAATACCTTAGGCATTATAGCATCAGAGCTCCTAGAATCAGATAAAGTAAGGTTCAAATTCAGTTTTGTTTATAACTATGTAACTTAAGAATGAAAATTACATAACTTTGCTGAGGCTCAGTTTCTTCACTTCCCATTGTTGTTGTTGGTGAAGTAGATTGCCCCATCTTCCTTCCGAGGAGTGGCTAGTGGGTTTGAACTGCCAGCCTTCTGGTTAGCAGTCAAGTGCCTTAGGCACTATGCTACCAGAGCTCCTTCACTTCCCAATACAGAGATAATAATATCTATTTCAAGGGTTATCAGGATTAAATGAAATAATATAAAATGATCTCCATAGTTCTTTGAATACAGTAAATAAGCAATACAATTCACCACTATTTTTAATATTATTATCAATTCAGTCATTAAAATGCCTATTTTTAATAAAACAATTAGTATCCCAATTAGAAACAGGTGTCAGTTTTCCTGGTGTCTGAGCCACTTTGTAGTAACCTTTGACTATTGAAGTTAATTTTTTTTTTAGGTTAGTAAGCTGAATCAGTAAGAGAGAAGAAAACTGAAAAATTAGAGTTTTCCAGGAAGGCAGTAGTCTTTTATATCCGTTCATTGGATTCAACAGATTCTGATTGTATTTCCAATCTTATTCCTGAACTATAGTGATTTAAATAGTTTTTATTCTCTGCCTTAGCATCTCCCTCCTAGCTTCTCAATACACTCAGTCCTTGTCTTTTGGCAGCATGGTAGAGATTAATGAGATTAAAAATATCTGTAAATTTATTTAGGAGCACTGTATAGGGTGAACATTTGTTGCCAACATTCAATATGAGCATTCAGAGATTATTATTAATAGGTACTTTTATAACAATTTCATTTTACAGAATACCTGTAATTACAGTATTACTAGAACATCAGGTACTTTATTTTCTTACCATCTTCATCATTGGATATGGTGACAGTGGCCATGTTATTCTTTCCAACTCTAGCTCCACTCCAGTGGTTTCCAAGAGGATGGCCCAGGTAGACCCTGAACTGTTCTTCTGGCTCAAACATGGAGTCATCATGGACATAGACAGTACAGTTCTTCACCTAGAGCCCGTGGCATAAGACAGATTAAAATCTGCAGTGAGAAATCAGTAACTTGGTTGATTTTTCTAGAAAATTGTATTTCTTCTTTGTAGCATGAGTTGATACAAATAAAAAAGGAACCAAACAGTTTCAGTCATGAAACAGAATGCTTAAAAATCTATTATTTCATGCTTGAGTGGAACTTACCTATATATGGAACCATATATTACAACATTCTAAACCATCTTGAATTATTGGCCTTTAGTCATGAAAAAAAATCAATAGAACAAGTAATCCATTAAAAAACACCCATAGAACATTTACATGCTTTCCCACATTATTCTTGGGCCAATCAATATTTTTGCACATGTTACAATAGGTAGATTTCTGATGATGGAGGTTTAACATATTGATTAGATTTCTTGCAGAGCTGATTAATGTTCTTTTTCCTTCATAATTATTGAATAGTCTATAATGAACTCAGAAAGCCTTCATATTAGAGGCCAAAGACACCTTTAAATGGTGAAGAACTCTCTGATCTGCTGCCAAACAATGTCTCTTGTGTGAGGACTTCTGAGTGCTGAAAATCTGAGAAAACAATTCAAATCCCTGTTTGATAAAAAACAAAAAACAAACCAAAAACAAAAAACCAGTGTCTAACTGAATATTCTCTACTGAGGATTGTATTGTGAGAAAATGTAAAATAAGGTCACAACCTTTTAAATAACAGAGCAGCCCTCAGTAGTGAAGTCATGTGATAAGAAGTGAGATATTTTAGTGGGAACATTTTAAATCTATTATTGTATTTTTTAAAAAACCAAGAATGAAGAATTTTATTTAAAAGAGCATTATTCAAAAATGTGTTTCTCAAAGGAACAATTTTTAAATAGTTTTATTATCAAATGACCACAAAACAAGAAGAAACAAAAATATTCAAATGAAAAACAGAATAGAATTAATAATGCTTTCCAAAGTAACAATTGTAGTGAGGCTCCATCCAGCTTACAGCACCTGTGTCTATATCCAGCTAAAGAAATGGCCAACTGTGCTGTAGTCCCTAGCAAGAGAAAACAGTCTTGAACTCGTTGCCACTCAAAAAAAAGAATGTACAGTAAAACCAGTGAAAGCTGGAAGCTGTGTTAGAAAGAAACTTGTCAGAGAAGGAAAACTCAAATATTTTCCAGTAAAATGAGCAATTACTATCCTATTTTATTGGATAGGATATGTGGCAGAGAGAAGTTTCACTCTCACTCTCATACTTCCTGCTGTTGATGTTAGCTGCTGTGGAGTTGGCACCCAATTCACGGTGACCTCATGCACAATGTAAGGAAATGCTGCCTGGTCTTCTGACCAGGTCATGATTGGTAGTGGTCTGGGCTATTGTTAGTCACAAGGTTTTCATTGGCTGATTTTTGGAAGTATATAGCCAGGCCTTTCTTCCTAGTCTGTCTTAGTCTGGAAGCTCTGCTGAAGCCTGTTCAACATCAGAGCAACACACAAGTTCCACTGATAGACGAGAGGTGGCCATGCATGATGTGAATTGGACAGGAATCAAGTCTGGGTTTCCCTTATGGAAGATGAGAATTCTACCATGGAACCACCAATGCCTCCTTCTCATATCTCTCAAGCCACACCAAATGGTAGGAAAATGCTCCTGTGAGCATATATATGTGGCTTGCTAACCTGGTTTTAAGTCCCTAAAGAAAGCTGTAATTTTTTTTTTCTACCACATCTTTCTTACATTAAGACCTTCATGAGAAGCATAATTTAGTAGTGACTCTTTAAGAGGTTCAAAAAATAAAGTCATTCAAATGAACAACAAGTTCCAAAGACACACTGCTTAGCAAGTCAAAGAAAATAAAGATTCCAAAAATAGGCTTAGGAATGATGATGGGCTGTCTTGTGGGTAACATATAGATATTTGGTTATATTTTCTTTACGTTTTTATTTCATTATAAATTATGTCTTGGATAGGCAGAGAATACTCTTTTGAACTGAAAACAAATGCAGACATGTAGACTCAAAGCTGAAGACTGTATCTGTCATATTTGTATGTATTTTAAAACACATGTCTCAACCTGCTACTAGTAAAAGTCCCATAATATACATAACTAAGACAGGGCCTTTATGAGTCATGAGTGTGTAAAAGAGTCCCAGAGAAGAGAAGGAATCTATCACCTTTCTTTTTTTTGTTTTTGTTTTTGGTAGTAAAGATGAACAGGGGAGGAGTCTTGAGGTGACCTGGGATAGATAGGTAAGGTCTTCTTATGCTAAATTTCAAAAGGACTAATAATAAGGCAAAACTCTGATGCATTTGATTATATCAGAATTGAAGATTTCTGTTCAACTAAGAAATCCATGTTCAAAGGAGATAAATAACAGAAAAGGAAAAGATATTTAATATCTAAAATATGTAAAACTGGCAAGAGATTAATTTAGAAAATAAATATTTATATTTATATAAATATATATTTAGAATATAAAAGAAACTACTAATAAAACACTAAGAAAAAAGGTAACAACATGATAGGATAAAGAGCAAAGGATAAAAATAATAAAAACAGAAAAGAAAACCAAATAAGTCAAATAGCATGTAAGATAGTAGTAATAGTAGTGACAGCATAAATGCAAATTAAAATGAGATATAACAAATTAAAAAAAGATAATGTCAAGCGTTGGAGAGGGTATAGGGACATAGCAACCATCATGCACTGTTAATGACAGTATAGACTTGTGTAGCCATTCTGACAGTATTCTGATACTATTTTTTCAAATGAAGCATGTACATGCCCTACAGCCCCATGATTTTGCCTCTGAGTATATGTGCAAAGTAATTCTCACTGAGGTCTGTAAGTAAACATGTATAAGGATGTGCACTACAGCCTTACTGTTGGCAAAGCATTAGAAGGTTACTGGTACTATAGGTTCCTCACTGTCTGTCACTAAGAGTGGATGGCTAAAATGTAGTAGATGCACACCAGGAAATATATTACAACAGTTGGAAGCAGCAGATTAGATACATACATAAAGGATGTAGTCAGATCATAAAACATATTGCTGATTAAAACAGTGAAAGATTGGAAAAGATGTAACCCAATAATATTTATTTAAATTTAAAGTAATACACACAAGACAACACACAGTTTTCAAAAACAAATATTAATTAAGAGGTACACATTAAGCACAACAGAATGATGGGCTCTGAGGTAAGGAAGGAAATGTGGCTGGAGGAAATAAGTCAAATAGAATGAATAAAATAAAGTAAGAGAAGGGTCTTGCACTGATCAATGAGGATGATGTGCTTTGAACCCAAACCAGTGGCTATTGAGTCTGTGCTGCCACATAGTGACCCCTGTGAACCACAGTAGAATTGTGCCACATAGGGTTTTCTATGTGTGAATTTTTGGAAGTAGATCATCAGGCTTTTCTTTCAAGGCACTTCTGATTGGCTTCGAACCTCTAACCTTGCAGTTAGCAGCTGAACATTAACCATTTGTACCACCCAAGGAGGACAATTAATTCAGTCATCTATAACTGAAGTCCAAAAGGGGAGAAAAATGATGTTCATTCCAGATGTCCTTTTGGCAAACACTGAGGTTGTAGGCTTTGATTCTGAAGGAGCTAAATTTACTGATTAGGGTTTCTCAGGACTTCTAGTGTTTTCATGTGGTTATCAACAGGATACCTGTTAATAACAGGATACCTCATTGGCCTGAATATGCCTATTTGTTCCTATACTACAATGCATACTGTCTTGGATTAGGGGCCCAGGTATTAAAGAACTGCTTTCTCCTCCTCTAAGTAGCATGTTGTTGTTGTTGTTATTGGTAGGTACCATTGAGTGGTCTACGACTCATAGTGACCCTATGTACAGCAGGACGAAATACCTCCCAGTCCTGTGCCAGCCTCATGATCCTTGCTATACCTGAGCCCATCGATGTAGCCACTGTGTCAATCCATCTCATTGAGGGCCTTCCCCTTTTTCGTTGACCCTCCACTTTACTAAGCATGATATCCTTCTTCAGGGAATGGTCCCTTTTTACAACATGACAAAGTAGCAAAAGGGGGATGTATTTGTCTCTAACAGTTTCAGTTTCAGAGCAACCTTCACTCATTAAGTCTTCTACATTCCCAAAATGCTACATGTCATCTAAACTTTCCAGCTCAACTCATGCTATATGTACTTGGTTGCTGTGTTGTTTTGGGCTTGAAAGAGAGAGACAAAGAAGATAGCCACATGGAATAGATGGTATTATTAAAAATATTATCAATAAGAAAATTCCTAGAATGTGCAGAATTTGTTGAAATTACTTCATCATGAACAAATAAAGGTATTAAGGAAGAAGAGAATCATATCTCTCAGCCACCATGAATCCACTTACTTTCTCTCCTTTTAGAAACGTAATCCGTGAAGAGTCTGAATTTCTTCTCTCTTCAAAGTCTTCCATGACCTGAGCTGAATGGCCCTGAGTATAGCACCTCACAGATGACTCATAGCTCAGGTCCCCACTCCGAATGATAGGAATGTGCAGGACACCCTCCTTCTCCTTGACTAGGAGCAAATCCCTGGAAAACTGCATGCTGGGCACTAGGTGAGGAGAGAGAAAAACAGAACCATCATTAGTGTTTACAGAGTGGCCACAGCCGTCAGCAACCATCATCAACCACTAGGCAAAAGGGCTCCATTGAGGGCCTAGGAGGCTGGCATATCACAGTGGAATTTGGCCTTCAAGGAATGGTTACTGTTCTCTGGATATTGCTTTCACTGTGGATGTGGTTTCAATGAAATAGAATATATCAATCTTATACCCTTCTTCCCTTAGCTGCATCTCAAAGGCCTGTTAAGTACCAGGCAGATAATGTAAATGAAGAAATGGTCTAGGTGTAATAAAAATTTTGATAGAATTAGGTACCCAAAAGAGTTCACTTTCCTCCTAAGCCTACAAGAAGGAAAACAGAGGTGCAGGTTGATAACTGGTCACTCACATTGGACCTGGGGCTAGGGAGACAATAGAGAAAAGTGGGGATATTAGTCAAGAGGAGAGAGAGCATTCCTTGTCTCAAGGGACACTACTCCTCAGCTGCAGCCTTTTCTTGTCAGATCTTATTTTCAAAAGAAGCCACAGAGCAGGATTTTTATGTTTTTAAACTCCTAAAGCTTAACCTAACAACCAATTAAAATGGTGAAAAAGAAATGCCCTACAGGCCCAAAGTACTTGGGTCAAATAAAGCACATGTGGTTGGTAGACCCCCAGTTTCTGGCCACTGATTTAAAGTTACCTCTTTTTTTTAAAAAAAAAACCAAAAAACAAAAACCTCACACAGCCTCATAGCATTTAGGGAGGTACCATAGTCAAACTGTGGTTATAAATAAGGGCTTTGGCATAAACAAACCTGACTTTTCATCCCTGTTCTGCTACTTATTAGCTCTATGACATAGGGGAAGTTACTTAGACTGTCTGAGCTTCAATTTTCTCATATACACACACACACAGACACATTAATATCTTCCCTATGGAATTGTTGGGAGGATTGAAATTAAAGAGATAATGTATGTAGGTCACACAATATAGTATCAGACACATAGCAGGTACTCAAATTTGGGGGGCATGTATTGCATTATAGTCTGTGTTTGCCCCTTAACTCCCGACTTCTTAATACAAAGGACACCTTTTACCTTATTTCCTACAATGTTTATTATAATGCTCTGCATAAGATGTGCCCACTTAAAAGACCAACATTTATTATTGATTATTATTATTAACTTCTTCATGATCAATGCCATGAGGTAGCTTCCTCTGTCAGTCGAGGCTCTGACAAAGCCTTCTCAGGCAGAATCAATTTTGGGAATTGCAGGAAGTTGACCCAACAGTTGTGCCTTAGTTATCTAGTGCTGTTACAGCAGAAATATAACGCATGGATAGCTTAAACAAACAGGAATTTATTTTCTCACAGATTAGGGGGCTAGAAGTCCAAAAGCAGGGTGCCAGCTCTAGGGGAAGATTCTCTCTCTGTTAGATGTGGTGGAATGTCTTTGACTCTTTGAGTATCTGCTCCTGGGCAATCTTCATGTGGCTTGGCATCTCTTTTCCCCCTTTTCTGCGTCTCACTTGCTAGTTTAATCTCTTTTATATTGCAAAAGAGATGGACATAAGACATACCCTATACTAATACTGTTTCATTAAGATAAAAAAAGAAAATCTATTACCAAATGGAGTTATAACCACAGGTAAGAGGTTAGGATTTACAACATAAATTTTCTGGGGCGACATGATTCAATCCATAACAAGCTATAATCACCTACTCCTTTTCCATTCCTGTAGGTGCCCTGCCAAAACTGAAAAGAAGGAATAGGAAGGGATGGATAAGCATCCAAACATCTTGCCAAGTCTTAGGTTTTGTCAATATGTGGAAAGCTGTTTGCTTCCAAGCTGCTCACAGCTCAAAACTATTGGCATTAACAAACATACCATCTGAATTAAGGCTCTTAACCATTTATTACTAAAGAAAACATCAGAAGATACCTCTTAAAAGAATACACCTAAAGGAAATTTAGCAGCTTTGGCATTAGGCCTGCACAATAACCAGTTAGAATCCTGTCATCTATAAAACAGTCTGTTTTAAAGGTGGGTGGCAGTGATATCACCTATCCTGAGCTCTGGTGGTGTGGTGCCTAAGGCATTTGACGGCTAACCAGAAGGCTGGCAGTTCAAACCCTCGAGCCACTCCTCGGAAGGAAGATGGGGCAATCTACTTCCGTAATGATATTACCTCGGAAACCCAAGGAGGGGTCACTATGAGTCGGATCCGACTCGATGGCAGTAATTTGGTTTGGTTGAGGAGGACAAGAAGAAAGCTTGTTCAGGTGAAAAGCAAGCTTTTCTGCTTCTGGCTGATCATCTCAAGCTTTAGAATGTATTTTCTTGCTGACCTGACAGGATATCAAAATGAGAAAGCTAAAGACTAAATTGGTAATGTGTAGGATTTTTAATATATTAATCAGCCAAAAATACCTCTTGAGCTGTAAAAGACTCTGCTTTTCCTTTTATCTATGTATCTATGTATCTATCTATCTATCTATTTACTGGAGAAGGAGCCAATGCAATGGCTAGTTTTTATTGGAAAAAGAAAATTTTACAGCACATTTTGAGTGAGTCAGTGAAGAGGCTCAGTGAGCTAGCTGGTGAGGCCAGCTTGTAATGGGTTCCATAGCTAGGGACTGCTGGGCCTCACCTTTGTGCAGGCTGAACCACATGACAGCACTGTTTTCTTCTTTCCAGATGCAGCCCGCTATTAATTTATTGATGCCTACAGCTGCCCTTGGAGGAAGCACATTGTATGGATCCAGGCCTTTCTGTGAGGCTGTTATGAGCACCCTTTCTAGCTCTATTAGGCCCTCAGGGGCTGTGTGGCGAGACTGCAGCTCTATGAAGTAACTGCAGGCCATAATCCATATTCCTCCTTTAACAGAGACAACGGACAATGGTAAGATGAAAAGATGAGTACAAGAATAGATTTATGTACAAGGTGTTTATGGGGTACAAAGAAAAGGTCTATCCAAGGTCAGGCATATTCTATTAAGGGCTCTCATACACGTTATTTAACGTCATCCTTTCAACAACCCTATGTTGTTGTTAGATGTTGTCTAGTCAATTTTGATTCCTAGTGACCCCGTGTGACAGAGCAGAACTCCCCCCATAGGGTTTTCTAGTCTGTATTCTTTAAGGAATCGGAATGCCAGGTCTTTCTCCCATGGAGATGCTGGGTGGGTTCCAACTGCTGACCTTTCAGTTAACAGCTGAATGCTTAACCATTAAACCACCACCAGGACTTCGAACAACCTTATTAACCAAAACACATCCATTGCCACTGAGTCAACTTTGACTCATAGTGCCCCTGTAGGACAGGGTAGAACTGCCCCATACGGTTTCCATAGATCTTTACAGAAGCAGACTGTTACATCTTTCTCTGGCAGAGCAGGTTGGGGTTCGAACTGCCAACCTTTTGTTTAACAGCTGAACACATTTAACCACTGTGCCGCCAGGGATTCTAACAACCCTATTAAACCAAAACCAAAAACCACTGCCATCAAGTCAATTCCAATTCATAGGACACAGTAGAACTGCCTCATAGGGCTTCCAAGGTTGCAAATCTTTACCAAAGCACACTGCCTCATCTTTCTTCCATGGAGTAGCTGGTGAGTTTGAACCACTGACCTTTTGGTTAGTAGCCAAATGCCTTAACCACTATACCAACTAGAGCTCCTTAACAGCCTTATTAAAAAT
>NW_006921857.1:1183135-1185618 GCF_000298275.1 Orycteropus afer afer | reverse complement strand
GTTGTTCAGTTTCCACGTGTTTACTCTTTTTCTGTTGATCTTCCTATTGTTGATTTCTAATTTGATAGCACTGTGATCTGAGATGATGCTTTGCAGTATTTCAATGTTTTTAAATTTATTAAGGCTTGCTTTATGGCCTAACATACAGTCTATCCTGGAAAATGTTCCATGTTCACTGGAAAAGAATATATATTGTGCTGTTGCTGAGTGAACTGTTCTGTAGCTGTCTATAAGGTCAAGATTTCTGTGTCTTTGTTGAGTTTCTTTTCAGTTGTTCTATCTTTCATTGAAAGTGGTGTATTAAAGTCTCCCACTTTGACCCTGGAGTCATCTATTTGCCTTTTCAACTCTTTTAAAGTCTGATTTATGTATTTTGTGGCTCTTTCATTGGGTCCATAGATATTTGTTATTGTTATATCTTCTTGTTCAATTGATTCTTTAGTCTTTTCTTGTCTCATATGGTGGTTTTTGTCTTAAAGTCAATTTGATCAGAAATTAATATTACCACTTCTGCTCTTATTTGGTTGCCATTTGCTTGATGTATTTTTTTCCAACCTTTGATTTTTAGTCTATTTTTGTCTTTGTCTCTAAAGTTTGTCTCTTGTAGACAGCACATTGCTGGGTTATGTTTTCTTATCCAATCTGCAACTCCCTATTAAGTGGTGCACTTAATCTATTGACATTCAGTGTAATTATTGAAAAGTATAAATTGGTTGCTGTCATTTTGTTATGTGCTTTTTCATGATGTTCCTGGTTTCTTTGTTTCATATAATTTTCTGTGCTGAGCTCATTATGTTTATGAATTGTGTTATCATTTCCTTTGTTGCTATAGTTTTAGTATTTGCTAAATACTTGTGCTTGTCCTCTTTTTAATTGTCATATGAAGGTTTACATTTTTCTTTGAGGTTATCCTGTTATTTATCATTTTCTTCCCCAGTTTAGAATAGTCCATTCTATCTTGCAACTCTCTTCACTTCCTCACCATTTAGAAGTTCTATAACTACACAATATTTTCCCTCTTTCTGGTTTTTAGTTGTCTTCATTTGCCAATTGATGTCTCTGGTTCCCTGTTTATAATCTTGTAAGCTTATTTTACTTTGGATATGCCCATAGCTGTGTTGGTTTTGGAGTTATGTCATCTTGTGTATTAATGGTTGGTTGTTTGCTATTATTGGTTCTCTCTTCAAAGTACTTCCTTTAGTATCTCTTGTAAGGATGGTCTGGATTTAACAAATTCTCTTTCTGCTTATGTGGAGATCTCCTAATTTCACCATTATATTTGAAGGACAGTTTTGCCAGATATATAATTCTTGTTTGGAAATTTTTTCTTTTTCGGGCTTTTATATATACCATCCCATTGCTTTCTTGCTTGCATGGTTTCTGCTGAGAAATCAGGGCTTATTCTCATTGGTTTTCCTTTGTAAGTAACTTTTCATTTTTCCCATGCTGACTTCAGAATTCTTTGTCTTTGGTTTTGATGAGTTTGATGATGATATGTCTTGGTCATTTTCTCTTGGGGTCTATATTATTTGGGGTTCATTGGACTTCCTGAATAGATATATTCTTATCTTTCATCATTTTAGGGACATTCTCTTCCAAAATATCTTGGAGAATTTTCTCAGTGGTTTTCTTTTTCTCTTCCTGTTCTGGAATTCTGATGACACACAGATTATTCCTTTTGATGGTTTCCCACGTGAACCTTAAGCTTTCTGCATTTTGTTTTGATCTTTTTTCTGATTGATCTCTTTCCAAAGAAGTATTCAAGTATTTGTCTTCAGTCTCATTAATTCTGTCCTTCGTTGATTCAATTCTACTCCTTTGCCCTTTCCATGTGTTATCTATTTCTGACAATTTAGTACTAATTTTCTTGATTTCTATCTGTACATTTTGCATCATTTCTAATTTTTCATTTATTTTGTCATTTTCTTCCAAAATTGTTCTCAGGGTTTTGTCTGTATTTTCCTTAATTTTGTCAGTGTTTTCCTTGATCTGTCTCTCAATCCTTTGAAGATACCTAAGTATAATTGTTTTGAATTCTTTATCAGGGTGTTCCAATGTTGCTTCTTCCTCAGGGATGTGTTCTGGGTCTATATCCTGCCCTATTGTTTCTACAGCTTTTTCTTGCTTTTTTGTGTGCACTGTGATGGTCTGTTGTCTCTGAGACTTTGTGACAATGTTGTATTTAGAGCTCTGTTAACTGTTTGTGAAGAGCTGTTAAGAGTGAGTCAGGCTCTTCTTGGTGGTTGTTTATCATTAGCCAGTTGGTAGAGAAGGAAGTGATGGCTCTCACTCAGTAAGTGAAGCTGCCGGAGATGTGGGTATAGTTGTGCCATATGGGCGCTGTTGCTGTCTCCCACTCAGACAAAAACAACAATCAAATAACCATCAAAAAAGTAAAAGCAAGTGGACAAAAAACACATCATGTAAACCCACAGGAACAACAACAAAAAAGAACCCTGCAGTATCTGGGGAAAGGGCAATAT
>NW_006921857.1:1181214-1182425 GCF_000298275.1 Orycteropus afer afer | reverse complement strand
AACCATAGGTGTGGGTTCAATTCCAGACCTGAAGGGCAGCTAGGGGCCATAGTCTCAGTGGTTCCACCAGGCTCTATTGGACCAGCAAACCTGGTCCTCACCTTCGTGGAGCCTATTCTTAAGCCCCTGGAATCTGTTGCTTTAAATATGCAAAATGGTCAAACAGCTTGTAAACATTCAAAATGGCTGTGCCCTCTGGACAGGCAAAATCCACAGCTCAGCCCACCTTCCTCTTCACTGCTTCCCCTTTTATTCACCAGCCACCAGTGCAGTCTTCTGTGCAGTCCCAGGCTAGCAGGGCCAATTTTTAAGTAAGCTTTTAGGTCCTAACACCACTTGGCAATATCCAAGCTGTCTGTGCTGACAGGATCGCTGACAGACTGCAGGTCGTATGTGTACTTTTTTGGTGTTTTTATGCAAGTTCTTCTACTAGTTGGAGTTTAGTCCACTTCTATATCTTTCCCTTTAAAGCTCAGGGCTCCAGGATTATCTTCTGTATCTGTGTTATTTGGTTCCCCTTTTCTTTGTTGAAGAGGGTCTGTGCAGTCTGTCTGCCTATTCCGCCATCTTACTGTAACTCCAAGGCAGTAAATCTTTATGTAAGTAGATTGCCCCTTCTTCCTTCTGTGGAGCAGCTGGTGAGTTTGAACCTCTAACCTTCTGATTAGCAGTCTAATGCCTTAGGTACTAGGCCATCAGAGCTCCTTTAACAACTCTATTAGGTGGTTATCATTTCTACAGGCAGTTGGAAGGCTGGGCAAGCCTGACTCCAAAGCTCATTTTCTTTTCATACACTTGGGCACAAAATGGAGATTACTTATTGAAAATTGAGAACATTTCTGAACACTTATCATGTGTGGTCCAATTTATAGTTATATCATTTGTGTAAGTTTTGTATCCCCAAACAAATTGTGGGACTCTGCCTATACTACACTGTAACCCATACAAATCTGAGAACCAGCCACAGGCAGTAAAGTCTTCTGTGTTTATTGAAAATGTTCAATAAAGATTTGTAACCCTGCTAATCTTAATTGACACAGTGAATAGAAACAGCAAAGTCTGGATGATGATGGCCAGTTTATGGGCAATGATTAATATGGAGATTTAGAAGAAGTCCTCTTTCTAGTTCTCAGGAGTTCATGAGTAGGTATAACACATGATTGCACAGCCAGGAGTGGTGTTGTGCTATATGGGCTCTGACATCTTTGTTG
>NW_006921857.1:1167226-1180899 GCF_000298275.1 Orycteropus afer afer | reverse complement strand
AGTGGTCAGGTAAAACTGGAACCTAAGTAGTTAGGACGGGGCCTGTTGTTGTTAGGTGCTGTCAAGTTGGTTCTGACTCATAGTGACCCTATGAAGAATAGAATGAAATACTGCCTACTCCTGTGCCACCCTCACAGCTGTTGCTGTCATTGAACCCATCGTAACAGTCACGTGTCAATCCACCTTGTTGAAGGTCTTTTCTTTAACCCTCCAGGACCCTCCACTTTACCAAGCACGATATCCTTCTCCAGGGATTGTTCCTTTCTGACAACATGACCAAAGTATGAGAGACAAAGTCTGGTCATTGTCACTTCTAAGAAGCATTCCACTGTACTGCTCCAAGGTAGATTTGTTCATTCTTCCGGCAGGCCACAGTACACTCAATATTCTTTGTCAGCATCACAACTCAACTGCTTCAATTCTTCTATGGTCTTCTTTATTCACTGCCCAACTCTCACATACATAAGCTGTTATGAGCTGTTGAGTTGTCTCTGACTCATAGCAATCTTATGTACAATAGAATGAAACATTGCCTGGTCCTGTGTCAGCCTCATGATCTTGCTATACTTGAGCCCATTGCTGCAGCCAGTGTCAATCCATCTTGTTGAGTGCCTTCCCCTCTTTTGTTGACCCTCCACTTTACCAAGCACAGAATCCTTCTCCAGGAAGTGCTCCCTTCTGACCACATGACCAAAGTAGGTGAGACGAAGTCTGGCTATTCTTGCTTCAAAGGAGCATTCACGCTGCACTTCTTCCAGGACAGATTTGTTCGTTCTTTTAGTAGTCTACAGTACTTTCAGCATTCTTCACCAACACCACAACTCACAAGCATTAACTCTTCTTCAGTCTCCTTTATTCACTGTCCAACTCTCACATGCATAGGAGGTGTCTGAAAATACCATGGCTTGGGTTAGGCACATCTTAGTTTTCAAGGAGATATCTTTGCTCTTCAGTTCTTGAAAGAGGTCTTTTGGAACAGATTTGCCCAATGCAATATGTCTTTTGATGTCTTGACTACTGCTTCCATTGGTGTTGATTGTAGAACCAACTAATATGAAGTCTTTGATAACTTCGATCTTTTCTCCATCTATCATGATGCTGCTTATTGGTCCAGTTGTGAGGATTTTTTTCTTTATGTTGGGGTGTAATCCATACTATAGTCTTTAATCTTCATCAGTAAGTGCTCCAAGTCATCCTCACTTTCAGCAAGCAGTTGTGTCATTTGCATATTTCAGGTTGTTAGTGAGCCTTCCTCCAATCCTGATGCCACGTTCTTCGTCACATAGCCCAGCTTCTTGGATTATTTGCTCAGAATACTGATTGCTCAGCATACAGCAATGACACACTCCCTTCTTGATTTTAAATCATGCAGTATCCCCTTGTTTTGTATGAATGACAGCCTCCTGGTCTATGTACAGGTTCCTCATGAGTACAGTTAAGTGTTTTGGAATTCCCATTGCTCTCAATGTTATCCACAATTTGTTATGATCCACACAATCAAATGCCTTTACATAGTCAATAAAAAACAAGTAAACATCTTTCTGGTACTCTTTGCTTTAAGCTAAGATCCATCTGACATCAGCAATGATATCCCTCACACCACATCCCCTTCTGAATCCAGCTTGCATTTCTGGAAGTTCTTTGTCAATATACTGCCGCAACTGCTTTTGAATTATCTTCAGTAAGATTTTACTTGTGTGTGCTATCAATGATATCATTCAATAATTTCCACATTCTGTGGGCTCGCCTTTCTTTGAAAGGGTACAAATGTGGATCTCTTTCAGTCAGTTGGCCAGGTAGCTGTCTTCCAAATCTCTTGGCACAGCCGAGTGAGTGCCTCCAGTGCAGCATCCCTTTGTTGAAATATCTCAATGGGTATTCCGTCAATTCCCGGAGCCTTGTTTATCACTAATTTCTTCAGTGCAGCTTTGACTTCTACCTTTAATATCATTGGTTCTTGACCATATGCCACCTCCTGAAATGGATGATGGTCTATCAATTTTTTTGGTACAGTGACTTGGTGTATTCTATCCATCTTCTTTTGATATTCCCTGCATCATTCAACATATTGCCCATGGAATCTTTCAATATTGCAATTTGAAGCTTAAATATTTCTTCAGTTCTTTCAGCTTGAGAAATGCCAAGCATGTTCTTCCCTTTTGGTTTTTGAACTCCAATTCTTTGCACATTTCATTGTAATAATTGATTTTGTCTTCTTGAGCTGCTTTTTGAAATCTTCTGTTCATCTCTTTTTTCCTGTGGATTCTTCCATTTGCTTTAGCTACTCTTGGTTCAAAGTCAAGTTTCAGAGTCTCTTCTGACATCCATTTTGGTCTTGTCTTCCTTTCCTGTCTTTTTAATGACCTTTCACTTTCTTCATGGATGATGATCTTGATGTCATCCCACAATTCTGGTTTTCAATCATTGGTGTTCAATGCATCAAATCTATTCTGTAGATGGGCTCTAATATAATCAAGGTCATATTTTGGCTCTCGTGGATTTGTTTTAATTTTCCTCAGCTTCAATTTCAACTTGCATATGAGCAGTTGATGGTCTGTTTCACAATCAGCTCCTGGCCTTGTTTTTGCTGAAGATACTGAGCTTATCCATTGCCTCTTCCCGCAGATTCAGTCATTCTGATGCCTGTGTACTCCATCTGGTGAAGCCCACGTGTATAGCCACTGTTTGTGTTGTTGAAAAAACGTATTTGCAATGAATAAGTCATTGGTCTTGTGAAATTCTATCATGCGATTTCCAGCATCATTTCTATCCCCAAGGCTATATTTTCCAACTACTGGTGATTCTTCTTTGTTTCCACCTTTTGTATTCCAATCACCAGTGAGAATTAACACATTGTGATTGCATGTTTGGTGGATTTCAGACTGGAGAAATTGGTAAAAATCTTCAATTTCCTCATCTTTGGCTTTGGTGGTTGGCCCTCCAAAGTCATCAGCTACTGCTTCCTGGCCTTCCCTACCTGTTCTGGCCCTCTAAAAGCCATCTGCTCACAAGCATATGAGGCTATTGAAAATACTGTAGCTGGGAACAATCATACCTTAGGCTTCAAAGTTATACCTTGCTCTTTAACACTTTAAGGAGGTTTTTTTCCAGCAGATTTGGCTGGTGCAATATGTTGTTTGATTTCTTGACTTCTGCTTCCACAGGCATCGATTGTGGATCCAAGTAAAATGAAATTCTCAACAAGTTCAAATTTTTCTCCATTTATCATAGTTTTGCTTATTGGTCCAGTTGTAGGCATTTTTGTCTTCTTTTTGTCTTCTTTATTCATACTGAATGCTGTAGTCTTTGATCTTCATCAAATTCTTCAAGTCCTCTTCACTTTTAGCACACAAGGTTGTGTCTTCTGCATATCATAGGTTGTTAATGAGTCTTTCTGCAATTCTGATGCTGAGTTCTTCTTCATATACTTCAGCTTCTCAGATTATTTGCTCAGCACACAGATTGAATAAGTATGGTGTTCTGGTTACCTAGTGCTGCTCTGATAAGAAAATATCACAAATGGGATGGCCTTAACAAACAGGAGTGTATTCTTACAATTTGGAAGCTTTAAGTCCAAGTTCAAAGTGCCAGGTTCTAGGGGCTGGGTGAAAGCCCCTCAACCTTAGGTTCTAGCTCTGCCTCCTGCTCCTGGCCCACTGGAGCTGGAGGCATTTTTTCAAAGACAGCTGTTGGTTGCTGAGGCTGAGAAGCCCCAAGGTTGACAAGTAAAAAGGCACAGTCCCGATGTTACCAGTCCACATGGCAGGCCATTAACTTAAGTCCATTGTAAGCCCCAAGGACAGCAGAGAATAGCAGGCTGCTGAGCAACGACAGTTACATGCAGGGTCCAAGCATGCCAAAGGCTTGAGACCATTCCCAAGGCTTCTCCTTAAATACAGGAAGCAGACCACATTCCCAAAGGCAGCTACTCAGCTGCCTGTGGTAGATCCCACCATGGAGCTGATTGCCAGTCTCATCATGGGGAATAACTACCACCAGTCACTCAACCAGGCCCAGTCAAGTTGACACACAAACATAACTACCACATATGGTGAAAGGATACAGTCCTAATGCACACCTTTCCTGATTTTAAACCATGAAGTATCCCTTTGTTCTATTCAAATGATGGCTTCGTGGTCTATGTACAGGTTTCTCATGAGCACAATTAGTATTGTGGAATTCCCTTTGCTCACAGTGTTATCTATAGTTTGTTATTATCCACACAGGTATGAGTACCTCCAGTGCTGCATCCATATTTTCAAATATCTCAGTTGGTACTCTATTACTTTCTGGAGTTTTGTTTTTCCATCAATTCCTTCATTGCAATTTGGACTTCTTCCTTCCATACCATGAGTTCTTGGTCATATACTACCTCCTGAAATGACTGAATACTGACTCATTCTTTTTGGTACAGTGACTCTGTGTATTCCTTTCATTTTCTTTTCATGCTTCCTGCATCATTCAGTATTTTGCCTTCCATATTGCAACTTGAGGCTGAACTTATTTCTTCAGTTCTTTTGGCTTGAGAAATGCTGAGTGTGTTATTTCCTTTTAATTTGCTCACTCCAAGTCTTTGCACATTTCCTTCTAATACTTTGCTTTGTCTTCTTGAGTTGCCCTTTGAAATCTTCTGTTCAGCTCTCTTATTTCATTATATCATCCATCCACTGTAGCTACAATATGTTCAAGAGAATTTCAGAGTCTTTTTTGACATCCATTTTGGCTTTTCTTCTTTTTTAACAATCTTTTGCTTTCTTAATGTATAGATGTCCTTGATGTCAGCCCACAACTCATCTGGTCTTTGGTCACTGATGTTGAATGTGTCAAATCTGTACTTGAGAAGGTCTCTAAATTCAGGTGGGATATACTCAAGGTTATATTTTGACTCTTCTGGACTTGTTTTAATTTTCTTCAGCTGCAACTTAAACTTCCACATGAGTGATTGATGGTCTATTCCACAGTTGGACCCTAGCCTTGTTCTGACTGATGACATTGAGCTTCTCCACTGTCTCTTTTCCACAGATGTAGTCGATTCATTTCCTATGTATTCCATGTGTTGAGGTCCATGTGTATAGCCACCATTTATGTTGTTGAAAAAGGGTATTTGCAATGAATAAGTCATTGGTCTTGCAAAATTCTATCATGCAATCTCTGGTGTTATTTTTATTACCAAAGCCTTATTTCCCAACTACTGATGTTTCCTTGTTTCCAACTTTGGCATTCTAATCACCAGTAATTAGTCATATATCTTGATTTCATGTTTGGTCAACCCCAGACTGCAGAAGTTGGTAAAAATCTTCAATTTCTTCATCTTTGGTTTTAGTGATTGGTACATAAATTTGAGTATTAATTGTAATTACTGGTCTTCCTTGTAGGTGTATGTATTTTATCCTATCACTGACAGCATTGTACTGAAGGATAGATCTTGAAGTGTACTTTTTGACAATGAATGCAACACCATTCCTCTTCAATGTGTTATTCCTGGCATAGTAAGTCATATGACTGTCCAATTCAAAATGGCCAATAGCAGTTCATTTCAGTTCATTAATGCCCAGGATATCTATCTTTATGTGTTCCATTTTATTTTTGACAACTTCCAATTTTCCTAGATTCATACCTTGTACATTCCACATTCCAACTACTAATGGATGTTTTCAGCTGCTTCTTCTCATTTTGAGTCATGCCACATCAGCAAGCGAAGTCCAGAAAGCTTTACTCTATCCATGTCATTAAGATTGACTCTACTTTTAGGAGGCAGCTCTTCCACATTTGTATTTTGAGTGCCTTCGAACCAAAGTGGCTCATTTTCTAGCCCTATATCAGACAACATTTCTCTACTATTCATAAGGTTTTCAGTAGCCAAAGTTTTCAGCAGTGGACTTTGCCATGTCTTTCTTCCTAGTCTGTCTTAGTCTGGAAGAGCCATTGAAACCTGTCTACCACGGGTGACCCTGCTGGTATCTGAAATACGGGTGGCATAGCTTCTAGAAGTACAGCAACACAGAAGCCACCATAGTGTGGCAAAGTGACAGATGTGTGGTGGATGGTCCCTAGGTGATGAAAATGGTTTGCCCTCAACTGCTATCTAAAGGTTGGAGGTTGGAGGTTCAAACCTACCCAGCATTACCATGGAAGAGAAGGCCTGGTGATCTGCTTCTGTCAAAATTATAGGTAAGAATATCCTATGCAGAATTTCTAGTCTGTAACACATGGGGTCACCATGAGTCAAAATGGACTCAATGGCAACTAATGACAGTGGTCAGCTAACTGGAACATGAAGAACAGAAGATTGGACTTGGACAGATCTGGGTTTTAACTGACTCTATCACTTCATTTCTGAGTGATTATCGGCAAATCATTAAACTTTAGTTTTACAAGTGGAAGAGCTATTGTAAGGATTACAGTTAATAGATGTAGGTCTTCCTGAAATATGCATATTGAAAACACTCAACAAAAGTTAGCTATTACAAGAAATAGGATCACCAACCAAAATAACCACTGAACACTACAATGGGCTACTGAAATAGGCTTTGGGATTACTTTTTCTGCCATAAATTCTTTTTCTTTTTAATTTTTCTTGTGATTTGGGTAAAAGTTTACAGAGAAAATTAATCTTCCACACAGCAGCTCACATACACTTTGTCTCATGACATTGACTGTATTCTCCCACAATGCAACAGCTCTCCTTCCACTTCCTCCTCATAGCCACCTCTTCCCTGTGTCCTTCCCTCCCAAGCACGTCTGCCCCCGAGCTGTGTCCCTGTGCATACACAGCCCTTCTATTCTCCCATGATTGATTTCTCCAAGGAGTGTATCTACCTAATGTAATCTTCAACTCATATGCTTATCTTTTGTTTGCCTGGAAGTCACAGGAGTGAGTTCATTCTAGACCTGAAGGGCAGCTAGGAGCCATAGTCTCAGGGGTTCCACCAGGCTCTATCAGACGAGCAAACCTGGTCCCCTCTTTCATTTTTTTTTAATGATTTTGAGTTTTGTTCTACATTGTTCTCCCATTCTATCCAGAATCTTCTACATAGATCCCCCCTCTGAGTGGCTGACAGTGGTAGTCAAGCACCATCTAGTTCTGGTCTCATAGTTGCATAGGCTGAAGGTCTCATGGTGTTCCAGTCCCTTGGAGTAATTGTTTCCATGTGTCTTTGGCTTTCTTCATTCTTCTTTGCTCTAGATGAGTAGAGACCCATCATTGCATGTAGATGGCCATTTGCAAGCTTTTAAGATCCCAATTGTTACTCACCAAAGTAGGATGTGGAATAATGTTTTTGTGCAGTATGTTACTGGCATACATTTTTGAGTAACAATATATTTTTGTACCCTCTTTGAAAGATGAGAAATACTTTGTTTAACACATTAACTTCCTTTGTTTGTAACCATTTTGTTGTGTTGTTGTTATGTGCCATCGAGTCAGACCCAACTCATAGCGACCCCTCCTTGGGTTTCCGAGGTGATATCACTACGGAAGTAGATTGCCTAACCTTCCTTCTGAGGAGTGGCTGGTGGGTTTGAACCACCAGCCTTCTGGTTAGCAGTCAAGTGCCTTAGGCTCTACACTACGAGAGCTCCATTTTGTAAGCATAATACCTAGCAAAAGAATATAGAGAAAAATTTAAATAGAATCTTCTGTGTTGATCAAAGTACAATGGGATTTATATGTGTTATTACAATCCCACTGGTAAATGTGATAAAGTACTAATGTATCAGGAAGAAAAGAAGTGTATCAGGAAATAATAAAATCTACTATCTGCCCCTTACCATGGTAGATGTTTTCACATATTTTATCTAATTTAGTCTCATGACAACCTATGAAGTTGCTATTGCTCTCCATTATTTACAAAGGAGCAAGATGAGGCTCAGTAATCTGAAGTCTTCAGCCTAAGGGTACAGCACTAGGGAGTAGTAAAGTTGGGATTAGATTTCAGGACTTCTGACTTTGCATTCACTTTCCACTTCATCAAAATAAATAAATAAATAAATAAATAACTCTCCTTTCATACAAAAGAATAAAAATTAAGCCTTTACAAAAATAAAAAGAATAACTGGATTTCCTTCTTTCTTCTTTTTAAAATTTTATTAAGGAAAAAAAATAATCCCACAGAAAATGCTGCTATGCCAAAAGAGACCATGTTGTATAGTACAAAAAAGAATAGATTTGGAGCCAGAGTCTTAGAATTTGTACCAGTTCCTCTATATACTAGACTTTGGATGACAGGTTTACACCCCTGAATCTCAATGTTCTTATTTACAAAATGAAATAAAAGAAAAAAAATTATGGGAATATGAGCAAATGGTTTAATTTTAATAGACTACTCTATAAACTCTGAAATAATATGCAATATAAAATAGTGGAATTGTTATGATGTTATTCATGGTTAAAAAGTCATCATTTTGTGACTCATAAGCCTAAACCTAAAACTATAAAACTTCTAGGAAAAAACATTGGAGAAACTCTTTTTAACCTTGGGTTAGGAAAAGATTTCTTAGATATGACACTAAAAGCATGATCCATAATATAAAAATTGATAAGTAGGATTGCATCAAAATTTAAAACTCTTGCTGCTTGAAAGACACTCTTAAGGGAACAAAAAGACCAGCAACAGACTGGGATAAAATATTTGCCAAACACAAATCTATATCTGGAATATACAAAGAAATCTCAAAATGCAAGAATGAGAGGAAGATAATACAATTAAAAATTGGGGAAAGATTTGAATTATATAATTCATCATCACCAAAGAAGATATTTGGATGGCAAGTAAGCACATGGAAAAATCTCAATGTCATTGTTGTTGTTGTTGTTATGTGCCATCAAGTTGGACCTGACTCATAGCAACCCCTCCTTGGGTTTCCGAGGCTGTATCACTACAGAAGTAGATTGCCTCATCTTCCTTCCGAGGAGTGGCAGGTGGGTTTGAACCACCACCCTTCTGGTTAGCAGTCAAGTGCCTTAGGCACTACGCTACCAGAGCTCACTCAATGTCATTAGTCGGTAGGGAAATTACTTTAAATCTACAATGAGATATCACTATACACCTACTAGAAAAACTAAAACAAACACACAAAACACTGATGGTAAGGATGTGGAACAACTGGAATTCTCATACAATGCTGATGGAATGCCAAGCAGTACAGCCACTTTGGAAAACATCTGTCAGATTCTTATAGTGTTAAGCCAACACTTAACCACAGGATCCAGCAATCCCACTCTTATATATATACTTCAAAGAAATGAAAATCTTTGTTCACCCAAAACTATATGCATATATTTATGGATTCTATAGAAAGTTGGGCAATCTACTTCCGTAGTGATACCGCCTTGGAAACCCAAAGAGGGGTCACTATGAGTCGGGTCCCACTTGATGGCACATAACAACAACAACATAGTGGTAAGTGTTAAAATCCGGAAGCAACCCAAATTTCATTCAACTGATGAATGGATGAACAAACTGTGGTACATTCACACAGTGAAACACTGAAACCACGAAAACTAAACTCACTGCCAATGAGTTGATTCTGATTCAGAGTGACCCCAATTGGGTTTCCAAGGATGTAAATCTTTATGGAAGCCAATTTTCCCGTTTCTTCCTTGGCTGCTAACCACTGACCTTTGGTTAGCAGCCAAATGCCTTAACCACTACAACACCAGAGCCCCTTAGTAGTGGAACACTACTCAGCAATTAAAGTAATGAATTACTAATACATACAACATGGATGAATCTCAAATGTATTATTAGAAGTAAGTCCAGACTCAAAATACTACATATTACAGGATTCCATTTATATGCCATGCTAAGAAATGCAAAGCTTTAGGGACAGAAAATAGATCAAAGGATGGAGAAAGGGTTTTACTAGAAAGGATGTGATACAAGGGCATGAAAGAATTTTTTAGGGTTTTGGAACTGTTCAATATCTTGATTGTGGTGGTGGGTATATCACTGTATATGCATTGATCAAAACTCATAAAAAACTGTACACTAAAAGGTAGGAATTTTACTTTATACAAATGCTACCTTGCTAAACCTGGCTTTAAAAGAAGATACCATTTTGGATACACACAAACACATGCATACACACATAGCTTTTCTCAGAAGGATATACACAAAAACTAATTAAAATGGTTGTTTAGAGGGAGGATGACTAGGGGACTGGGAGACAGGAGGATGAGGAAGACTCAGTTTTCACAGAATATACTTTTTGCTATATACATGAATAACTTATTTAAAAAGAAATAAGAACATTAAAAATGACTCTGATGGGTTGCCTTTTCCTTTTCAGTGAGTTTTAAATCACTGGAAGAGTTTAATCGTGCCTCTAGATCAACCGCTGGGAATGATGGTGAGGTCCCTCTTGCTTTATGTTGAAGCCTGGACCTAAATTTTCTCCACCTGATTGTAGATTCTAGTAACTTTTAAATTTCCTCAATTCTTCCCAAGAAGTGTCTCTCAAATCTGTCCTTTCTCATTTATCCTCATGTTCCTGCAGTTAGATTGTTAGAATCTATTGCTTAACCACTTCAATGACTTCCTATATGGTATTCTCCTCTCCAGATGTCTTCAGCAGTGAGTCACATTTTGTTCATATACATGTGTATAGTTATTACTGCACATCATCTACAGTGCTGCCAGAATTGTTTTCCTAAAACAAAAATCACACTACTCCTCTGTTTATAAGCATCACTTGTTCTTCTTTGTTTACAAATTCCTTAGACTGGAAAAGAGGACCACTTAAAACTTGACTCCAACCTACCTTTCCATTTCAAAATTCACCCCCTGACATTCTCAAACCCAAACTAGGTATCTTAATGTTTCCCAAGTAAGCATTTTTCAAACTTTATACTTTGTATATACTCTATCTGTCCATTATCTATTGAAAATATCATACCTGAAGATTCTGCGTGAATATCAGCTGTTAGAATCTTTAATCCACCACTTATCTGTCAGTTTGCATATTGTGGTGGCTTATGTGTTGCTATGAGGCTGGAGGCTATGCCACCAGTATTTCAAGTACCAGAAGAGTCACTCATGGTGGACTCATTCCAACAGAGCTCCCAGACTAGGACAGACTGGGAAGAAGGAAGTGGCCATCCACTTCTCAAAAATTGGCCACCATACAAAGAGCAGTGAAACACTGTCTGATACATTACTGGAAAACTTTATGAATAGCCCTGAAACACTGTCCCAAACAGTGCCAGAAGATGAATTCCTCAGGTTGGAAAGCACTTAAAATACAACTGGAGAAGAGCTGCCTCCTTCAAGTAGGGTTAACCTCAATGACATGGTTAGAGTAGAGTTTTCAGGACCTCCATTTGCTGAGGGGGCATGACTCAAAATGGGAAGAAACAGCTGCAAATATCCGTTAATAATCAGAACACAGTATGTATAAAGTATGAATGTAGGAAAATTAGAAGTTGTCAAATATGAAATGGAACTCATAAAGATTGATATCCAAGGCATTAGTGAGCTACAATGGACTGGTTTTCGCCATTCTGAATCAGACAACCATATGATTTAGTATGCCAGGAATGACAAACAGAAGAGGAATAGTGTTGCATTCATAGTCACAAAGAATGTTTCAAGATTTATCTTGAAGTACAATCAATGTTGTCAGTGATAGGATGATATTCATAAGCATACAAGGAAGACTAGTTAATACTACTATTCTTCAGATTTACGTACCAACCACGAAAGCCAAAGATGAAGATACTGAAGACTTTTATTACTTCCACTGTCTGAAATTGACCAAACATACCATCATGATGTATTATTACGGGTGATGGAATGGGAAAGTTGTAAACAAAGAAGAATCACCAATAGTTGGAAAATATGGCCTTGATGATAGAATGATGCCGGAGATTGCATGATAGAATTTTGTAAGACAACTTATTCATTCAAAATACCTTTTTAAAAAACATAAATGGTGGCTATACATGTGGACTTCACCAGATAGAATACAGAGGAATCAGCTTGACTACATCTGTAGAAAGAGGTGATGGAGTTGTTCAATATCCTCATCCAAAACAAAGCCAGGAGGGACATCATGCTCAATTGGCACACATAGTTCATGAAAATTTTGTTCTACAAGCTATTTTGGTGAGTAGCAACTGGGGTCTTAAAAGACATCTAAGATGGAACTATTTGGTCTCCCCTTGGCTGAAGTGAAGAAAAGTGAAGAAAATCAGAGTCATCTGGAAACAATTAGCCCAAAGATAAGATGGACTACAAGGACATCAGTGGCCACAACCTGAGACTAGGAGAACTAGATGGTACCTGGCTACCAATACCAGCTGCTCAGAAATGGATCAAACCTGGAGATCCTGGATAGAGTGGGAAGAAAAATGTGGAGCAAAATTCAAAAACACAGAAATGACCAGAATTACTGGTAAGGTAGATGCTGGTAGAAGCCTTGATATTAGGGCCCTGGTTTACCCTTTGAGCCTAGAAATGGACTCACTTACATGGATTGGCTCTCAGCCCAACAGTAGAAAGACCTACATGCAGAAAAACTTCCGCAGGGCAATGTACCCACCTACTCTAGGAAGATGCACCCCTTGTATCAAGCAACCATGAGACACCAGAAGGGTAGCATTCACATACAGGGAAGGCTGGACAGACAGGAATGCATAGATGGAAGAAGGAATGCACAGGGAGGCAGTGGTCACAGGGAGGAAAGGGGAGGAGAGTTTCTTACAGTTGGGAATGGTAATCAGGGCCATGAAACCAGATGGGCGTGAACTTTTGGATATGAAACAAGTTTGCTGAGTTCCGGTAAGACGGCAGACTAGGCAGAAACACTGCACAGACCCTCTTCAACAAAGAAAAGGGAAACCAATTAACACAGACACACAAGATAATCCTGGACCCCTGAGCCTTTAAGAAAAGGATACAGAAGTGGACTAAACCCCAAATAGCAGAAGAATTTGCATGAAAATAACCAAAAAAGGAGACAGACAGAACTGCAGTCTGGCTGCGATCCTGAGTGATCCTGATGGCACGGCACAGACAGCTCTGAGAGTGCTGAGTGGTGGTAGGACCTAATAATTAACCTAAAAATCAGCCCTGATAGCCAGGGACTGCACAGAGGACTGCTCTGGTGGCTGGGCAATAAACGGAGAAGGTGAAGAGAAACGCAGGCTGAGCTGTGGACTTTTGCCTGTCCAGAGGACGCTGCCATTTTGAATGTTCACAAGCAGCTTGACCATTTTGGATATTTAAAGAGACAGCCATCTTGCAGATTTCAGGGGTTTAAGAACAGTTTCTGCTTCCCAGCAACCGCAAGGACACTCTGGACCCACAAGACTGAAAAGGTGCAACATTCCTCTTGTTACTCCTATATGCCACACCCACTTGGTGAACAGAGGTGCAGGCATCCCCCACTCCCACCTACCTTCTGGGCCCACAGGAACTTCATCACAGTCTGTGTACTTAGATGGAGCCTGGGTACCCTGACCAGTCCTCCACCGATTTTTTTTTCTCTTTCTTTTTTTTTCTTTTTCACTTTCTTTTTTCTGGTGATTAGTTTGCTTGTATATGTCTGTATTAAAACAACTATTATTATTATTCTTTTGTCCTTTTTACTATTATTCTTATTCTTCCCCTCCCAGGTCCTAGTTTTCAGCTTTTTTTCTTTTCCCTGTTCCTGGTTGAAATTTTTTTTTTTTT
>NW_006921857.1:1157086-1162481 GCF_000298275.1 Orycteropus afer afer | reverse complement strand
AATACACAGAGTCACTGTACCAAAAAAGAACTGGTCAGTGTTCAACTATTTCAGGAGATGGCATATGGTCAAGAACCAATGGTAGTGAAAGAAGAAATCCAAGCTGCACTGAAGGAACTGGTGGGAAGACAAGGCTCCAGGAATTGACAGAATACCCATTGAGATGTTTCAACAAATGCTGCACTGGAGGCACTTACTCATCTATGCCAAGAAATTTGGAAGCCAACTACCTGGCCAACTGACTGGTCCATTTCAAAGAAAGGTGATCCCACAGAATGTGGAAATTATCAAACAATATCATTAATATCACATGCAAGTAAAATTTTGCTGAAGATAAATCAAAAACGGTTGTAGCAGTATATTGACAAGGAACATCCAGAAATGCAAGCTGGATTCAGAAGAAGATGTAGAATGAGAGATATCATTGCTGATGTCTGATGGATCTTGGCTGAAAGCAAAGAATACCAGAAAGATGTATACCCATGTTTTATTGATTATGCAAAAGCATTTGACTGTGTGGATCATAACAAATTATGGATAACATTGAGAAGAACAAGAATTCCAGACTCTTAATTGCACTCATGAGAAACATGTACATAGACCAGGAGGCTGTGTTTGAACAGAACAAGGGGATACTGAGTGTTTTAAATCAGGAAGGGTGTGCGTCAGGGTTGTATCCTTTCATCATACTTATTCAATCTGTAAGCTGAGCAAATAATCCAAAAAACTGGACTATATGAAGAAGAATACGGCATCAGGATTGGAGGAAGACTCATTAACAACCTGAAATATGCAGTTGACATAACCTTGCTTGCTGAAAGTGAAGATGATGCGAAGCACTTACTGATGAAGATTAAAGACTACAGTATGGATTACACCTCAACACAAAGAAAACGAAGATCCTTACAAGTGGACCAATAAGCAGCATCACGATAAACAGAGAAAAGAATTGAAGTTGTCAAAGATTTCATATTACTTGGATCCACAGAAAACATCCTTGGAAGCAGCAGTCAAGAAATCAGACATTGTATCATACTGGACAAATCTGCTGCCAAAGACCTCTTTAAGTGTTGAAGAGCAAAGATGTCACTTTGAAGACTAAGGTGCACCTAACCCAAGCCATAGTATCTTCAATGCATATGAAAACTGGACAAAGAGTAAGGAAGACCAAAGCAGAGTTGATTCTTTTGTGTTGTGATGCTGGCAAGGAATACTGAAAGTGTAGACTGCCAGAAGAATGAACAAATCTGTCCTTGAAGAAGTGCAGCCAGAATGCTCCTTGGAAGTGAGAATGGCCAGACTTTGTCTCATCTACTTTGGTCATGTTGTCAGAAGGGACCATTCCGTGGAGAAGGATCTCATGCTTGGTAAAATGTAGGGTAAGCAAAAAAGGGGAAGACTCTCAATGAGATGGACTGACACAGTGGCTGCAACGATGGGCTCAGATATAGCAGGGATGGTGAGGATGCCCACGACTGGGCAGTGTTTTCTTCTGTTGTACACAGGGTAGCTACAAGTCAGAGCTGACTGAATGGCAACAACAACAAGAACAACAACAGAATCTTTTATGATTCTAACATACATAGTTACTGTTCAGTCCCCTCTGCTTTGATAGTACAGGATTTATAGCCCTAAGGCATTTATCATAAGATGCTCTAAGCTTTCTGTGTAATGGTTGGATTTTCCATCTAGACACTGAGTTCCTTGAAGACAGGGCTCAAGGGCCTGTGTGCCTACTAGAATACCAGAAACATGAATGATTCTCTCTCTCTCATATTTATATACACACAGACACATGTACACACAAATACACACACATATATTTCTTGCATAAAAGTCTGAATGAATTCCAATGTCATATACATAGATATTAAGGAGAAAATGGAAATACAGTCTGGATTACCAGCTGGCATACCCAATCTCTTACCATCCTGAAAAGTGTCATTAATTGCAATGACAGCCTGGAAAGGTTTGGTCAGTTCGGCCCCTTGTGCTGAGCTGAGGAAAACCACAAAAGTCTCCAGTCCTTCAATTACTGGATACTGAGCATCATCCAAGATAGTCAAAGTGCAATACTAGAAGAAAAATCAAAGCAAACATTACAGAGGGCCCAACACTCATTTGGCACTGGATAGTCAGAAAGGTGACAACTTATCTTTTTTTGGTGGTTTTAAAGCATGTTGTCTTAATCCATAAAATAATCATCTCTCGATTGCCTCAGCCCCTCCAGGAGTTTTCTAGGTACTTATACCAAGAAAGTACAATTTCTACCCTGAATCAGTGGTACAAGATATTTGATGGTGAAAACTTTACTTGGAGAGTTTGTATAATATCCCCTTATAGGTTTGTTTTCAAGAAAGAGGAAATAGTAACATTGCAAGGGGAGTTTAGAAAGGAGACTGAAGACAGCATTTACAGACCCACCTCACCTTATTACTTCATGGACCCTTGATGCAGTATACTCACCTGCTCAGTGTCACCAGGCCCAAATTCTACTTTTCTAGAGCTGGGAACATAGTCAACTCCTGGAGTGGCAGAAGCTGGGTCTGAGGGCCGTGTTGCACACCAGACAGATGTGAAGGTTGAAAGGTCAGTACCATGTCGGATAACTGGAATCTTCACTGTGCCTGAATTGACATTAATAGAGATTTCAGTGGTCAATCTTAAGTCAGAAAGTCAGTGGTTTTTTCAGTACAACAGTGGGTTTTCCCACATAGAAGGAGCAATAATTCTAATGCACTACTTCTCTGCCCCTTGGAGGAAGGCTGAGAGGTGTCACTACCCCTCATTTTACAGACATGAAAGATCAAGAGCAGACCCAGAGAAGGGTCTGGTGGAGGTTGTACTGGAGAGAGAGCCCTGAGGGCAGAGAGGGTTTTGTAGTTTCATAAAGGAGACTGTTCACAGAGGAAGAACAATGAACTTAGGAAAGAGGTTCATTGAAAAACATGTCAAACCTATTTAGGGAGAAGGAACTCAGAGAGGAGGGCCTCAGGGATGAGCAAGAAAATAGTCAATTAAGGAGGAACCATCTAGGGGACTCTGTGGGGCCTGAAGCTGAATGCTCCTAATTAAATGTTCCTAACTGGGTTGCTTTCCCTGTTTTATCCAAGTGATGCACACATCATTACTTAAACCATATGTGCTTATTGCTTATCTTAGGAACAAAGCTCATCCTCTAAAATCTGCTGTGACATCATACTTTATAGTGTCCTAATGATATATATGTAGATTTTTGTATATTTTTACAATACAGTTTAGAGAAAAGCAACATGAAAAGTCCATCAACTATTACCTTTCTCTAGGCAATATATTGTGAGGTGTTATGTAGTCATGGCTAGGGATCTGGTGTGTGAGAAAGGAAATGTGGTGGAGTAGAAAGGATATTATGCTTGGTAATATAGAGGGTCAGCTAAAAAAGAAAGGCCCTCAACAAGATAGACTGACATATTGTCTATAATAATGGGCTCAAATGTAACAACGATTGTGAGGATGGGGCTGGACTGGGCAGTGTTTCGTTCTGTTTTTATATAGGGTTACTATGAGTCAGAACTGACTTGATGACATCTAACAATAATAGAAAGGTTTGGGTTCTAATCCTAGCTCTGCCACTGTATTAGTTGCCTGGTCCTCAGTGATTTATTTAACCTTTCTGAGACTCCATTTGCTTTTTTTTTTTTTTTGTAAGAAGCTCTGGTGGTGCAGTGCCTAAGGTGTCTGACTGATCACCAGAAGGTTGGTGGTTCAAACCCACCAGCTGCTCCATGGAAGGAAGATGGGGCAATCTACTTCCATAAAGATTTACCACCTCGGAAACTCAGTAGGGGTCGCTGTGAGTCAGAATTGACTCAATAGCAATGATTTTGGTTTTGATTTATTGGCTTTTTAATGTAATGTCATCTCTTCTATAGAAGAGTAAATGAGAATGCACAGAATAATGATGGCATGGTGTCCAGTATACACGAAGGTACTCAAAAATATTAGTTCCCATTATGTTCATTATCCTTTCAAAGACGCTGATCTAGCTCCAGATCTGTAGGTACTGAGCAAAGCTGCTGACTCTTCTGATAGCAGTATATCTCCCAGCAGTAGACAGAGGACTTCAAGGCCCTTGCACATGATGATGTTACAATAGGGAAGAACTCTGGGTCTCTGAGATACCACATGGAAGAAATCTGTCCACCAACTGCTTTGAACTGTTATATATAACAGATATTTCCATTGGGTTAAGCCACTGAAACTCTGGGTTTTATTTTAGTAGCTAGCCGTACCTTAAACAATACCTCTATCCTTAATAATTAAAATTCACCTTCACAAGCCAAAATGCTTAGTACCATGACCTCCCTCTGGGCCACAGAGGATCAGCTAATGAAGTTCTACGCCTCCTTAACCAGCTCTCCGCTGTCAATAACCAGACCAAGAAAAATGAAACACCTATACATGTCACACCTTTCATTCTTGGTTCTGATGTCTCAGACTAACAATGGAGTCATTGGGAACAGCATTCTCAATATCTTAAGGGCATTCTCAAACCCCAGAGGAAAGTGTTCAAGCGCTGTATCAGGAGATGGTGAAGGAACGAACCCCAGAGACGCTGCCCATTACCTGCATCCTCACTGACAGTGAATGCTGTGTTGCCCAGGGACACAGTGGAGGCATCATTGGGACCATTAATGAGCACCTTTGCTGATGCCACCCTTCCGATGCGGGCATTATCAGAAGCATCTGCCAGGGCAATCTCAAACTCTTCTTCCTCTTCATATTCGCTGTCATCAATAAGCATGATATCACAGGTTGACATGGTGACACCAGGCCCAAATATCACCTGGCTCTCAGCAGTCCTCCCTCTAGATTTAAAATCAGAGCCTGATTCTAGAGCATAGAGGCTGCTTCCCATAGCTGACTTTGGGACCGTGTAGCAAACTGCAGATACAATGCTGCTCGAATCTCCTGAAATAAAAATGGCAAGAAAATCAAAGCACTTGAACAAGTACTTCTTAAATTTTAAATCTTTGGTAATTTAATGAGCTTAATCCCTTCTGACATAGTCTACCATGATTTCTGTTCAAACTCTGACATGAAATCTTTTTTGAATTAAAGTTTCTTTTAAGCCTGTGGTCTAAATCACTTGAGGATTTAATATATCCCCAGAAACTTCACCAAACAACTCAAAATGGATTCCTACTATGTGAATTTTGTGCTCTGTTAATTCACAAGACTCATTGCCCACCATCTAAGACCACAGCGGGTGGAAATATAGGAGATGTATCTGATACTTTAAGTAGCAAAGTAATTGTGTCCTGAAGGTAGTGCTATGAACACAGTTCACTGCCTTTTTGAATAAACTTTTGCACTTTAATTCCCAGAGAAAAACAAGCTTTTTTTTTTTTTTTTT
>NW_006921857.1:1141739-1156276 GCF_000298275.1 Orycteropus afer afer | reverse complement strand
CACCTTCTTTTTTTTTTTTTTTTGCCTCCAAATGATTTTGAGTTTTGTTCCACATTGTTCTCCCTCTCTATGCAGGATCTCCTACATCCATGTAGGGAAATTTTTAAATACATTTTCTTACATCCAAGAACTTAGATGAAAATGGTAAGCTATCTCTTTCTTACAAACTGTAACTTCCCTCCTTGGCCAAGGCTACTAAATATTTTATGTACTGGGTGATTGATTAAGAATACTGAGTTCATGAATAATGTGGGAGTCTAAATATAACCAGTCATGCAGTCCAACTTAAGTAGGAAAAGAAGCTTTGGATAGTACTAACTATGGACAGGATCATTATGAGAGGAGTTTATGATGGATGTCACTATCATATTACGAGTCATGAATCATCCCACCAATCTCTCCTGAAAGCCCTGGTAAAATAGTAGATGAGGGCATATCCTTTCCTAGATAGAAGGAGAAACTGAGGTAGAGTGGGTTGTTTCCAGTGCTTCTGTCCTTATTTGGTATTAGGTCTCAGAAGCAGGGTCCTAAACTACATGCAGAGTTAACTCACTGAAAGGCTAGCTCAGCATTTCCATAAAGCAAGCGAACACAGAACACTAGTTTTGGCAAATCAATACTCAAGAGGACAAAAGTTTCCAGCATGAATTAAGCTTGAAAAACCTTACAGAGTCCCAGTTTACATTGACATATTAAAGACTCTGTGGTTGATCTTTTAGTGGTTAATCAAACTCACTTCACAAAGCAAGGCAAGATTTCCCACATCTCTCCTTTCCCCCTCCCCTGCCATCTCACAAACTGCACTAACTGACTTAGTAGGGAGGACTTGACAAGACAGGAATTTAGTTCAAGAAGTAGACAAGGATCCTGCTACCAACGGAACTATGAATGAAGTGACTGAGTCTATGTTTCTGCCCCAAAGCTATGATTTCAAGTTCTATACTTCAACTCCTACACAGCAGCAAATTAATCCTGTTTGGTACTTAAGTCCATTAGCTGTTAGCTATTATAATTCTATAGAATAATGACTAAAAGTTCAGACTCTGGAGCCAGATTGCCTGGGTTTAAACCCAGTTCCATTCACCTTACTAAACATGTGACCATGGGCAAGTTACTCTGGTGGCATAGCGCCTAAGGGATCTGACTGCTAACCAGAAGGCTGGCAGTTCAAACCCAGCAGCCACTCCTTAGAAGGAAGGTTGGGCAATCTACTTCCATAGTGATACTGCCTCGGAAACCCAAGGAGGGAGGGGTCACTATGAGTTGGATCCGACTCGACAGCAGTGAGTTCGGTTTTTGGATTTTATTAGTAAAACTGGGATCATAACATCAACGTGTTGTTCTGAGGATTAACTGAGTTGACAAATATATTTCCAACCCACAAGTTAGTATGACACATGAGTACTTGGTACATAAAAGGGACACAAATGTTAATTATTATTATAGGTAATCACCACCTTTGGCATCAACAGACCTTTTCTTTCAATGGGCACATATAGGAAACCAGCACTCTCGTTGACCCGGTAGGTCTTCTTATCAAACTCTAATGTAGGCTCATCCTCAGTGTCATTGATAATGACCTTTGCCTGAGTGAACTCTCCTAGTAAGGCATATGCTGGCATGCTGAGCTCCACAGTGAAACTTTCGATGTTTTCAAACACATCATCATCATTGATGACTATGGTACAGGACTTGGTGTCCTCTCGCTCATCAAATTGCACCTGTTGTAAAGGAAACAACAAAGAGTCAAGGTGTGCTTCAACGTCTCCTGCTTTGCTTCCCCAGAGCATCATGAGAAAAGAGAACCCAACCCTGGTGGGCAGAGTACTGGATGCAATAGCTGTTTATTCCAGGCCCAACTTCCTGCTGTATCACCTGGAACACTTGTCTACCTCTTTCCATTCTGCATTTATAAATGGGGGTTTGATTTACTCTGTAGGGACATGCAGAACAAAGACATCTCCTATCATTTGGTGACTTTAGGAAAACGTGTAAGTAGCTATTCATATCTTGTATTATTAACTCAGTTGAGACAGCCACAGTTATTGTCTGATTGATTACTCAGTTCCCCTCCTATTTGTGCCAAGTTAGACTGGAAAGATCTCTGAACTTGGAGTGTGAAGTCTCAAATCCTCATTCTGTCACTTTCAAGTTACCCTGGTGACATAGTGCCTAAGGCATTTTACTGCTAATCAGAAAGCTGGCGGTTCAAACCCATCAGCAGCTCCTCAGAAGGAAGATGGGGCAATCTACTTCCATAGAGATATCGCCTTGGAAACCCAAGGAGGGCTTGCTATGAGTCAGAACAGACTCGATGGCAGTGAGTCTGGTTTGGTCTCTGAGTAAGGCTATAAAAACTGACAAACTTCAAATTTCTCATCTGCTAATTCATAATAATACTCTTACTTCAAATACATATTCCAAACCAAACACAAGCCCACTGCCATCGAGTCAATTTTGACTCATAGCAATCCCTGTTGCATTTCCAAGGCTGTAAATCTTTACAGAAGTAGTTTGCCTCATCTTCCTCCTATGGAGCAGCTAGTGGGTTTGAACTACGACCTTCTGTAAAGCAGCCAAATGCCTTATCCACTACACTACCAGAGCTCTTCTCAAATATTTATTTGGAGGACTAAACGAAGTAATGTATAATGAAAGCACTAAACATATTCTAAATATACTCTCAAGCATTGAAAAAAATATAACTAATAGCATCGCCATTTACTTGTACAAACAAAATTGACACAGAACCTCAGTGTACTGAATAACAGAATTTGAATTCACAGAAAGTTACATTATAAACAAGCCAGACTGAATTTTAACTAAAATTAGCTATATTATTTTGCCATTAAAATGGGCTAGATCTATAATGTGAACAGATTTATTCTGATATAAAACAAATAATTTTAGAAAACGTATAGGGACTTATTCTGGTTTTACTTTGTGTTGTTAAAAGGAAGAAAAAGATGAAACCTTGGAATGAGTCCAGGGCTACAGACTCGCTCAAACCGAAAAGGCAATGGGCCTGATGACACTGTGTAAACTCACACAGCTGACGCATGTGTAAACGTAGTCATAAGCCTCTAGGGACACACAGTTATGGAAACACATGATTTTCATCAAACAGAAAATTATTATTACATATCCAATCAATGAATCAAGTTAAATTTTACTTGTTGTTGTTGTTATGTGCCGTCGAGTCGGCCCCGACTCATAGCGACCCCTCCTTGGGTTTCCGAGGCAGTATCACTACAGAAGTAGGATTGCCCAACCTTCCTTCCGAGGAGTGGCTGGTGGGTTTGAACCGCCAGCCTTCTGGTTAGCAGTCAAGTGCCTTAGGCACTATGCTAAGCACCCCATTTCAAAATATGCCCCCTTATCTTCCAAATGAAACATTCAACAGATCTCTATTTAGAATCTAGAATACCTGCCCTTTGCCTTTCCTTGAAAAACACAAAGACATACCCTGTCCTATCACTTTGCTGAAAGACTCTTTAACTTATCCATTCTTCGGCAATGTCTCAAAGGACTGCGCCTACTTCTCTTTACAGAGGCTTATCTTCCCATAAGAATAATTAAACTGCTTTGAAACAAACATTTAGTAAGTACCTATTAAGTACCAAGCATTGTGCCATATGTATGTTGTTGTTGTTGTTATTTGCCGTCAGTCAGCCCCGACTCATAGCGACCCCTCCTTGGGTTTCCGAGGCAGTATCACTACGGAAGTAGGATTGCCCAACCTTCCTTCCGAGGAGTGGCTGGTGGATTTGAACCGCCAGCCTTCTGGTTAGCAGTCAAGTGCCTTAGCCACTATGCTACCAGAGCCATATATATAAGAAGACAAATACAGAGTACACAGCTGTAAAGTGGTTTACTGTTTGAGTCCTATCTGTTCTCTCTTGTTTTTACTCTCTCTTTTTTCTCTCCCTTTCACACCCTGACTCTAATTACCACTGGTGTAGAGATGACTTGCATATTTGTATCTCTAGCCCAGAACTCCCTTTGCACTCTCTACACATACACACACACATAAATATTTGCATATATATATATATATATACATATATATGTGTGTGCGTGTGCATGTAAGGAGCTCTGGTGGTGTAGTGCCTAAGGCATTTGACTGTTAACAAGAAGGTTGGCGGTTCAATCCCACCAGCCATTCCATGGATGGAAGACCAGGCAGTCTACTTTTGTAAAGATTTACCATCTTGAAAACCCAAAGGGGGTTGCTATGAATCTGAATCAACTCGATGACAGTGAGTTTGGTTTGGTTTGTTAAATGTGCATATGTGATATATGTGTGTGTATGTATATATAACATTATATATACAAAATAGATATTATATGTATTTTAAGGAGCTCTGGTAGCATAGTGCCTAAGGCACTTGACTGCTAGCCAGAAGGTTGGTGGTTCAAACCTACCAGCCTCCTCAGAAGGAAGGTTGGACAATCTACTTCTGTAGTGATACCACCTCAGAAACCCAAGGAGGGGTCACTATGAGTTGAGTCTGACACAATGGCACATAACAACAACAAAACAACATATGTATTTTATATATGTATTATATATGCAGCAAAACCTCCAAAAGCCAGAACCTGTGTAGGGTGGAAACCTGTCAGAGAAGGAACACTCAAATATTTTCCACTGAAATGTTTACATCAGCCTAATAAATATTCTCTGAAAGCTGGAAACTGTAAGACACAGATGGAATGAGAAAATGGTTGGTTCTGGGACTCCAATATGAGGAAGTGCAGATGTGAAAACCAGAAATAGTTCCAAGAAGTAGAAGTAAAGTGAAAATTACCCCTATCTTTGTTTGAATAGTATATGCATATGCCTGTATATAATTTGAAAAAACATGTAAATCATAAAAAATGGTCTAGTCCTATAAAGTCAAAGAGAAACATTTCCTGGGTATTTATGAGGTAGGAAACTTAACAGAGAGCAATAGAAAAGTGGTACGATTACATCCTGTCAAAGGGAGAAAACTTGTGAGACCTGGAAAAATAAGGCAGTCCCATCAAGTTCCAGCTCTCATATGTTTCCACTGTGTATGAGTGTGTGTGTGTGAGTGTATTTTATATATATATATATATATATATATATATACACACATGTATGTATATGTCTCAATTTATCATCTCTAAGCCATTCACACTCAACATGTCCAAAGCAAACTCACAATCACCCTCTCGCCAACCCTGCTCTTCTTATGGTGTTTTCTCCTAATAAAAGGCATCAACATCCATCTTTCCCTCCCCTCCTGTATCTACTCTACTACTAAACCTCATTAATTTTACCTCTTAATCATCTCTTGAATCCATTCATTTTTCTTTGTCTTCACTTTATTATTCAAGTTCATCATCTCTCACTTGGCCTGTTCTAAAAGCATCCCAACTGTACTCCCTACACTCTCTTCCCTCCCTTCAGGTAAAAGAGGTGAAGAGAGAGGAAGGACTAGGATACCAAAGGCTTAGGGTAGAACATGATGCCTTAAAGGCTTGTTATAAAGCATATGCTACCAACATGTAAAGGCTATAAAGGTACACCATCACCTAAGCTTTACCAGTTAAACTGCATTGGAGATTGGATGGACCGTGAAGAAAAAATTACAGTGGGAAGGAAACAGAAAAATCACTTGAGGAAGTATACCAAAAGGAGAGGGAAATGGGATAAAAAGAAGTGGGAAGGTGCCACAATAGCCTACAATCATGTTGTAACTCCTATAAAAACCTGCCCAGAAGTTTGTGAATAGGAGGTCCCTCCCTCACTTACCTGGCCAGCATATTCCACATAGTCCTGCTGCCCAGGTTGGGAGCTGACTCTGGAGCTGGAGCTAGCAGTGCCCTGCTCAGTGTGACACAGGACAATGGCATACTGATTCAGGTTTCCCATCCTCTGTACTGTGACACTGACGGATCCTGCCTTCTCGCTGACATTGTAGCTAGAAGCAGACAAAACATGATATTCAAAAAAGTAGTCTCTGAATATCTGTGCCATGATTATGAAGAAACCACTTGCTTAATGCCTGCCTTTTCTGAGTGGTCATGGGTATGAGGCAGTTCACAGAAGAGGAAGTTTGGTTCCTTCAAGAAGCCAGGTTATAAATGGAGGAAACATGGTCACCAGGAACATTCACAATAGTAACTGAAAAGGAAGCTGTGGATGCAGAATGCCATTATGTCCCATTTTGAAAGAGAGTTGAAAGTCATTTAGAGAAGATGGACAGCACATATAAGGCGAGAACTTCAAATTTCAGGACATGAAGAAATCACAAACAATCTCTCCCTGGTGTAGTCGAGTAATTAGAATAGGTCATCGGTTCTTAGAGAGGAAAGCTGCTTGGAAGGCAATTAATGACTTAGCTCTGGTGGGAATTGACTGGGCTTGATTTCCCAGGAAGTATGTAACTGAGCCAGGATAGTGCCAGCAGTAAGAAAATATTACTTAGGCCTGGACAGCAAAAGTGTTTAGATAATTGGGGTAAACTTAGCTTGCTACTAGGAATTTTTATTGCTTTTGCAAAGTAGGAAACAGACTCTTCATATGTTAATAATACTAAGAATGTCAGTATGAAGGAGCTCTGGTGGTGCAGAGGTTAAGGCATTCAGCTGCTCACCAAAAGTTTGGTGGATTGAACCCACCAGCAACTCCACAGGAGAAAGACAACATAGTCTGCACTTCTATAAAGATTTACAGTCTTGAAAACCCTATGAGGGTTGCTACAAGTCAGAAATGACTTGATAGTAGTGGGTTTGGTTTTATGTCACTATGAACAAAGAAGACCAAAGGAGAATTGATGCCTTTGAATTATGGTGCTGGAGAAGAATATTGAATAGATGACCATGGACGCCAGAATAATGGACAAATCTATCTTGGAGGAAGTACAACTAGAATACTACTTAGATGCACAAACTCTGGTCATGTTATCAGGAGGGGTCAGTCTCAGGAGAAACACATCTTGCTTGGTAGAGGGTCAGCAAAGAACAGGAAGACACTCATTGAGATGGATCGACAAAGTGACTGCAATAATTGGCTCAAACATACCAACAATTGAGCATGGTGCAGGACTGGGCAATGTTTTATTTTGCTGTACATGGGGTTGCTATGGATCAGAACTGATTTGACAGCACATAATAACAACAACAGTTGGTTTAGAAAAGCCATAAATGAGTGGAGCATGTGTTGGGCCTTGCTTGGTCTTGTTGCTGTGAAGGATGCAGCCATGGATCGCTGAGAAGTCAGTCCTGAGTGTAAACTTTGGAGTTCTTTATACAAGTTAGTTCACTAAATATTAGAGGGTTGTCCAGGAAAAAAAAAAAAAAAATCAGTTTTATTTAATTTGTTTAATTTTGATCTTTCTTTCGATTTCTTCCTCGATCCATTGGTTATTTAATAGTATATTGTTTAATTTCCACATATTTGTGTTTTCTCCACTTTTCCTTCTGTTAATTAATTTCTAGTTTCATTCCCTTGTGGTCAGAAAGACACTTTTTTAAAATTTATTAAGACCTGTTTTGTGACCATTTTTTAAATTTTGAAGGAAATACAGCTAAAAGATAATTAACAACAAAACATTACGTATCTAAAATGTAGATTTTTGCTTTGATTCTTCAAATATGTGTAAGGGTGAAAGGGTCAAGGCACATGAAATGAAATTACTCTCCTATGAAAAGGTCCAGTTTTCATGTGAATTATCATGAAGTTGATTTTCTAGAATGGCTATTCCCTGAAATGTAGATTTAAAGAATTATTACCCTCCTCTGAAAATTATAATCATAGTTGTGATTAAACCTATAAGATCAGCAGTGTGCTTGCCCATATTTACCAATTAATATCTCTCCATTTGCCTAACTCCCCAGACAGACAAAGAAAGCATCTTAAAGAGTTGTCTGCATTAAGCTATGTATCTACCCCTAAAGATGTATGATCCAATGAAAACCAGAAGAGCTAGGGGAGTGTGCAACCAAGTACAGTGCTTAAGAGCATGGGTTCTGGATTACTGGGCTTAAATCCTGGTTTTATTGCTATGTGACCTTGGGCAACTTATTCAAACTGTTCCTGTCTCTATTGCTTTGTTGCTGCAAGACAACAAGGTATTCATAATTGCAAGGACTAAACAAGATGACATATGTGGGATATCTAGTATAGTGCCTGGTATATACAAACCAAACCAAACCCAATACCATCAAGCCAATTCTGATTCATAGCAACTGTACAGAACAGAGTAGGACTGTCCTATAAGGTTTCCAAGGCTGTAAATCTTGACTCCCTCATCTTTCTCCCATGGAGCACCTGGTGGGCTCGAGCCACTGCCCTTTTGGTTAGCAATCAAATACAGTATTCAATAAATATTGCTGTGATTATTATAATTATTGCCTTTATCATTATCATCACCACCACCACCATCATTAGATGATTAGAACCGACACTTAGGGTGCTTCATGCTTATTTCCTCTGCTGCTCAATTCCTTTCTCAAGACTAAAATACAACAACACTTGTTTGTACCTGGTATGTTTAAAGCTGATGAGGGACCACTGAATATGGAAGACATTGTCGCTGACCACATTAGGTTTACTGTCTTTCACCAGAAACTGAAAACTGTCCATCACCTCATGAATCTTCTCCTCATGCAGCACATAACGAATCAACCCCAAGTTCACATCCTCTGTGGGGAAAAAAGACTCACTATGAGTTAACGCTGGGATGTCAAGATAGCCTTGACATGATTCTCATGTCAACATACCCAATTTATTGTTCTAATGGATTACAGACAGAACGCCTTTTCCCAAGTACAAAAATAGAGCCTTAAAAATAAATGTTTCTGCCAGATTTCAAAATAAAATCCCATAGCTCTGTGTAACAAAAGACCTGCATTTATACAGAAAGTACCCTTGTGTTGTAAAACAGGAATCCCAAGGTCTTGGCAAAAAAACACTTCAGTAAATGTCTGTGGAATATTTAAGGCAAATTTAAGAGAGTGTAATGTCTCTGACCCTATTCTCTGTGTATCTGTTCACACTCAGACCTGATTCCTTCTAAAGAAGGTTTTTTGGAAGGTATGTGCTGATAAGAAAAGCTGGGGTTAGTTTAAAACATGCCGTACACAAGGCAGAGCTATATGGGACCTAGGAGAGAACACAGGATTGAAGACAGGGAGCAAAAAAGTAAACATGGAACATGAATTTTAAGATGCAGCTTTGCAATGACTGTTCCCTATCAGGTCCACAACAAAGTCCAGAGGACTCTGACTAGGTTAAAAGAAAACTAAAATACAATTTTCTTGATGTGATTCAAAACAGCAAAATATTTCTGCTGAGTTAATTACATTGTTGTTATGTGCTGTCGAGTTGGACCCAACTCATAGCGACCTCTCCTTAGGTTTCTGAGGTGGCATCATTATAGAAGTAGATTGCCCAGCCTTCCTTCTGAGGAGTGGCTGGTGGGTTTGAACTGGTGGGTTAGCAGTCAAGTGCCTTAGGCACTATGCTACCAGAGCCCCCAAGTTAATTATACATGGTTGTTTTAATTTCTTTGCTAAAGCCCTAAAAAAATCCATAACCCTTCTAACACAAAAAATAAACCTCATGGGATCACAAAGCTTCCCTAAAGTCTTTTTTCTTTCTTCATTTTTACAGAAAACCAAGCAGTATCATGTAATCCTTTCCAGAAAATCTGGCCAAAAGATAAAGCAATTCTGGAGCTGAGGAAGCATGGTAAAGATGTGTTTTCCTTCACCACAGTTCACCACTACTAGTTGCTGTAGTTGATTTCAACCCCATGTGTGTCAGAGTAGAACTGCACTCCACAGACTTTTCTGTAATAGGAAAAAAATCAAGAGAAATAAAATTCAAAAGTTGGATGGTTCAATAATAAAAAACCTATTTGTTTGCAAATAGGCTACTTGGGCAACTAAGTAGATGGAAGTGGCTGTGAGAAAGGTCCAGAAGGCAGAGAGAGTGGCACGAGAAAGGATTCTTCCCTTATCTTGGTTCCCTGAGCCCTCACCCTGGGTGAAAATAGCAGCAGCTGTGCCAGGATGAAGCTTATTCTCCACATAGCCATGCTTGGGGCCTGTCATTATTTCATAGACAAGCTGCGAGTCCTCTGTATCTGGGTCCATGGTCAGCAGTTCCTTCTTGGTGATCAGGTTGGTTGCCTGGAATAGAAACCCATTAAATTTAATTCCTGAAGTGGGAATAAAACAGGAACAGGACCCTCTGACTCAGAATTAATTCAGTTCAACAATGATTTACTGAGTGCCTACTGCATGGGAAACTCTATTAGGCTTGGAGTGGCTACAAGGATACAAAGCATCCTGGCCTCTGCCTCAAGGTGCCATGCTTTATTGGGAAAGAAAGGCTCAGGCGCAAGGCAATTATGGCGAGTGCCAAAATGGGGTATACAAAGAGCACTATACATTTTGGGGGACAGGTTAATCCCATCTGGAGTTGGAGAGGGAGGGGTTTTAGAGGGAGATGAGATTTGAGTGTGACCTTAAAGAATGATACAAGGAAGCTGTCCACTTTATACTGTACAGCAATCAGTTATAATGCTTGAAATGGAGTAAGATAAATAAACTGTACTTCATTATTGCTTAAATCTGCTGGCTCACTTTAATTCACTCACTCATTTATTCATTTGACAAAGAAATGAAGGGGGTGGTCAATAGTTTTAAGTATTACTAGATTTAGGAGAGGGCAGTGGAGGTTCAGTAGTAGAATTCTCGTCTTCCGTGGGGGAGGGCCAGATTTGGCTCCTGGCCAATGTCCCTCATGCACAGTCATGGAAGTCCATCAGTCAGTAGAGGCTGATGTGTTGCTATGATGTTGAACAGGTTTCAGTGGAACTTCCAGACTAGGAAGAACTAGGAACTAGGAAGAAAGCCCTGGTGATTTGCTTCCAAAAATCAACCAGTGAAAAGCCAGTGGGTCAAGAGTGTCTCATCCACAGTTGATCATGGGGATGATGCAAGAGCAGGCAGCATTTCATTCTATCCTACATGGGGTCATTACGAGTCAGGGCTGATTCAATAGCAGCTAACAACACAGGTATAGTAAGATAAGAACAGATAATTCACTTCAGATAGGGCAAAACAGATTACACTGGTGACATTGATAAGAGTCACTGATAAGAGTGGGAAAAAGAAGCTTAATTGGAACATATTAAGAGAGTGGAATCATTCTGAATATATAGAAAAAAAAAATCAAATAAAGGATGGGAGGAACTTGCATTGATTTTGGCTCACATATTTTTTTTTTTCTTGTTTAACTTTTTTTTTTCCCCCCAATTGTGATTTGGGTGAAAGTTTGCAGACAAAATTTATTTTCCTTACAGTAGTTCATACACATTTTGTTTCATGACATTGATTGCAATCCCTTTTATGTAATATTGCTCCTCCCATTTTGGTTCATACATTTTTAAAAACCTGACTGGTTCAAGTGAGAAGCTAAAATATCCCAGTTATATATACAACCAACTACTATAGTTTTCCCAAATAACATACCCACATAGATCTGCATATACATTTAACAATCAGAAATGACAAAATTATGTAAAAGAATTCTGGCATAGTATGCCTGTGTACATATTGCATGTGTCTTGCAACATTTCCAGAAGCAAATTTCAACTTCTTTCATCCTCATCTAATAATCTAAAAATGTTACTTTTAATCATATTTGTAAAATATAGATACAAGCCATGGTGAAGAAGTGATAGATTGAGTTTGGTAGTACCCCAGCAGTTAGAAGTAAACAACTGAAACTGTGTTAACCCCGGGGCAGTTTGCAGCCAGGCCTGAGAGTGGAGGAGTTGCTTACAGCCAGTCTGTGCTCAAGTATATCATGTTGGAGACAGGTGGAGGGTTGTGTGGAGGGCTATGTGTGGGACTGTCACAGCCCAAACACAGATTGGTCCCATGGTGGGCAGAGGCCACTGCATGTGCATGCCTGGGTCCTGTGGTACTGGTCTCACATGAAGTTGGGTGGCAGGATGGTGCAGGTGTGGGTACACACTGGCCCTGGACTGCCCCGCAAGGATCTCAGGGGTTAGTCAGACCCATCTCATTCAAGCTTATGATACACAACTCCTCTGTGCCCACAGCTCTCATGCCTGGCCAATGTCATCCACACGGGTAGGAGTTTCAAAAGGCTCGAACATGGTGGCTGGCTGCCGGACAGTGGGGTGGAATGCACACAGCTACAGTGCATTGGCCTTGGCTGCCTGAGTGGTGTCTGGTCTAGGGTGTGCAGACCCATGTACCTCCTGGGCTGAGGTTGGCTGCCCCATTGAGGGCTGTTTCTTGGGTGGGAAAAGTGATTTCTTCCTAAATTGGAGAAAGTGTTTTGCAGAGCATGGAAGGAATCCTGTCAGTAGAGTGGCTACTTTACAAACTTGAGGCTAAGCTGGTGAGGGTCTTCTTCTGGGAATGAAACCTCTGAACCAAGGTGAATACTTAATATTAAAGTTGAGGAACAGAAAAAAAAAATTGAAATTGAAGTCAGTGATATGTAAAAAATTTGGTATATGAAGAAATCCAAAGATTCATGGAAAAAATTAGTCCCAAGTGACTGGTACACCATGCGATTCTCAGCCTATAAAACTGTGAGACCTGAAGAACTAGATGGTGCCTGGCTACCACTGTCAACCACTTGGAGGGGGAGCTATGTAGGAATCCTGGATAGAGTGGGAGACAATGTGGAACAAAACTCAAAAGCATTTGAAAAAAAAAAAAGGACCAGGTTTGCTGGTCTGATAGAGCCTGATGGAATTACTGAGACTATGGCCCCCAGCTGCCCTTCAGGTCTGGAACTGAACCCACTCCTGTGGCTTCCAGACAAACAAAAGACAGGCATATGAGGTGAACATTTACACGAGGTAGATATACTCCTTGGAGAGAACAATCATGGGAGAATAGATGGGCTGCTTATGCACAGGGAGACAGCTCAGGGGGCAGGAGTGCATGGAAGGATGGACACAGGGAAGAGGTAACTATGGGGAGGAAGTGAGAGGGAAGCTGTTGCATTGTGGTAAACTGTAATCAATGTCATGAGACAAAGTCTATGTGAGCTGCTGTATGGAAAGTGAATTTGCTCTGTAAACTTTCACCCAAATCCCCCCCCCCAAAAGGACAAAAAAAATTTGATATAGCACATTTATTAAACTGACATGTGGGGGTTGCATGGTAGCAAAAAATGTAAGATGCACATGTTATTTGCATGAAAATACAGTAGTCAACTTAGGACTCCATCTTAGGAAAATCAGCTCACTTATGGAAGGATAAACATATGAGATGAAATGGAGTTCTATTCATAGGTCATTCTATGAAAAAGGATATGGCATAATGAGTTAGTATAAATGTGGCAGATCTTTCATATCTGCATTACCTTTCCATCAACATACTCCAGCCACTGGAGCCCCAGATTCGTCACAATTCTAGGAGTGCCATCATCCACTGGGAGGATATCTACTCGGAACCGCTGAGGTGCTGCTGTCATAATCTGTTGGGGGAGGCCAGACAAGAAAGCTCATCACATTCAGAAACACCTGTAGTATGTTGGGTGCAGGGCCTACAAACCTGGAAGCCCTTATTCTTCAGAGGCAAATGGACAAACTGAGTCATAGTTTCCATCCCTTGTTGTCACTTGACATAAGGCTTAAATGAAAATGCCGATTGATAAAATGACAATAACATGAGAAGAAAAAGAGCAAGAAGCAAGTTGCACTTTTGCTGGAATTTCACTATTCAACAATAGAAGTTGCTCTGGTGGTATAATGGTTAAAACATTCAGATGCTAACCAAAAGGTTGGCAGTTTGAACCCATCAGCTGCTCTGTGGGAGAAATATGGGGCAGTCTGTTTCCATAAAGACTGATGACCTTAGAAACCCTATGGGGGAACTACTCTGTCCTATAGGGTCACTAAGAGTTGGAATTGACTCGATGGCAGTGGGTTTCTGTTTTATGCACTGTTTAGTTTAGTTCAACAGTACTCTGAAGTAAAACAATGAACAGAATGTTTTTCTTTCCATAACCCTTGTTAAAATTTTTATAAGCTGTTAATGAAAACTATCATTAGAATGCTAATGTCTAAAAAGGAAAATAATGTGTTAGTAAAGATGTGGAGAAATTGTAACCCTCATCCATTGCTAGTGGGAATGCAAAAATTTTACTTCTGTGGAAAGCAGTTTGGTGGTTCCTCAAACAAAATTAACATTGAACCATCGTATGAACCAGCAAACCAATCCTAGGTATATGCCTAGAAGAAGAGAAAAAAGGAACACAAACAGAAACCGTATACCAATGTTCACTGCAGCATTACTTATAATAGCCAAAAGGTGGAAAAATAGAAATGTCCATCAACAGATAAATGAATAAACAAAATGTGGTATATACATCCAATGGAACACTACTCAGTCATAAAGATAAATGAAGTCCTGATACATGTTGTAACACTGATGAACCTTGAAAATATTATGCCAAGTGAAGTCAACAACTAAAGGACAAATATTATATAATCCCCACTTACATGAAA
>NW_006921857.1:1139296-1141149 GCF_000298275.1 Orycteropus afer afer | reverse complement strand
ACACTGTTGAGAAAGAGACACTGAAAGACATGCGCTGCTCACAAAGAGACGCCGAGAGACACACACTGCTGGGAGAGAGACTGAGAGAGACTGAGCGTAGTTCCTGAGTGTGAATTGTAGCCTGTGCTTCCCAAATAAACCTCATAATCTGTGATTTCTGTGTGGCCACTGCAGCAAATTATCAAACCTAACAGAGAAGTGGTGGGTGTTGCGGGAGGAATGGTTGGCGCAAGTTCTGGAGGGAGGCAGCATGACTGACCTTGCAGGAATAGGCCTTGGGCTATTGATGGTGATTCTGTCTTCCTCTTGTGTGGTTAGAGGAGGTCAGAAGATGCAGCCTCCCTGCCCCATTGGCAGGAGATAAGTCAGAACAGGTGCATATGGTTCTTATTTAGCCTAACTTTAATGCAAGAAGGAGCTCTGGTGGTGTAGTGGTTAAAGGATTTGGCTACTAACCAAAAGGTCAGTGGTTTGAACCTACCAGTAGCTCTGCAGGTGATGAGGCAGTTTGTTTCCATAAAGATTTACAGCCTTGGAAACCCTATGGGGAAATTTTACTCTGTCTTATAGGGTAGCTATGAGTTGGAATTGACTTGATGGCAGTAGTTTGGGTTTTTTGGTTTTAGGGTAAGAAAAGGCTCAAAACTTTTTCAATGATTTAAACACTGCATGTGCAAGATGACAGAATAGGCAGACAAACTACGCACACCCTCTATGACAAAGAAATTAGAAATAGATACAGAAGATAATCCTTGAACCCTTAGCTTTAAAGAGAAGGATAAAGAAGTGGATTAAGTACAAACTAGTAGAAGAACCTAAGTGAAAACAGTGAATAAGGAGACAAACAGAGCTGTGGACTGTCAGCTGTCCTGATGGCATGACAAATTTATATATAAACAAGTGGCATTCTGATCTATGCAGCAAACTAAGAACTGCCTCTACTTGCTAAGGACTGCATGGGCAACTGCACTGGTGGCTGAAAACCAGAAAGGAAAATAGTGAAAAAGGAGAGCGCTGTGGACTGTTTGCTGTCCTGATGGTGTGGCCATTTTTAATAAGTGCAAGCAGCATTCCAATCTGGGTAGCAATCTAAGAACAGGCTCTGTTGCCAAGGATAGCACAGGCAACTGCACTGGAGGCTGAGAACCAGAAATCAGCTGTGCCCACATGACCCATACCCATACCTCCTGCAGCCCCACCCATTGGGTGAGTGCCACCACTTGCTTCTGCACCAACTAATCAATAACAGACAATAGCCAATACCAGCCCAACTTGCCCTTAACTGCTTTCTTTGAACAGCTAATGGAGATCTGTACACACTCTCATTCTCTGTCACACTTATTAAGAGACAGGTGGTGAATGCCTAGGTGCTGCCAAACTAGCAAATATAATAGAAATATAAGTACAATGACATCACAATGTCTCGGAGACAACCAACCATCCCGGTTCATGCAAATAAGCAACATAAAGTAGTACAAACAAGGGACCAGAACACAGACCAAGTAAACATCCCTGAAGAAGAAGAAACAGTGCAACTGCTTGATATGAAATTCAAAAGAATTAGATACTTTCAACAGATTGAAAGAAAGATCAAGGAAAACACTGACAAAATTAAGGAAAACACAGACAAAACTCTAGAACAATTTAGGAAAACAATATAAGAACAAACTGACAAAATAAAGAAAAATTAGAAACCATACCAAAACAACAAACAGGCAAAGGAGTAGAAGTGAATCAATGAAGGACAGAATTAGTGAGATGGAAGATGAATTTTTCAATACCACTTTATTAAGGGATCAATCAGAAAAAATATCAAAACAAAATGAAGAAAGCCTAAGATTCATGTAGGACAC
>NW_006921857.1:1137747-1138936 GCF_000298275.1 Orycteropus afer afer | reverse complement strand
TACCCAGCAAAACTGTACCTCAAATATGATGTGAAATTAGGGCATTTCCAGATAAACAGAAAATAAAGGAATTCATTAAAACCAGACCAACCTTACAACAGATGTGAAAAGGAGACCTTTGGACAGAGAACCAACAGCAGACAACATCCAATGATTAACACACATGATGACATAACCCAGAAAAGAAACCACTTACAGCAGTATCCAAAGTAAAATAAACTTATAAGACTGTAAACAGGGAACCAGAGACATCAGTTGGTAAATGAGGACAACTACAAAAAAACAAAAAGAATAAATAGTATTCGTATAATACTTCCAAATGTTGAGGAAGTCAAGACAATTGTGAGATAGAACAGACTGTTCTAAACTCAGAAAGAAAATAATAAATCATAGGGTAGACTCAAAGAAAATTAATAAACATTCACATCAAAATGAGAGACGAAGCATAAATACTTAGCAAATACTAAAACAATAGCAACAAAGGAAATGATGACAAAATTCATAAAATCAGTTCAGCATACAAAATTATATGTAACATAGAAATTAGCAACACCATGGAAAAATACATAAAAAATGACAGCAACAAATTCATATTTGTCAATAATTACACTGAATGTAAATGGATTAAATGCACCAGTCAAGAGATGGAGAATTGCAAATTGGATAGGGAAACATGATCCATCAATATACTTTCTACAAGAGGCTCATCTTAACAAAGACAGACTGAAAATCAAAGGTTGGAAATAATTGTATCAAACCAATGGCAATCAAAAAAGAATAGAAGTAGCAATATTAATTTCTGATAAAAGAGACTTTAAGACAAAAAGCACCATAGGAGACAAGGAAGGACAATAGATGACTCCACAGTAATGTATTGTTGTTGTTGTTATGTGCTATCGAGTCAGACCCGACTCACAGCAACCCCTCCATGAGTTTCCGAGGCGGTATCACTACGGAAGTAGACTGTACAACCTTACTTCCAAGGAGTGGCTTGTGGGTTTGAACCACCAGCCTTCTGGTTAACAGTCAAATGCCTTAGGCACTACGCCACTAGAGCCCCCAAGTAATAGTTGTTGTTGTTATGTGCTGTCAACTTGGCCCTGACTCATAGTGGCCCCAAGTCATAGAGACCCCTCCATGGGTTTCTGAGGCAATATCACTACAGACGTAGATTGCCCAATCTTCCTTC
>NW_006921857.1:1116852-1134437 GCF_000298275.1 Orycteropus afer afer | reverse complement strand
AGTAAAAATGCACAAACAGCAGAAGATAAACTAGATGCTGGAACTTTAAAAATTAAATTCTTATGTGCATCAAAAGACTTTTCCAAAAGAGTAAAAAGAAAACTTACAGATTGGGAAAAAATATTTAGCAACAACGTATCTGACTAGGGACTTACCTCTAAAGTGTATAGAAAACTCCAACAACTTAACATCAAAAAGACAAGAAATCCAATTAAAAAATGGGCAGGAGTCATGAATGGAAAGTTTGCCAAGGAATGTATTCAGGTGGCCAAAAAACACATGAAGAAATGTTTCTGATCATTAGCCATTAGAGAGATGCAAATCAAAACAACAGTGAGATACTATCTCACCCCAGCAATAACAGCAAAGTCCAACAAGACAGAAAATAACAAATGTTGGTGATAGCATAGAGTGATTGGGACTCTCACACACTGCTGGTGGAACTGTAAAATGATACAACCACTGTGGAAAATTGTATGATGATTCCTTAAGAAGTTGGAAACAGAAATATCATTTGTTCCAACAATCCCTTTACCAGGTATACATCCTAAAGAAATGAAAGCCAGGACATGAATTGATACATGCACATTCATGTTCACTGCAGCACCATTCAAAGTAGCAAAGAGATGGAAAGAACCTAAGTGTCCATCAGTGGAAGGTTAGATCAAACTATGGTACATCTATACAATGGAATAATATGCAACACTAAAGAATAAAGCAGAATCTGCAAAACATGTCATAATGTGGATGAACTTGGAGGACATTATGCTGAATGAAATAAGTAAATCAAAGAAGGACAAATATTGTATGAGTCCACTATTATAAAGCGTCAAGGAAAGGATTACATAGAGAAGGAAACTTCTTTTGTTGATTACCAGGGATAGGAGGGGAGAGGGGGCAAAATTGCTAGATAGGTAACAAGAAAGTATTGATTTTGGGGAAGGGAAAAGAAATATACTAAAAACAAGTGACTAACACAACACTAAGTAAAAGAAAGACACAGAGAGGTGCACAAGAGGTATAGACAGTAAAGATAAGCACTTTTACAGACAGAATAGTGCATTATCAGCAATAACAAACATTAATCTACAGGTGGATACATACGTAAACAGGCTAAATGATTACATTATATCTAGGCAAAACAGAATGTACCCATGACCATATGTAAGTTTGGTAGATGATATTTCTCCATATGTATTTTTATGTGCTATAAAAATGTCCATATACATAACAGAGCTAACAGGGAAAAATTATGATAACTTTTTAGCCACAGCCAAGCACCTGAGGGAGTGAGTCCCTGGGCCCATGGACTTAGCCCAATATTCAAGGCAGGCATCAAGCTCAATGAACATACTACACAAAAACACTGTTCTACATTCTACTTTGGTGAGTATTGACTGGGGTCTTAAAAGCTTGCAAGCATCCACCCAATATGTAACAATTGGTCTCTCCTCTTCCAGAGCAAACAAGAATGAAGAAACAAAAGACTCATTGAAACAATTAGCCCAAAGGAGTAGTGGACCATGCAAACCTCAGTCTACATGACCCTTAGACCAGAACTAGATGGTGCCTGGCTACCACTGTCAACCATTTGGAAAGGTATTAAAATAGGAGGTCCTATTTTAATAGGATGGAAGAAAAATATGGAACAAAATTCAAAATCATAAAAAAGATCAAGCTTACTGGTCTGACAGAGATTGGTAAAACCCCAGGACTATCCCCCAGTCATCCACTGGACCTGCAATCACTTCTGTGGCTTCCAGCCAAACAATAAACAAGCATGTAAAGTGAACATTTGCACAAGGTAGGTACACTCCTTAGAACAATCGAGCATGGGAGACCGGTATTTGCACACAGAAATAGCTCAGAGGGCAAGAATGCATAGGAAAGGTCACAGGGAAAGGATAACCACAGGGAGGACATGGGAATTTAAAGAAAATTAAAATTTTAAGAAAAAATTAGCTGCATGTGCAGCAAGTGAAGGTGATGAAGCATTTTTTTGTGAGTAGGGGTTCGTTCAATCCTTTCAAAGTGATGGCAAATTCACATAACATTATGTGAATGATGACTTGTTTGTATGTATGACTTGTTTGTAAGTAAGACGTCTGTAACCCAGGGACTTACTGTATATATTTTTACAAACATTTTAAAACAAATGTCCAAGTCTCCAGGTGGGATTCTATCATATATGAAAAGAAATGTTCCTGGGGAGAGATCTATCTTTCTTTTTTCTTCTTCTTTTCTTTCTTTTTTGAGAAAGAACCATTTATATGGGAGTAAGGGTGAAAGAAATATAGAAGTGAAATAAAATTTAAAATTATTTGTGGGAATAAAGAAAAGGAAGTTTATCATTTTGTTTTCACACAGTTATACACAACCACATATATACAACACACACACATATGCACACAGAGAGTCTGAACCAGCATCTCACTGTTACTGAGTGAACACAACAAACTGACACACAGGGCAGCAAGGTGCTGGCTCTATTAATCTTCTACAATTAACCTTCTAAATAATTTCCATTATTAAATGCAGGGTCTCTTTGGAGACCTGCTGTGATGTTTTATGTTTATCAAAGGGGTAGCCCCCTTGCTGGTATAGCCTGGTATCTTTTTTTTCTTGAGAAAGTCAAACTGACTTGGGAGCAACTACAGGTTGGGAGAGAAAAAATAAAACCAATGAGCAGCCAGGTGGTGATGAAATGCAGATACTGAAATGGTAGGGAAATCCCAAGAGTCATCCCACAAGCACACAGGCCAACTGAGAATGACCTTCTCACAGGCTGCTTCTCTCTAACGGATGCAGGAGAAACCTTCTTCCAGGAAAATAATCATTCATCATCAGAGGAAAAAAGGAACACTGCAGGGGCTGAGAAGCTGATCTTTTTGCTATCCTAGAAGCGTGGTACAGCGTGATCATGCTGCTCATAAAACTGCTTCTGCAAGTCAGACCCAGATGTGGGAGATGTGAGTGTTCCCACTGACCTGCCTTTCACCTGAGCTGCAGCTATTCTCAGGAGAGGTTTATGATACTATAGGATACTTGGCTAAGGAATGAAGAAAGGAGTAAAAACAATGAGGGTGGGAAGGAGTGGCAACAACCCTTCCTTGGGTTTCCAATGCGGTATCACTATGGAAGTAGATTGCCCAATCTTCCTTTTGAGGAGTGGTTGGTGGGTTTGAACCACCAGCCTTCTGGTTAGCAGTCAAATGCCTTAGGCACTACTCTACCAGAGCTTCCATGGGGGAAGAAGTGAGGGAATATTACAGTTTCTCCTGACACCTGATGTTGTTGTTGTTGTTAGGTGCCATCAAGTTGGCTCTGACTCACAGTGACTCTATGCACAGCAGAACGAAATGATGACCAGCCTGTGCCATCCTCACAATCCTTGCTATGCTTGAGCCCATCATTGCAGCCACTGTGTCAATCCATCTCATTGATGGTCTTCCCCTTTTTCACTGACCCTCTACTTTACCAAGCATGACAGCTTTCTCCAGGAAAGGACCCTTCTGACAAACCTGACCAAAGTATGTGAGATGAAGTCTGGCCATTCTCACTTCTAAGGAGCATTCCGGCTTTATTTCTTCCAAGGTAAATGTGTTCATTCTTCTGGCAGTCCATGGTATTTTCAGAATTCTTTGCCAACATCACAATTTAAATGCAACATTTCTTTGGTCTTCCTTATTCATTGTCCAGCTTTCATATGAGGCTATTGAAAATATAGTGACTTGGGTCAGGGGCACCTTAGTCTTCAAAGTGCCATCTTTTCTCTTTAACACTTAAAGAGGTTCTTTGAAGCAGATTTGCCCAGTGAAATACATCATCTGATTTTTTGACTGCTGATTCCATGGGCATCGATTGTGAACCCTAGTAAAATGAAATCCTCAACAACTTCAATCTTTTGTCCATTTACCATGATGTTGCTTATTGGCCCAGGTGTGAAGATTTTTTATTTCTTTATGTTGAGTTGTAATCCATACCGAAGGTTGAAGGTTGTAGTCTTCGATCTTCATCAATAAGTGCTTCAAGTCCTATTCACTTTCAGCAAGCAAGGTTGTGTTGTCTGTGTATTGCAGGTTGTTAAAGACTCTTCCTCCAATCCTGATGCTGCATTCTTCTTAACATAATCCAACATCTTAGATAATTTCCTCAGCATACAGATTAAATAAGTATGGTGAAAGGATACAACCCTAATGCCCACCTTTCCTGATTTTAAACCATGCAGTATCCCCTTGTTCTGTTTGAATGACTGTCTCTTGGTCTATGTACAGGTTCCTCGTGAACACAATGCACTGTTCTGGAATTCCCATTCTTCTCAATGTTATCCATAATTTGTTATAATCCACACAGTCAAATGCCTTTGCATAGTCGATAAAACACAGGTAAAGATTTTTCTGGTATTCTTTGCTTTTAGCTAAGACCATCTGACATCAGCAATGATATCCCTTGTTCCACACCCTCCTTAGAATCCAGCTTGGATTTCTGGAAGTTCCCTACTGATGTAGTGCTGCAACTGTTTTTGAATTATCTTCAGCAAAATTTTACTTGCATGTGATATTAATGATATTGTTCAATAATTTCCACATTCTGTTGGATCACCTTTCTTTGGAATGGGCACAAATATGTCCACAAAGGGTGAGGGGGTGGCATCCTCTGACCTCTTCTAACATCACAAGGAGGAGAGAGAAGGATTCAGAGCCTCAGCCCAAAGCTGATTACAATGAGGTAGAAGTCAGGCATGCTGCCACTCTCCAACCTTTTTTTTTTTTTTTTTGATTAATTCTGACATCAAACATCCCTCACATGACATTCACTATTTCTTTGCTGGGTTTGATAATCTGTTGCAGTGGTCACTCAGAACTCACAGATAATACTTATAATTATGGCTTTTATTAGTGAAGTAACAGGTTACTATTCCAGTTCAGAAATGTACTAAAGGTACAATTCTTCAATCAGGACAGACAGCCTCCCCTCTGTCATGCCTGAAGGCATGCCTTTCTTCGGTCTTTGACCTCTCAGCCTGCCCTGATTGGGCACATGTTATAAAGCTCTTTCAGCTCTGCCAGTACACCTAGGTGCAACCCACTCTTTCAGCAAGTCTCCTGACCAAAGGCATTCAGCTTCCTTGGTCCTTGGGTCAGCAAGCCCACAGCTTTGTCTTGTGCCAGTTTCTCAGTTTTACTGTTGCTGATGCTGCCATCTCTCTGCTGTCATCTCAGCACAGAGATCTTAGGTCCAAGAATGCATTCCACTATCCACTACTCGGTATTCTCTCTCTTGATGGCAGTAAGATAGCCCCATTATGCCTCTAAGATGGTTCATTTGAAGCCGAACAGAATGACAAAACTGACCAATCTCCACCTTAGGGTTCCATATGCCTTGCTGACATGTTGCCACCCCCATGAAGGTATCATGTAGCTTATTTACATTACTAACAAGCTATCCAATTCCCTTGGTAGGCCACGAAGCACCTCACATTTGCACAGTTCTACCCAGGCATCTAGTGGGAGTCATAAAGGCCACGGGTGGAAGAGCCATACTAAGTAATTCACTGCATCACAATATGGATCGAGTCCAGTCAGTTTCTTGGCATAAATGAGTGAGCACCTCCAGTGCTGCATCCATATTTGAAACACCTCAATGTGTATTCTATCAATTCTTGGGACCTTGTTTTCCACCAATTCCTTCAGTGAAGTTGTACCCCTTTTATAGCCTGGTATAAGAATGGAACAATTCTCTTAAGAAATAAGCTTGATAGAGAAATGACCTCAAATCTCTGCCTATTTCCCAAGCTGGTCCTAAAATGATGGCGATGATTTACCAAATGCTTCCTGCATGTCAGGCACTGGACTCACTGTTTTATGTACATAAGGAGCATAAGTATCATTCCCATTTTATAGATAAGAATGCCGAGGCTTAGAATAGTTAAATGATTTACCAAGACCCTCTGCTACAAAGTGACAGATCCAGAATTCAAATCAGCATCTTTTGTAAGCGAAAGACACACTACTGACCACTTTGCTACGTTATCCCTCATGAGGCTGAGACTCTAGTTGCACCAGGGACACTTAAAAGATAATCTAGAGCCAAATTCAAAGAAAAAGGTACACAAAAAGAAAAGGAGAAATGAGAACAGTAGTTTAGTAACAACTATCACCTGGTGGTGTAGTGGATAAGGCATTTGGCTGCTAACCAGAAGGTCAGCAGTTCAAACCCACCAGCCATTCCATGGAAGGAAGATGGGGTGAGAGATGGGATAACCTACTTCTGTAAAGATTTACAGCCTTGCAAATCCGGGGAGGGTTGCTATGTGCCAGCATCAATGCGATGGCCTTGAGTTGGATTTTGGTTTATCAACTTTTATTAACCATTTACTATGAGTCAGATACAACCTGACAGCAGTGAGTTTGGTTTTTATATTTACCAACAATGTTAAGTACTTTACGTGTATTACTTCCTTTGATCATTAGATCAAACTAATTGAAGTTGGTAATTATTGCTGTACCATTTTCATAGATGAAAAACAGGCTTAGGGAGGTACATTATTTGTCTAGGGTTAATCTGCTTGTAAGTGACAGAACAAGAACTCAAACCAAGTTATATTTGACATAAAAATCTCATGTTTCCAGCTACCAACATCTGGCATGCATTGCTGTGTCTCCCCTCTCCTTTGTCTTTGCCCCTCACCTCTTTTCCTCCTTCCTCAATGATAAAAAAGGGATTTGTCCCATCAGAAACAGTGTAGGTAAATCGGTCTTTGAGGGAGTTGCTGCCGTCATGGCTATAGCTGACTCGGTTCTGGTAGATGTCTTCCATGGTGAAGGTGGAGGTGTGATGGAAATGCTGTCCATTGGTGGTCCGCTCGATGGTGCCATGGCGTGGGGGCTGCACAATGGTGAATGTGACAGACTCAGCCTGACCAGGAGGCAAAAAGAGAGGAGGGAAGTTTGTAATAGAAACCAGATGAATGAGGGATAGCCAACAGCTGGTCAAGTATAGCAGAACCTACACACAGTCATAAAGTTAACAGTTTCTTTATTGATACCAAAAACAAAGCTAAAGAGCAACACTATATTGGCTGGGTTTGTATTCTGGTGTCTTCAGTTGTAGGACTAAGACATTTAAATTGGCTCTTTTCAGGTCAGTGGGGAAAATCTGAATTTTTAATCTTTATCAGATCAGTTAATCCACTCAGCTCCTAACTGGAAGGCTGGAGGTTCAAGTCTACTCAGAGGCACCTTGGAAGAAAGACCTGGCAATTTACTTCTGAAAAAACAAGTCATTGGAAACTGTGGAGGAGCACAGCTCTTCTCTGACATACAAGGGGTCTCAAAGAATTGGGATTGACTTGATAGCAACTTTATTTTTTTTTAAATCAGGATGATAGGAACCAGACTTTTAAAAATTCGTCATTTATTTTCCATCCATATCCCCCAACTTTTCTAAAACTCTCAAATACAGAATTCGACATGCATTGGAAGAGCAGCTAATTTCTCATTTTCAATTGCTATTCCTAAGTTCTGGGAGCTCTGGTAGCATAGTGCCTACGGCACTTGACTGCTATCCAGGAGGCTGGTGGTTCAAACCCACCAGCCACTCCTCGGAAGGAAGATAGGGCAATCTACTTCCATAGTGATACTGCCTCAGAAACCCAAGGAGGGGTCGTTATGAGTTGGGTCTGACTCGACGGCACATAAAAACAACAACATTCCTAAGTTCTGGTAGCGTAGTGACTAAGGCATTTGACTGCTAACCAGAAGGCTGGCTGCTCAAATCCACCAGCCACTCCTTGGAAGGAAGGTTGGGCAATCTACTTCCCTAGTGATACTGCCTCGGAAGCCCAAGGAGGGGTTGCTATGAGTCGAGTCCGACTCGATGGCACATAACAACAAACAACAACATTCCTAACTTAATCTGTAGAGGGGAAAAGAAAGAGGTATAAAACCCTGCTTATGACTTTTCCAATGGTTTCTCATCAACTTAGAATAAAATGCAAAGACCTGACTTGGGCCAGCAAGGCCCTCTGTTACCAGGCCCAGGGTTCCTCTCTAGCCTCTTGCTTCTCCTTTCCTTATTACTAGGTTTCAGCCTCTTGGCTTCTTTGCTACAACTCAAAGATTTTAAGCTTACTTGACTGGGCCTTTGTATTTCTCATTCCTCTGCTTAAAAAGCGATGCTCCCAGATAACTGCATAGCTTGCTTTCTCATTTCATGGTATCTGCTCAAACATTCTCTCCTTAGAGAGACCTGCCTGACCACTTTACCTAAAATACATCACTATCTTCTTATCTCACTGTATTTTTCTTCATAATACTTTCCACTATCTGACATGGTATATTTTATGTTCTTTCTGTTTCCCCATCCCTAGAAGGTTGCAAACTCGCTAAAATTAGAAATTTTATCTGTATTATTCACAACTCTGTCTTTAACATCTTGAACAGAGCTTAGAAATTAGTAGATAATGAATGTGTTTTTAAAGAATGAATAAATGAATGAGTAAGTGCTGGCATAGAGAAGAGTATACATAGAACTTTATAGTAAGTGTTATGTTACTCTTTTATGGGAGCTCAATTATATCAGAATGTTTGATACTTTTATCTGGAAGCATCATGTGAATAAGAACTTGGTCTCCACGTGTCCTGTTTCACTGTACGTGGTGCAGTGAATTACTCAGTATGGCTCTTCTAGCTATGGTTTTTGTGCCTCTCTCCAGATTACTGGGTGGAACCAAGCAAATACCTTGCTCTTACAGCTCACCAAGGTGACTGGATAGCTTGCTAATAATGTAAATAAGGTGCATGGCACCCCTGGGGGTAGGATCATAGAAATAAGGTATACAAAACCCTAATGTAGGGATTAGTCAGTTTTGTCATTTCACTGGCTTAAAATGATCCCTCTAAGAAGTGGAAAAGGGGGGACTTCACTACCATCAAGAAAGAGAAGGAGGAATGGAGAGCATCCTTGGACATGACATCCATTTACTGAGTTGGCAGAGAGACGGTGGCAATGGCAGTGGCAGCAGAACCGAGAGACCATTACAAGATAGAGTGGCAGGCTTGTCAGCCCATGGAGTGAGAAAGTTAAATACCTTTGGGCAGGAAGTTTGCTGATGGAGTGGGGTGCACCTATGGGCAAAGCTAAAGAGCTTTGTAACACTTGCCCGAGCTGGGAAGAGGCTAGGCCAAGAGGCCAAGGGCCACAGGGGCATGTTTGAGGGCATAACAGAAGGGAGCCTGTCCTGATTAAAGAACTGTGTCCTAAGCATGTTCCTGAATCTGAATTGTAACTTGTTACTTCCCCAATAAACACCATAATTGCAAGCATTGCCTGTGAGTTCTGTATGGCTATTGCAACGAATTACCCAACCTAGCAGAGAAGCAGAGAGTGCAGTAGGAGGGACAGTTGGTGTAAGAATTGGAAAAAGGCTGGAGAGTGGTGGCATGTCTGGCCTCATAGGAATAAGCCCTGAACTGCTGATGGTGATTTTCTCTCCCCTTATGAAGTTAGAGGAGGTCAGAGGATGCAGCCTCCTTGCCTTTTTGCACTGTATAAAGCCTAGTTCTTTGAGGATGCAATAATAATTTGTCAGCTGGAGAGGCCTGGATAAGGGAGGGGAAATGGAAGAAAAAGTATATAGGTGTAGAAAATCCCAGTTTACTCTAATGAGGAATAATAAAACATTGGGTAAAATGCCATCTACTTAATTTTCTATGAATATTGATAATCAGCATGTCATAAGGATTCTACACATAATAGGTAAAAAGGTGAATGTATTTAGTGTTTTAGAAAGGGGTTAAAATGGTTTGGTCTTAAATGTGTTAGTTTCTCCTTTCCAGAAGGGCATGGTAACCTTCTGACTTTTAATCCTTTAAGAATTAAAACCTCACCACTAACCTCACCACTTGGCCCTACCTTCGGGATCACTAAGCTATAGATGCTGCTAGATAAGCCTCTCACCAGCCAGGGAACCCAGGTGACCTCCTACCTCTGTGTCTGCATCCACCGCTTTGAGCTCAAACTCTGTGATGGTCTTCCTTACTCCTTCCTGCACACGCATCCCTGGGCTCTGGACAATGGGCAGTGAATCATCCACAGGGTGAATGGTGATATGGAAAGTCTGAGTCACCTAGGATGGCAGAAAAGTAAAGGTGAATCACCTATCCTTATACCCACCCTACAAGTAGAAAATAGGTACTTTCCACTTTCCCTTTTACATCATTCCTGGTAGGAATGTCTCACTAGGAACCTAGAAGTAAGTACTCTTTTTGGAAAGAGCCCCAATGGCTGTAAGAAGTGGTCCCTATCCCTTAGCTAAGAGCTGAGAAAAACAAAGATCTCCTATCACCAGTCACTTCACCCATTCCACTCAAAGATGACTGCAAGAAATCAATACCTACTCAAGGAGGGAATAGTGTTCATCACCTACCTCATTGGCTCCATCAGAGAGTGTAAAACTAAAGGCATCTGCGTGTTTCTCAGCCTTGCTGGAATGCATATATTGGACATTTCGTGAAGTCAAGTCAGCTTGAGTAAAGGAGCTAATCTGGATACCTAGGCAAAGGGGAGAGAGAAAAACAGTGACAAAAGCCATAAAAATGCTACCCATACTTATAGGCTGTTGTTGTTATTGTTACGTGCCATCGAGTAGGACCTGACTCATAGCCACCCCTCCTTGGGTTTCCGAGGCAGTATCACTACAGAAGTAGATTGCCCCATCTTCCTTCCGAGGAGTGGCTGGTGGGTTTGAACCGCCGCCTTCTGGTTAGCAGTCAAGTGCCTTAGGCACTACGCTACCAGAGCTCCCATATTTATGGGCTAGGAAATGTTATATTCTTACCAAAGATAGAGATCCCTTAGTATTTTTCTTTAAGTATTTATGTTCAGCCCTGTAAGACCTTTTGTTAGAATTGTTTGTTGATTTTTGTTTTCTACAGCAGCGTTAAAAACAAACAAAAATAAACTCACTGCCATCAAGTTGTTTCTGACTCATAGTGAACCCCACTGGGTTTCCGAAGCTGTAAGTCTTTACTGAAGTAGATTGCCTCATCTTCCTTCTGCAGAGCAGCTGGTGAGTTTGAATCGCTGACCTTCTGGTTAGCAGTCAAGTGCCTTATTCACTATGCCACCAGAGCACCACAGCATATGAGTGCATACTAACTTAAATATCTAGGCTTGTATTATATGACAGGCCGAAAACAAACCAAAAACAAAAGCAGTTTTCATTGAATTGAATCCAACTCATGGAGGCTCCATGTGTGTCAGAATAGACTGGGGTCCACTGGGTTTTCAAAGGCTGGCTTTTTAGAAGTAGATCACCAAGTCTTTCTTCTGAGCCATCATTGGCTAGACAAGAACCTCCAATCATTTGGTTAGTAGCTGAGCACATCAACCATTTATATCACCCAAGGACTAGGGCAACAACAGGTACTCAACAGTTACTTCCTTTCTCTTGGGGTTTATGTAAGTCAAATATGTGAAAAGTAGAGCGACTACTGTATTCTCCAAATCTCTCTCTCTTAAGCTTTACATTCCTCCATAGCTTCACAGTCCTTTCTGAGAACTTCTCCTAATTTTTAATACTGGGCACTGGAATTATAGGGCTTACTACACATACCCTGTTTCAGTGATTGGTGAGCTATTTCTGGCCCCCATAATTTGACTGGCTATTCTTCAAGGTTCCTCTCAGTTCCCAGGCATATGATTTTAGCTTCTGTTACACTGCTTTAGGCAGTCAGACAACAACAAAACTTACTGTATGACTTCGGGGTTTGTACAATCATTTTATATCAAGTCTTAAATGACCTAGAATTCCCCCTCCCCCCGCAAAAAAAAATCAGTAACCTTTAATACCATGATGCAGAGAAAACATGTTTTTTTTTTTCCAGAGTCATTTTAACTGTAAAGAAAATTCTAAAGTGATTTTAATAAAGCTAAATTGTTGCACAAATGAACACTACTTATATATTTTTAAATGCCAAACAATATTTAGCAAATCAGCCCAGAATTCTTATTTCTACTTCGGAGGCCTGGTTGCACAGTGATTAGGTTCTGAGCTGCTAACCAAAATGTTGATGGTTCAAACCCACCAGCTGCTCCATGAGAGAAAGATGTAAGAAACTGCTTTTGTAAAGATTACAGCTTCGGAAATCCTATGAGGCAGTTCTGCTACGTCCTATAGGGTTGGAATTGACTCAATGGCAGTGGATTTCCGGGGGCTTTGAGGGGCTCATTCTCGGTGCCAGACTAAAACAAAATCACATCTTTCATTCCCTTAGCACAAATTTCCTCTTTCTGATTCTGAGTGTTAGAAGATTAATCCATTTAATCTAGTCCTTTAGTTTGGCCCTGAAATTCACTGACTGCTTCCTGGGATTTGTTATTGTCATTGTTAATCCTGGCAAAACACGTTAGCTTTTTTTAATGGAAAACAAAGAGATGCTGCTTGGATTTACATACATTTAACTGTGACATCAGTATCACTGTTTTGTCTTTAGAAAAAAATTAAAAAGTCACCCTGAATGGTATATATTTGCATCTCTATCATCTGAAATCTGTCACTCAGATACAATAGCTTTCTGAATATTGGGACATAATTTTTTGATGAGGCATTTTATATTTCTGTTCTTGCTACATCAGTTCTTGATAGGCAAGATAAGCTCCTCTTCTTATAGCTTTGTCTTGTGGCTCTGGACAGAAATCCATACCATTCTTAAAAAATTTAATAACTTAAGACTGGCTGCACTGAGAGATTTAAATCTCTTCTCCCTCCTGAGAATCCACCCTCACAACTCAAGAGGAAAAACATCTCTGGATTATCACAATCACCTGGTCGCTTAGTTCACACTTCTCTTCATGAGAGTCTAAGACTGGGAAGGAAGACATTTCTGGGATTGATCTTTTATTGTTTTTAAAGAATTTTTTTTTTCTTTATAATTTATTTTTGTTGCTGTTGAGAATATACACAGCAGAATATATACCAATTCAACAATTCATATATGTACAATTTAGTGATAATGATTACATTAGAGTTGTTAGACCCTTTTTACCTTCCTTTTCTGAGTTGTTCCTCCCCGATTAACACAAACTCATGCTTCCTAAAGTTCTCATCTAATCTAGTGCGTTGCTGTTGTCAATTTGATCCCATATAAATAGGTCTTAAAAGAGACCAATGCTCAAGGCAGACTTTCTTTACTGGGAGCACTGAATTGTACATATAGGAATTGTTGATTTGGTATATGTTCTATTTTCTTTACTAGTTAAGCTACACTGTTATTTTTTATTTTATTTCTTAGTTTCCCATTCAACAATTTATTTTTGTGCAATTGTTGAATGACATTGGCTACATTTTTCACAATGGTGAACATTCTCATTTCCATTTTGGTTAAACTATTAATTGATTTTAAAAAGATTTTCAGAGGATATTTTTGGTTTAAGATTTAAAGAATACTTCAGGGCAATAGTTTCAGGGGTCCATCTAACCTTCATCACTCCACTCTGGATTCCATGAGAATTTTAAATTCTCTTCTGCATGTTCCTCCTCTTGACTGCCATAGAATCTTTGGTCAAAACAGTAATAGTATTAGTAATGGTAGCCAGGCATCATCCAGTTCAATGATGGAAAAATCACACTGATTAAAGGTAGGGTTGCATAGCTGATTAATATAACTGCTATAAATAAGTTGCCTACCTGTAATAAGTTGAATTGGTAAACACTGTGTGATAGATATAGTTACAACAGTGACCTCCTCCACTCCACCCCCAGGAAAAAAAAAAAAAGAATAGCTGATGAGGCAGGCTGCTTATATACAATCAGATACCTCATGAGATTTGGTTCCTTGGTTTAAAGGTTTAAGGTCATGGCTTCATGGGACATTCCAGGTAACTGGTCTAATATATGTTTAGTGCTTCTGTTGTACCTCCTAGTTTGTTTGTAGAGCCTAGAGTCTTAAAAGCTTTCAAGTGGCTATCAAAGGTATATGGTCTCCATTTGCCTGCAGCGACAGAGGGAGGAGAGTCAGGAGTAGCAGGAAGAAATAGAATGTCCAGTTAATTACCTCCATGAACAACTGCCTCCTTTGTCATTAGACCAGAAATGGATGATGCCTGCCTACTATTATTAAACATTTTGAAAAATGTTTTTCATTGAGATGAAATTGATATATAACAAATTATACATATTGAAGTGTATGGTTTCATAAGCTGTGATATACGCATGAAATTACCACCATAATCAAGACAGTGATCACCACTAAACTTTCCAAGTGACACATGTAATCCTTCCATCCCTCCCTTTTCATACCCACATCCCCAAGTAACAATGAAATGCTCTCTGTCACTGAAGATTAATTTATATTTTCTTGAACTTTTTATAAACAGAAATCATATACGATGTACTCTTTTTAAGTCTGGTTTCTCTCACTTAGTATAATTAATTTGAGATTCATCCAGATTATTTGTTGATTTGTACTGTTGAGTAGTATTCTACTGAATGGATATATCACAGTTTATCCATTTACCTGCTGATGGACATTTGGATTATTTCCATTTTTAGGCAATGATAAATAAAGCTGCTTGTCTCATTATTTAGTGCTGCTATAACAGGAATACCACAACTGGATAGCTTTAACAAACAGAAATTCAGTCTTTCATAGTTTAAAACACATTCCCCCTAAAAAAAAAAAAAAAAAAAAGACAAGCTGGCTTATTGCCATCAAGTTGGATCCAACTCGTAGCAACCCCTCCTTGGGTTTCTGAAGCGGTATCACTACATAAGTAGGTTGTGCATCCTTCCCTCCGAGGAGTGGCTTGTGGGTTTGAACCACCAGCCTTCTGGTTAGCAGTCAAATGCCTTAGTTTAGGAGGCTAGAATTCTGAATTCAGGGTGACAGCTCCAGAGGAAGGCTTTCTTTTTCTGTTACCTCTTGGGGAAGGTCCTTGTCTTCTTTCACCATCTGTGGGCCTGGAGTTCCTTGGAGATCTTTGAGTGCCTTGGCATCAATTTTCCCCTGGATCTAGGTTTCCAGTGTTGGGACCCTGGTACCAAAGGACATGCTGCACTCCTGATTCTTCTTTCTTGGTGGCAGTAGGTCCCTCTTTCCCTACTCATTTGTTTAATCTCTTCTATAACTCAAGAGGGACTGACTCAAGGTACAACCTAATCCTGTAGACTGTATCCTGCGCCTCATTAACATAACTGCAGCTAATCCTGCCTCATTAACATCATGTTGTTGTTAGGTGGTGAATCAGTTCCGATTCTTAGACATCCTGTGTGCAACTGAAGGAAACACTGCCTGGTCCCGCGCCATTCTCACAATCTTTGTTGTACTTGAGCCCATAATTGCAGTCACTGTGTTAAGCCATCTGATTGAGGGTCTTCCCCTTTTTTGCTGACCCTCTACATTACTAAGCATGATATCCTTCTCCAGGAATTGATCCCTTCTGATCATATGACCAAAGTACAAAAGATGAAGTCTGGCCATTCTTGCCTCTAAGGAGCATTCTGGATATACTTCCTCTAAGACAGATTTGTTTGTTCTTCTAGCAATTCATGGTACACTCAATATTCTTTCCCAATACCACAATTCAATCACATCAGTTCTTCTGCAGTCTTCCTTTATTCATTGTCTTGCTCTCACATGCAGATGACTGAAAATACCATGGCTTGGGACAGGTACACCTTAGTCTTCAAAGTGACATATTTGCTCTTAAACAATTTGAAGAGCTCTTTTGAAGCAGATTTATGCAATACAAATATATTGTTTGATTTCTTGACTGCTCCTTCAATGGGTATTGACTGTGGACCAAAGTCAAATGAAATCCTTGACAACGTCAACAACATGATGTTAATGAGGCAGGATTAGCTGCAGTTATGTTAATGAGGCAGGATACAGTCTACAGGATTAGGTTGTACCTTGAGTCAGTCTCTTTTGAGTTGTAGAAGAGATTAAACAAATGAGGAGGGAAAGAGGGACTTACTGCCATTTCTCTCCATTTATCATCATGTTTCTTACAGGTCCAGTTGTGAGAACTTTCATTTTCTTTATGTTGAGGTATAATCCATACTAAAGGTTTGCAGTCTTTGATTTTTATCAGTAAGTACTTCAAATCTTCTTCATTTTGAGCAAGCAAGGTTGTGTCATCTGCATATCGTTAATAAGTCTTCCTTTAATCATGATGTGTTCTTCTTCATACAGTCCAGCTTCTCAGAGGATTTGCTTAGCATATAGATTGAGTAAGTATGGTGAAAGTCTACAACCCTGAGGCACACCTGTCCTGACTTTAAACTATGTAGTATCCTTTTGTTCTGTTCCAACAACTGCCTCTTGGTCTTTGTACAGGATTTTCCAGTCAGTTGGCCAGGTAGCTGTATTTCAAATTTCTTCGCATAAATAAGTGAGTGTCTCCAGAGCTGCACCATTTGTTGAAACATCTCAATGAGTATTCATCAACTCCTGGGGCCTTGTTCTTTGCCAACTCCTTCAGGGCAGCTTGGACTTCTTCCTTCAGTACCATTGGTTACAATCTAACATCCTAGAAGTCAGGATTTATAACACATAAAATAATTACATCTGATCACAAAATGGAGGATAATTACATATTACTGAGAATCGTGGCCTGCCCAACTTAGCACATAATTTTTCTTCTTACTCTCTTTTTTTTAAATTTTATTGTGCTTTGGGTGCAAATTTACAGAGGAAATTTGTTTTACATTCAACAGTTTGTGCATATTTGATTTCACGCCCAATTACCATCTCTGACCATAACAAACTCTCCTCACCCCCCTTCCTTGTTACTCCCCCCCCTCCTGGTGCCTTTCTAAACTATGCACTCCTGTCTGTCCAGCTTTTCCTCTATGTGAATGCTGCCCCTCTGGTGTCCTGTGGCTGATTGCTCTAAGGGGTGCATCTCCCTAGAGTAGGTGAGTGCATCACCCTGGGGTAGGTGTTCTGCATGTAGGGGATTTTACTGTTGGGCTGAGAGCCAATCCATAGGAGTGAGTCCATTTCTAGGCCCATAGTCTTCAGGGTTCCACCAGACACTATTCAACTAGTAATTCTAGTCATGTTTGTGGTTTTGAATTTTATTCCACATTTTTCCCCCCACTCTATCCAGGATCTCTAATTTTGATCCCTTTCCAAGAGGTTGGCATTGGTAGCCAGGCACCATGTAGCTCTTCTGGTATTGGGATTATGAAGGTTGAGGTCTTCATGGTCCATGTTATCCTTCAACTAATTGTTTCCAGATGCTTTTGAATTTCTTCACTCTCCTTTGATTCAGATAGGAAGAGACCAATAGTTGCATCTTAGATGGCTATTTGAAAGCTTTTAAGACCCCAGTAAGTTGACACATGTAGCACGGGTGGTGTAGTGCCTAAGCCAATTGACTGCTAACCAGAAGGCTGGCAGTTCAAACCCACCAGCCACTCCTCGGAAGGAAGGTTGGGCAATCTACTTCTGTAGAGATACTGCCTCAGAAACCCAAGGAGGGGTTGCTATGAGTTGCAGATGACTCGATGGCACATAACAACAACAACAAGTTGACACATAGGAGCTCTGCTGGTGTTGTGCCTAAGGCATTTGACT
>NW_006921857.1:1107282-1116062 GCF_000298275.1 Orycteropus afer afer | reverse complement strand
TGACCCTCCACAACAATGAACTAATACTATATTTGTCCTTTTGTGATTGACTTATTTCACTCAGCATAATGTCCTCCAAGTTCATCCATATTATGTGGTGTTTTGCAGACTCTACATTATTCTTTAGTCTGCATAGCCTTCCGTTATGTGCATGTACCATAGTTTGGTCATCCACTCTTCTGCTAATGGGCATGTCGGTTGTTACCATCTTTTCACTATTGTAAATAGTGTTGTGATGGATATGAGTGTGCATATATCTGTTCCCGTCTCTCACCTCCCTAAGATATATACCTAGTAATGGAATTGCTGGGTCAAATGGTATCTCCAATTCCAGCTTTCTAAGGAATCACCATATCACTTTCCACAGTGCTTGTATCACTTCAAAGTCCCACCAGCAGTGTATGAGAGTCCCAATAGCTCCATATCCCCACCAGCATTTGCTATTTTCTGTCTCACTGAACCTTGTCGTCAGTGCTGAGGTGAGAAGGTATCTCATTGTTGCTTTGATTTGCATCTCTCTGATGGCCAATGATTATAAGCATCTCTTCATATATTAGCTGGCCACCTGAATATCCTCCTTAGTAAAATGTCTATTCATGTCTTCTGCCCATTTTTCAACTGGATTTTTAATTTCTTTGGTGTTGAGGCATTAGAGTTTTCTATAAATCTTAGAGATAAGTCCTTTGCCAGATATGTAATTATCAGCAAATATGAATTTGTTGCTCTCATTTTTGTTATGTGTTTTGTGGTGTCAATTTCTTTGTTCCATATAATTTTCTATGGTGAGCTCATTTTGTTTATTAATCATGTTATCACTTCCGTTGTTGCTGTTATTTTAGTATTTGCTAAATATTTGTGCTGGTCCTATTTTTAATTTTGATGTGAAGGTTTATCATTTTTCTTTGAGGTTACCCTGTGATTCATAGTTTTCTTCCCAAGTTTAGAACAGACCTTTTTATCTTGTAGTTGTCTTGACTTCCCTCCCATTTAGAAGTTCTGTAATGACACAGTTTTTTCCCTCATTTTGGTTTGTAGTTTGTCCTCATTTGTTAATTGATGTCTCTGGTTCTCTGTTCACAATCTTGTAGGCTTATTTACTTTGGATACTTCCATAGCTAGGCTGGTTTTTGGGTTATATCATCATGTGTGTTAATGGTCAGTTGTTGTTGGCTGTTGCTGTTTCTTTGTCCAAAGGGCTCCCTTTAGCATCTCTTGTAAGGTTGGTGTGGTTTTAACAAATTCTCTTAATTTCTGCTTATCTGGAAATGTCCTAATTTCACCATCATATCTGAGGGACAATTTTTCTGCGTACATAATTCTTGGTTGGAAATTTTTCTCTTTCAGGTTTTTTTTTATACACACCATTCCATTGTCTTCTTGCCTGCACAGTTTCTGCCAAGAAATCCAAGCTTAGTTTTACTGATAGTCCCTTGTAGATAACTTTTCATTTTTCCCATGCTGCTCTCATGATTCTTTCTTTGTCTTTGGTTTTGGTGAGTTTGATGATGATACATCTGGGTGATTTTCTTTTGGGTTCTATCCTGTTGGGGTTCATTGGACTTCTTGAATGGATATATTTTCATCTTTCATCATATCAGGAAAATTCTCTTCCAACAAATCTTCGACAATTTTCTCTGTGGTTTTATTTGTCTCTTCCTGTTCTGGAATTCCAGTGACATGCAGGTTATTCTTTTTGATAGTATCCCACATGAACCTTAGGCTTTCTTCATTTTGTTTTGATCTTTTTTCTGATTTCCTTCAATCTCACTGATTCTGTCTTCCATTGATTCAATTTTGCTCCTTTGCTCATTCAGTGTCTTATCTATTTCTGAAAGTTCAGTATTAATCTTCTGGATTTCTGTCTGTAGATTGTGTATCATTTCTAATTTTTCATTTAGTTCTTGTATTGTCTTTCAAAATTGTTCTAGGGTTTTCTCTGTTTTCCTCAATTTTGTCAGTGTTTTCCTTGATCTGTCTCTCAATTCATTGATACCTAAATATAATTCTTTTGAATTCCTTATCAGGGAGTTCCAATACTGCGTCTTCCTCAGGGATGTGTTTTAGGTCTGTATCCTAGTCCCTTATTTCTCCTGCTTTATCTTGCTTCTTTGTGTGGACTGTGATGCACTATTGTCTCCAAAGCATTGTGACATTTTTGTGTTTATATTTAATTGGTGATTGTATGTTGGAGTGACTTGCCCACGATTTTCATTTTCTTTATTTGTATGTTGTCTACGCAAGAAGGGTATTGGGCTGTGTTCCTCTATTCACTAGTTGACAGCACTTATACACTCACCACCTGTCTCCTTTCCTATTGTCAGCCTCTCGTGTGTCCCTGCTGACCTTGGCAAACAGAATCTATTCTTAGGTCCTGTTTTCATTCAGGTTTTTCTACTAGTTGGTGCCTAATCCACCTCTGTATAGTTGCTTTCAATGCTCAGGGCTCCAGGACTATCTTCTGTATCTCTGTCAATTGGTTTTTCTTTTCTTTGTTGAAGAGGGTCTGTGTCACTTGTCTGCCTATTTCTCCATCTTACCAGAAGTATTTTTTAAATATTATTATGTATATATTGAATTACTTTCTTTAACAACTCTGGAGGCTGAGGTTGGCATATTACTTCCATTTTATAGATTTTGGTCCTGTAATTAAATCAGAAAATGTATGTGACATATCCAAGGTGACACAGCTAATAAGGGACAGTGCTGGAATTGGAATCCAAGGTTGTTTGACTCTGAGGTAGGCAGGCCTGGGGCTTAGAGGCTGCTTTTCTCTTGGGTGTGGCTCTTCATTAAGTATTTTTTGTAAAACTCATATATCCTTATCAGGTTAGACAAAGAGTCGCTTGGACTGCAGTGTTTAAGGCATTTGGCTACTAACCAAAAAGTCGACAGTTTGAACACAGCAACCATTCCAAAGGAGAAAGATGGGGCAGTCTGCTTCTCCCAAAATTTACAGGCTTAGAAACCCTATGGGGCCATTCTACTCTTTCCTTTAGGGTCACTATGAGTTGGAATAGACTTGATGGCTTTGGGGTTTGGGGTTGGGCAATCTACTTTTGTAGTGATACCGTCTCGGAAATCCAAGGAGGGGATGTTATGAGTCAGATATGACTCGACAGCAGTGAGTATTAAGAAAAATGTGGAAAACATAGAAAAATAGGAAGGAATTATAAAAATCATTCATAGACCCACTTCTGAAATGTTACTCTGTAATATTTTGAATTATTTCTTCCATAATACTTTATTGGCTATAACTGTTTTCTTGTCTGAAATATTGATTTTGATGAAATTTATAATTGTCATTAAAATGGTATCTACAACGAAAGGAATTTAGAATGTAAATTGAAAGAGGACCAGGGTTTTCATTGTTTCTTTAGTGATGTACACCTTGAATAGTGCCCAGCACATTGTAGGTGCTCAAAACATATTTGGTGAATGAATTTAGTTCATTTATTATAATCTGTATCTAAGGCATTTGGTTGAATGTGAATTTTGTTTCTATCCATGGTTAAAAAAAAAAAAAAAAAATCATCCTTTGCTAATTGGGTATCAGAAGACTTCAGTTCCTCACTTGCCAGCAAGATTGTGTTTCTCATGACATGTTGTCCCTATTGGCCATCACAGCAGGTTGCTGTTGTTTGAAATACCTTGAAGATTTTTAATTCCATCAAAGTTGTTTTCAGTCACCAGCCTGCTGGCTAAACTATGTATCTGGCAGTATTAGGGAGACCTACATTAACCTTATCAGTTTTCCCAATTCCCCTGGAGGGTGCACGTTAGAGAAAGTTCAGTCCAGGTCAGGGAAGAAATGTGAAAGGAAGGGACTGCTAACAGAGGTTAGAGAAGGAAGCATCTCTGAAAAAAATTGCCTTATTAAGAGCGTGCTAGCTGATCCTCTCAGCCTGCCTGATTTCAGCACAGTTGTGGATGGCTCTATGCATGTTGCCAGTAGCCCACACCTCAAGCTTATGCTGTGGGGGACTCAGCTTTTGTGCTTCAGGATTTTCTCCAAAACCTCTGCTCTTAGGTGGAAGTCAAACTTAAGACAATGGTGCACTATGTTTTGGGCAATGTCACAATCCACAGAGAGGCTGGGATAAAGAGGAAACCAAAGAATAATTGTGTTAAAGCATCACCTCTGGGAGATCTTTTTTGACTAACCCCTACTAGGACAGGAATTCACTGTCCTCCATGCACACTGTGGTCACAGCTACTGAAACACATTTGCACATCTGTGTACACATCCCTCACTTCTATAATGCTGGACCTTGGAGGCTGCTTTTCATTTTGGGGTGGCTCTATATTAAGGCCAGAGCCTGAAGTAGGCAGGCCTGAGGCTTAGAGGCTGCTTTTCACTTGGGGGTAGCTCCATATCAAGGTGGGGCCTGAGGATTAAGACCAGGGCCTGAGATAGGCAGGCCTGGAGTTTAGAGGCTGCTTTTCATTTGGGTGTGGCTCTATATTGAGGTTAGGGCCTGAGATAGGTGGGTCTGGAACTTGGAGGCTGCTTTTCACTTGGGTGTGGCTCTTTATTAAGGATCGGGCCTGAGATAGGTGGGCCTGAAGTAGGTGGGCCCAAGGCTTGGAAGCTGCTTTTCCCTTGGGGGTGGCCCTATATTAAGGTAAGGTCCTGAGGTAGGCAGCCCAGGGCTTGGAGGCTGCTTTTTGGCTCGATTTTAAGGCCGCTGCCCAAGGTAGGCAGGTGCAGAGGGGTTAGGAATTACCAAGGGAGATGAACTTGTATGTCAGTTTGTCATCCTGTGGTGGCTTATGTGCTATGAGGCTGGAGGCTATGTCATCATGTTGCAAAATACCACCAAGTTACCTCTGGTGCACAGGTTTCAGTGGAGCTTCTGGGCTAAGAAAGACTCAGAAGAAGGAAGAGGCCATCCACTTCTCAAACAATTGGCCAGTAAAAACCTTATGAATAGCAGTGAAATACTGTCTGATATATTACTGGAAGACTTTATGAATAGCCCTGAAACATTTTCTGATATAGTGCCGGAAGATGAACCCATCAGGTTCGAAGACGCTAAAAATTTGACTGGGGAAAAGCTGATTCTTCACAGTAGAGACAACCTTAATGATATAGAAAGAGTAAAGCTTTCGGGACCTCTGTTGGCTGAAGTGGCACGACTCAAAATGAATAGAAACAGATGCAAACATCCATTAATAATTGGAACATAGAATGTACAAAGTATGAATCTAGGAAAATTGGAAGTTGTCAAAAAACAAAATGGAATACATAAAGATCAATATTTTAGGCATTAGTGAGCTGAAATGGACTGTTTTTGGCCCTTATGAATCAGACAACCATATGATCTACTATGCTGGAAATGACAGATTGAAGGGGAATGGCGTGGCACTCTTTGTTATAAAGACTGTTTCAAGATCTGTACTGAAGAACAACATTGTCAGAACAGAATAATATCCATACACCAACAAGGAAGACCAGTTAATACTACTATTATTAAAATTTAAGCACCAACCACCAAAGCCAAAGATGAGGAAACTGAAGATTTCTACCAACTTCTGCAGTCTGAAATTGACAGAACATGCAATCAAGATGTGCTGATTATCACTGGTGACTGGAATGTGAAAGTTGGAAACAAAGAAGAGTTACTGGTAGTTGGAAAATATGGTCTTGGAGACAGAAATAATACTGTAGATCACATAATAGAATTTTGGAAGATCAATAACTTATTCATTGCAATTACCTTTTTTCAACAACATAAACGATGACTATACATGTGGACTTCACCAGATGGAACACACAGGAATCAGATTGACTACATCTGTGGCAAGAAGCTGTGGAAAAGCTCAGTATCAGGCCAAAACAAGGCCAGGAGCTGATTGTAGAACAGACCACAAACTGCTCATATGCAAGTTCAAAGTGAAGTTGAAGACAATTAAAACAAGTTCATGAGAGCCAAAATATGACCTTGATAATATCCCTCCTGAATTTAGAGGCCATTTAAAGAACAGATTTGACACAATGAACACCAACGACTGAAAACCAGAGCAATTGTGGGATGACATCAAGAACATCAATCCTGAGGAGAGCAAGAGATCATTAAAAAGACAAGAAAAGAAGAAAAGACCAAATGGATGTCAGAAAAGACTCTGAAACTTGCCCTTGACAGAGAGTAGCTAAAGCTACATGGAAGAAATGACAAGATAAAAGAGCTGAACAGATGATTCAAGGAGCAGCTCAAGCAGACAAAGCCAATTGCTATAATGAAATGTGCAAAGACCTGGAATTAGAAAACCAAAAGAGAAGAACCATTCAGCATTTTTCAAGCTGATAGAACTGAGGAAAAAATTTAAGACTCAAGTTTCAATATTGAAAGATTCTATGGGCAAAATATTGAATGATGCAGGAAGCATTGAAAGAAGATGGAAAGAATACACAGAGTCACTGTACCAAAAAGAATTGGTTGATCTTCATCTATTTCAGGAGGTGGTATATGATCAAGAACCAATGGTATTGAAGGGAGAAGTTGAAGCTGCACTGAAGGAATTGGTGAAGAACAAGGCTGAAGGAATTGATGTAATACCCATTGAGATATTTCAACAAACGGATGCCCCACTGGAGGCACTCACTTGGTTATGCCAAGAGATTTGGAAGACAGCTACCTGGCCAACTGACTGGAAGAGATCCGTATTTGTCCCCATTCCAAAGAAAGATGATCCCACAGAATGTGGAAATTATCAAACTATATCATTAATATCACAGGCAAGTAAAATCTTACTGAAGGTAATTCAAAAATGGTTCCAGCAGAATACTGACAGAGAGCTTCCAGAAATGTGAGCTGGATTCAGAAGAGGATGTGGAATGAGGGATATCATTGCTGATGTCTGATGGATCTTAGCTGAAAGCAAAGGACACCAGAAACATATTTACTTATGTTTTATTGACTATGCAAAAACATTTGAATGCGTGGATCATAACAAATTATGGATGACATTGACAAGAATGGGAATTCCAGAACACTTCATTGTACTCATGAGGAACCTGTACATAGATCAGGAGGCTGTCATTTGAACAGAACAAGAGGATACTTCATGGTTCAAAATCAAGAAGAGAGTGTGTCAAGGTTGTATCCTTTCACCATACTTATTCAACTTGTATGCTGAGCAAATAATACAAGAAGCTGGCTTATATGAAGAAGAATGTGACATCAGAATTGGAGGAAGACTCATTAACAACCTGTGATATGCAGATGACACGACATAGCTTGCTGAAAGTGAAGATGACTTGAAGCACTTACTGATGAAGATTGAAGACTACAGTTTGTAGTATAGATTACACCTCAATATAAGGAAAACAAAAATCATCACAACTGGTCCAATAAACAGCCTCATGGTGGATGGAGAAAAGATTGAAGTTGTCAAGCATTTCATATTACTTGGTTCTACAATCAACACCAATGGAAGCAGCAGTCAAGAAATCAGATGATGTATTGCATTGGGCAAATCTTCTGCAAAAGACTTATTTCAAGTGATGAAGAGCAAAGATGTGTCCTTGAATACTAAAGTGCATCTAATCCAAGCCATGGTATTTTTAATCACTTATATACATGTGAGAGCTGGATAATGAATAAAGAAGACCAAAGAAGAGTTGATGCTTTTGAGTTGTGGTGTTGGAGAAGGAGAAGAATGCTAAGAGTACCATGGTCTTTTAAAAGGATGAACAAATCAGTCCTACAGGAAATGCAGCTGGAATGCTCCTTGGAAGTGAGAATGGCTAGACTTCATCTTACCTACTTTGGTCATGTTGTCAGGAGGAACCATTCCCTGGAGAAGGACATCATGCTAGGTATAGTGTAGGGTCAACAAAGAAGGGGAAGGCCCTCAACGAGATGGATAGACATAGTGGCTGCAATGATGGGCTCAGGTATAGCAAGGATCATGAGGCTGGCACAAGACTAGGCAGTGTTTCATTCTGCTGTGCATAAGGTTGTTATGAGTCAGAGATGACTCAACAGCACCTAACAACAACAACAACTTCTATAATGTAAGTGTTCTCATGCAGCAACAACTCAATAAATGCTTGTTGAAGAGAGAAAAGGAGAGAAGGAGGCGAGAGGAATGGAGGGGAAATGAGGGAAAAATGAAGGGAGGGAGAATACTGTGATATGATACAGCATTGTAGTTCTCAGTGAAGGCAGTAATTAACATTTTATGGGGGTACTTTAAAAAGATCCCGATGCCCAAGCACCATCCCTTAGTCTTTTACTTATTGGTCTGCAGTGGGGCCTGGGTACTATTATTTTTAACTACAACCCCAGGCGGTCTGAACATACATCAATGTTGAGAAACACTGCTGTAATAGAAAATAGAAAAAAAACTATCAGAACACTTGCTTTGGCTTTTCTTTTATATTGCTTTCTTTTTGCAATCATGATCTAGAGGAAGTCATCTAACACAGAGCCTTATTTCTTTCTTTTTTTTTGTATTTTTGCTATCTCTAAAATTGAAACAGCCATAACCACACTAAAGGTACCAGATAAAATGGTGAAAAATAAGTATTTGAGAAATGTATAAAGTGTGAATAATCATGGATCTGTTTAGTGGTAGTGGTGTCTGGAATCTCATGAATTTTCAGAAATTTTTTTAATTATGTGAATATTTTAGCTACTTTATTCATATATCTTACACTTAAGTTTATTGAAATGATCTCATTTTTTTCTGAGTTTTATAATTTTAAAAATTTTACTGAGGTCAAATATATATGACAAAAAGTTTTCTATCTAAGTAATCCCACAGAATGTAGAAAT
>NW_006921857.1:1101148-1106117 GCF_000298275.1 Orycteropus afer afer | reverse complement strand
CTGGCGCGGGATCGGGCAGTGTTTCGTTCTGCTGTGCATGGGGTCACTATGAGTCGGAAACGACTCGACGGCACTTAACAACAACAACAACAATCTACTGCTGCTATAATTCAGAGAGCTGGCTCTAGGGAGAGGTTTTCACTGCCAACTCTGGAAAAAGGTCCTAGTCTCTTCTGAGCTGCTGCTCCTGGGTAATCTTCCTGTAGCTTGGCATCTCTTTTGCCACGGTCTCTGGTTCTTTCCCTTGCTTATTTAATCTCTTTTATATCTCGAAGGTAAAACATACCCTACACTAATCTTGTCTTACTAATATAAAATAAGCCTTTCCCAAATGGGATTATACCTATAGGCATGTTGGTGTTAGGTGTCTTCGAGTTGATTCCAATTCATTGTGACCCTATGTACAGAATGAAATGCCATCTGGTCCTCTGCCATCCTCACAATCATTGCTTTGGTTGAGTCCACTGGTGTAGCCACGGTGTCAATTCATCTCATTGAGGAATTTTCTCTTTTTCATTGCCTCTCTAATTTACCAAGCATGATATCCTTCTCCAGGGACTGGTCTCTCCTGATAACATGTCCAAAATATGAGAGATAAAATCTTGTCATCCTTGCTTCTAAGAAACATTCTAGTTGTGCTTCTTCTAAGACAGATTTTTTCATTTTCATTTTTCTGGCGGTCCATGGTGTAGTCAATATTGTTCACCAAAATCATATTTCAAATGCATCGACTCTTCTTTGGTCTTCTTTATTCGTTGTCCAGCTTTCACATACATATGAGGTGATTGAAAATACCATGGCGGGGGTCAGGTGCACCTTAGCCCTCAAAGTAACACCTTTGTTTCTCACCATTTTAAAGAAGTCTTTTGCAGCAAATTTGCCAGTTAGGTCATTTGATTACTTGACTACTGCTTCCATGGGTGTTGACTGTGGAGCCAAGTAAAATAACATCTTTGACAACTTCAATCTTACCCGCATTTATATGACGTTGCTTACTGGTCCTGTTGTGAGGATTTTATGTTGAGATGTTATCCATACTAAAGGCTGCACTCTTTGATCTTTATCAGTAAGTATTTCAAGTCCTCTTCACATTCAGCAAACAAGTTGCATTTTCTACATATTGCCTATCGTTAATGATGCCGTGTTCTCCTCCACTCCTGATGCCGTGTTCTTTTTTAGAGTCCAGTTTCATGGATTATTTTCTCAACATATAGGTTAAATAAGTATGGTGAAAGGGTACAACCCTGATGCACACCTTTCCTGATTTTAAATCATTCAGTATTCCCTTGTTCTTTTCGAGTGACTACCTCTTGTTCTATGTACAGGTTCTATGTGAGCACCATTACGTATTCTGGATTCAATACTTTGCCCAGAGTATCCTTCAACATTGCAACTCGAGGCTTGAATTATTTTATCAGTTCTTTCAGCTTGAGAAATGCCGAACATGTTCTTCCCTTTTGGTTTTCTAACTGCAGGGTCTTTAAACATTTCATTATAATACACTGTCTTCTTAAACCACCCTTTCAAATCTCCCGTTCAGTTTTTTTCCTTTAGCATTTCTTCCATTTACTTTAGGTACTCTATATTCAAGATCAAGTTTCAGAGTCTCTTATGACATCCATTTTGATATTTTCTTTCTTTACTGTCTTTTTAATGACCTTTGGTTTTCATGTATGACATCCTTGATGCCATCTACAACATGCTGGTCATAGTGTTCAATGTGTCAAATCTATTCTTGAGATGCTCTCTAAATTCAGGTGGGGTATACTCAAGGTCATACTTTGGCTATCATAGACTTGTTTTAATTTTCTTCAGCTTCAACTTGAATTTGTGTATGAGTAATTGATGGGTAATTCTGTAGTAGACTTCTGGCCTACTTCTGACTGATGATATCAAGCTTTTCCATCATCTCATTCTTCAGATGCAGTCAATTTGACTGCTGTGTATTCCATCTGGTTAGGTCCATATGTATAGTTGTTTTGGTTATCTACTGCCACTCTGACAGGAAGATATCACAAATGGGATGGTTATAACAAACAGGAGTTTATTCTCTTGTAGTTCGGAGTCTTTAAGTATGAGTTCAAAGTGCCAGGCCGAGGGGCTGGATGAAAGCCCCTCAACCTTGGGCTTCAGCTCTGCCTCCTGGTCCCGGCCCACTGAAGCTGGAGGCTTTTCTTCACTCAGACAGCTGCTGACTGCTGAGGCCAACAAACCCAAGGTAGACAAGTGAAAAGGTACAATCCCAATGTTACCAAGCAACATGGCAGGCCATTGATTTAAGTCTACTGAAAGTCCCAAGGTCTGCAGAGTATGCAGGCTGATGAACAATGACTCGGCTACATGCAGGGTTGAAGTGTGCCATAAGTTAGAGACCATTCCCAAAGCTGCTTCTCATACATGGGAAGCAGACCACATCCTTAATGTAGCTACTCAGCTGCTCTGGTAGATCTCACAATGGAGCTGATTGCCAGTCTCATCATGGGGAATAATTACATTCAGCTGCCCAGCCACTCAACCCGGCCCAGCCAAGTTGACACACAAACTGAGCTACCACAATAGTTGCCATTTATGTTGCTGAGAAAAGTATTTACAATGAATAAGTCATTGATCTTGCAAAATTCTATCATATGATCTCCAGCTTCTATCACTTAGGCCATATTTTCTAATTACCACTGCTTCACCTTTGTTTCCAACTTTTGCATTCCAATCACCAGTAATTATCAATGCATTTTGACTGCATGTTTGATCAATTTCAGACTGCAGAAGTTTGTGAAAATCTTCAATTTCTTCATCTTTCATTAGCAGTTGTGCATAAATTTGGATAACAGTAGTATTAACTGGTCTTCCTTGCAGGCATATAAATATTATCCTATCACAGCATTATACTTCAGTATAGATCTTGAAATGTTTTTTTTTCCACAATGAATCTAATGCCATTACTCTTTAATTTGTCATTCCTGGCAATAGTAGACAATATGTTAGTCTGATTCAAAATGACCAATGCCAGTCCATTTTCAGCCTAAAATATCAATCTTTATACATTCCATTTCATTTTTGATGACTTCCAATTTTCCTAGATTCTTACTCAGTAGATTCCATGTCTCTTTTATCTATGGACATTTGCAGCTATTTCTTCTCATTTTGAGTCATTGCACATGAGCAAATGAAGGTCCTGATAGCTTTATTCTATTCACATTATAAGGCCACCTCCACTTGGAGGAGGCAGTTCTTCCCCAATCGTAGTTTGAATGCTTTCCCACCTGAGGGCCTCATCTTCCAGCACTGAATCAGACAATGTTTCACTGCTATTCATAAGGTTTTCAATGGTCAATTTTTCTAGAAGCAGATCACCGGGCCCTCCTTCCCAGTCTGTCTTAGTCTGGAAGCTCCACTGAAACCTGTCCACTATGTGATCTTGCTGGTATTTGAAATACTTGTCGCATAGCTTTGAGCATCACAGCAAACATGCAAGCCACTAATGTGTGACAAACTAACAAATGAGTGGTAGAACCACAGGCATAGAAGTTAAAATTAAATCACCTATATTTGGGGGACAAAATTTAATCCATAACACCATCTTAACCATTTTTTTAGTGTTCAATTCATTGACAGTAATTACATTCATCATATTGTGTCACCATCACCACTATTTCCAAAAATTTTACATTACTCCAATCAGAAATTCAGTGCCCCTTCCACTCCCCTTTCAGCCCCTGGTAACCACAAATAAACTTTGGTCTATATGGATTTTCCTCCACTAGATATTTCATATAAGTGGGATAGTACTATTTGTTCTTTTGTGTCTAATTACACTCAGCATAATGTTTTCAAGATTCATCTACATTGTAGCAATGTATTAAAACGTCATTTCAGATTTCCAGTAAGATGAAGAAACAGGCAGACAAGCGACACAGACCCTCTTCAACAAAGAAAAGAAGAACCAATTGACAGAGAGACAGAAGATAATCCTGGAGCCCTGAGCTTTGAAAGGAACTAAACAACTAGTATAAAAACCTGAAAGAAAACAGTGAGCAGAGATGGTCAGAGCTGCGGACTATCAGCTACTCTGACGGGACCAACAGCCTGAATATTTCCAAGTGGTGTTGAGACCTGAGAATTGACCTAAAGATCAGCCCTGGTCACCAAGGGCTGCAAGGATGACTGCGCTGGTGGCCTATGACCAGGAAGGGAAACAGCAAGGAGGGAGACTACCTAAGCTATGGACTTTCTACAGTCTGGAGGGCACAGCTGTTTTGGTTGTATAAAAGTGGCAGCCATTTTGGCTATTTAAAGTGACCGAGGTACAGCCATTTTGAATGTTTACAAGCAGTGGCCAGTTTGGATATTTAAAGTGACTAAGTGTCCAGCCAGTTTGAACCTTTACAAGTGCCAAACATTTGGATATTAAAGTGATAGCATTCTCATTCGGATTCCAGGCACCTAAGAATAGGCTCAGTTTGTCAAGGTTGGCAGGGACATGCAAGAGGCTGATAACAGGAAGGAAGACAGGTGATGAGTGTATAAGTGCTGTCAACTAGCAAACAGAGGAGCACAGTACGCTGCTTGCGTAGATAACATACAAAGAGAACTGAAATTGTGGCAAAGTCACTCCAACATACAATCACCAATTAAACATAAACACAAAAACGTCACAATGCCTCAGAGACAACAGAGCATCACAGTCCACACAAAGAAGCAGGATAAAGCAGAAGAAACAAGGGACCAGGATAAAGACCCAAAACATCCCTGAGGAAGACACAGCATTGGAACTCCCTGATAAGGAATTCAAAAGAATTGTATTTAGGTATCTTCAATGAACTGAGAGACAGATCAAGGAAAACATAGAGAAAACCCTACAACAATTTCAAAAGACAATATAAGAACAAAATGACAAAATAAATGAAAAATTAGAAATGATACAAAATCTACACACAGAAATCCAGAAGATTAATAATAAATTTTCAGAAAT
>NW_006921857.1:1099744-1100918 GCF_000298275.1 Orycteropus afer afer | reverse complement strand
CAGAGAAAATTGTTGAAGACATGTTGGAAGAGAATTTTCCTGGTATGATGAAAGATGATAATATATCCATTCAGGAAGTCCAACGAACCCCAAATGGGATAGACCCCAAAAGAAAATCACCCAGACATATCATCATCAAACTTACTAAAACCAAAGACAAAGAAAGAATCATGAGAGCAGCATGGGAAAAACGAAAAGTTACTTACAAGGGGCAACCAATAAGACTAAGCTCAGATTTCTCAACAGAAACCATGCAGGCGAGAAGACAATGGAATGGTATATATAAAACCCTGAAAGAGAAAAATTTCTAAGCAAGAATTATGTACCCAGCAAAACTGTCCCTTAAATATGATGGTGAAATTAGGACATTTCCAGATGAGCCAAAATTAAGGGAATTTGTAAAAACCAGACCAACCTTACAAGAGATGCTAAAGGGAGCCCTCTGGACAGAAAAACAACAGCCAACAACAACTGACCATTAACACACATGATGACATAACCCAGAAACCAACCCAGCTATGGAAGTATCCAAAATAAACAAGCCTACAAGATTGTAAACAGGGAACCAGAGACATCAATTGACAAATGAGGACAACTACAAACCAAAAAGAGGAAAGAAACTGTGTCATTACAGAACTTTTAAATGGTAGGGAAGTCAAGACAACTACAAGATAGAACGGACTGTTCTAAACTTGGGAAGAAAACTATAAATCACATGGTAACCTCAAAGAAAAATGATAAACCTTCACATCAAAAAAGAGGACCAGCATAAATATTCAGCAAATACTAAAACAACAGCAACAAAGGAAGTGATAACACGATTCCTAAACAAAACGAGCTCAGCATAGAAAATTATATGGAATGAAGAAATTGACACCATGAAAAAGCACACAACAAAAATGACAGCAACAAATTCATATTTGCTGATAATTACATATCTGGCAACGGACTTATCTCTAAGATTTATAGCAGATGAGTGGATGACCAAACTATAGTACATATACGTAGTGGAATGCTATACAGCACTAAAGAATAATGTAGAGTCTGCAAAACACTGCATAATATGGATGAACTTGGAAGCATTATGCTGAGTGACATAAGTCAATCACAGAAGGGCAAATACAGTATTAGTTTGTTGTTGCGGAGAGTCAAGGAAAGGATTATATATGGAAGG
>NW_006921857.1:1085815-1099310 GCF_000298275.1 Orycteropus afer afer | reverse complement strand
AATACACCATGCATGTAAAACCAAAAAACCAAACTCACTGTCATTGAGTCAATCTCAACTCATAGCAACCCCTCCTTGGGTTTCCGAGGTGGTATCTCTAAGGAAGTAGATTGACAGTCTTCCTTCCAAGGAGTGACTCGTGGTTTTGAACTGCCGGCCTTTTGGTTAGCAGTCAAATGCCTTAGGCACTACAGCACCAGTGCTCCCCTTTTTACTTATTCATTCATCTGTTAATGGACACATAGATTGTTTCCAACTTTTGGCTCTTGTGAGTAATGTTGTAATGTACATTGGTGTACATGCAGATTTTTAATATGGGAAATTGAGTAGGTATACTAATAAGAAAACTACATCTGTTGATCAAAAATAATGCTTCATATGGCTGTTGCTGTGGTGACAAGGTTCATGGCTAACATGTAAGGCAGTTATGACCAGTTAGCCAAAAGTTGAGAAGGGGCTCTCTTTTACCATACATATGGACTAAATTCACAGGTAAGCTTCCACAAAAATTTAAAACTAGTGAGGAATGAGGAATCAGAATAGCCTGGAACAGTTTAACCTCCCTTTTAGCTCACATATCCTGGGAGGCAGCCTGGGCTCTAAGGTAGCCTGATTCACTGGGGATGGCAGAGAATCAAAGCCAAGGCCACTGCACTGAGATCCTAGCTTTGACTGTACAATCCTTAAGTGTAATGTCATTTATGCAAGCCATGTGGATTTTCATGATGTTCCACTCCATTTTGAAATCTGGTTCATGTTGCATTATGGTTTCTGAACCAATTTCCAACTTCTCTGAGAGAACTTCAGAGGTGAGTTTAAGAGATCAAGAACCATGTTAATGACTCATGGTAGGGAAGGGGAAGAGATGCTTGTCTGAAAAGAGTTTATACTTTTATTAGGTTTAACTTACCTTCTTCAAGACATGAGAACTTGGCAGCAGGTACAAAGTATAAAGTGAGAAAGTTTAGGCTGCTCTTTTGTAAGTCTTACAAACCTTCCCTGTAAGGTTTTATAATAATCAAAAGATGGAGTTAAGAATTTAAGCCCCCCCCCTTTGTTGGTTAATAAAGTGATGGAAGGACTTTCAAATTTTTATGAGGGTAGACGTCTTGATTGGCTCTATTTTATTATGTAAGGGCAAGACTATTAGGTTCCTGATGTCTAGGTGAAAATGCAGCTCTCAGACTGATGAAAAAGAATATATTAACTGGTTACAAATTGTTGGAAATGTAGAGAAATACATCTTCTAATCTATGATTCTCTGGTAGCATAGTGCCTAAGGCACTTGACTGCTAACCAGAAGGCTGGTAGTTCAAACCCACCAGCCACTCCTCGGAAGGAAGGTTGGGCAATCCTATTTCCATAATGATACAGCCTCAGAAACCCAAGGAGGGGTGGCTATGAGTCGGGGCAGACTTGATGGCCTATAACAACAACAACAATAATCTATGATTCACAGAGGCTGAATGAGACTAAGCATTGTAAACAATATTTTTCTTCAAACAGTATTTCAAACCAAATCTAGAAAGATTTTGTGGATCCTACAGATAGGAAGACCTACCTCTGGAATCCTCTGTTCCTACTTTCCTATGGTTCTACCCTTATTAAATATGATTCTTTCATCTGAAAAGTTTTCTTGAAAATCATCCTCATGTTTCAGTGGACCTTGACAGGGAGAGGAAGCTAATTGGGGTTGCCTTACTTATTGATATAAGAAGGAGCCACTTATTTTGTGGTTTCTAAATGTATTTAGGCAGGATGTTGTTGTTGTTTTATGTTGTTGAGCTGATTCTGACTCACAGGGAGTGAGTTAGCAAAAAAAAAAAAAAAAAAAAAAACTGCCTTCAAGTTAACTTATAGTAACACTAAAGTACAGAATAAAACTGCCACCCATGGTTTCCAAGACTGTAAATCTTTATGGAAGTAGACTGCCACATCATCTTTTTCCTATGGAGTGGCTGATGAGTTCAAAGCATGGAACTCTTGGATAGCAGCTGAGTACTTTAACCACTGTGTTACCCAGGTAAGTAGGTAGGTAAGGTAGTTTCCTTCAGTTCTGACAGATCATAGAGGATCTTGGCCAAGAGGCCATTATGTGTACTTCAGCCTTTGAGGAAGATATGTTGTAAGTGATTGAGGGGACTCTAGCATGTGGGAGTACTCTTTGATGTATTCTCAACACTATGAGTCGGGTCCAACTCGATGGCACATAACAACAACAACAACATTAGGAATAAAGATAAAAATCAAGGAAAGGAAATCAGATTTTGGATTAGGCACCACAGTTCAGTTTCTCAATGAGTGCACGATTGGCCTTTTGAGCAGGGTAATTACTTTGTTCGAGACTTACTATTCATTGTTGTTGTTATGTGCCGTCAAGTTGGACCCAACTCACAGCGACCCCTCCTTGGGTTTCCGAGGCAGTATCACTACGAAAGTAGATTGTCCAACCTTCCTTTCAAGGAGTGGCTGGTGGGTTTGAACCACCAGCCTTCTGGTTAGCAGTCAAGTGCCTTAGGCACTACACTACCAGAGCTCCTTTACTATTCATTAGAGGACATTTAACATCTTTGTTTCTGCCCTCCGAATGCTGTTTAGCTACCTCTCCCTCATCTCAATCAGTGTGACAACTTGCTCCTTGAGGGTGACAACCAAATACCCCATTCTCAGTTCAGAACCAGTGCCGTTCTGGAGATTGCTATATTCCAATAGCACTTCTCCTCTTCTGTAATAATAGAACTTCTGAATTTTAGTGAAGTACTTGACTCCTCTGTTAGAACCTATACGTCCCAGCCACCTCACAGCTTTGTGTGGCTATGTTTTTTTCCATCTGGACATGATCAAAAGAGATGTGCTCTTCCAGCCATGCCTCTAAAAGAAATGGATGTGGATTCCCCTGACCTATTCTCCCTTCCTGCTGGCTTGGGAATGACAATAACTACAGTAGCCACTGTGGACCAGAGATGAAAGCCTCAAGTTGAAGATTGCTGAGTCACCTGACAACTTTGGACTATCTGCCTCTGGATTATTCTGTGAGAGAAAATAAACTTCCATTTTCTTTAAGCCACTATGTGTCTCTTTGTCCCCACAATTTAGTCTTTATCCTAATTAATATAACTCCTTAGTCTGATTTCCCAAGAAAAAGAGTATTTAGGGCTTAGGGGTTGGGTAAAAACCCTGACATGAGTGTGTGGCCTCTAAACCTTGAAAGTTCAACAAACAGAGGAACTGGACTCTCCTCAGTGACAGGAGGCCCATGCTTGTCTACTACACAGTTCATATGTATCTAGTTCCTATATCTCTTCTGGGGAAGAAAAGAGGACTGCCACACTTTCTCTATCTAAAGGGCAAAGTCAGAATCAGTCAGCTGACCAAGAAAGGCAGCATGAGACTAACTTCACTTCACAGTTAACCATCTAAAAGTGTGTACCCACATACTGGTTGGTTGTTGTTACTGTTATGTGCCGTCAAGTCAGACCCAACTCATAGTTGACCTCTCTTTGGGTTTCCGAGGCAGTATCACTACGGAAGTAGATTGTCCAACCTTCCTTCCGAGGAGTGGCTGGTGGGTTTGAACCGCCAGCCTTTTGGTTAGCAGTCAAGTGGCTTAGGCACTATGCTACCAGAGCTCCTTCATACTGGTGGCAACTGATAATTCCATGGAGGAATCTGGTCCCAAATAGCTCAGTGCCTATACTATAGACATTGGTCTGGGAGTTGCTGTGTTCTTCATGAAAAAACAAACAAACAAACAAAAAACTGGATTCACTTCAATTCCTGGTAGACACATTCTCATCCACTGAGACAAATGGGGTGGGACCCCTACATTTTATTAGCAATGGGGACGGGGACCCCATAAGTAAGGAGTCGGGGAACTGGACTCTCATATGTGCTCTACTTACAGTAACTAGAAACAGGGAGACTAAGAAAAATTGATGGGAATGGGAGAAAACATGGACTGGGAAGCAAAACCTATTGGAAAAGGGTAGGTGAGGAAACTAGCTGTCAGGAAACTGGGTCCTTGATGGTCCCTTCATTTTAGTGTCCCAGGAGGCAAGCCCCTGGGTGGTGCAACAGTTAACATGCTCAACTATTAACCAAAAGGATGGAGTTCAAATCTATGCAGAGGTGCTCAGAAGAAAGGCCTGGCAATATACTTCCAAAAAATCAGCCACTGAAACCCACAGTTCTACTCTGACACATGGCATTGCTATGAGTCAGAGCTGACTCCATGGCAACTGGTGGTGGGTCCCAGGAGGGAGTTAAAGTACAGTAGACTAAATAGAGCTGGCCTGGCCTTAGCAATCAGACTTTAAGCCCAGAAAAGGCAGATTTAGAGAAATCTCACATAGGATTCTATGACAGCTTGCCTCAGAGAAGAGTAAAGACTGTGACTTACCAGCAGGTAGGTAACTGGCAGTGCTTTGCATGAAGCTCAGAGCCTTTCAAGTCTCTATGCACTGTAGAAGCAGTTGCCTAACACAACAGCCAAGAATGTGCCCTTTCATCTTTGGAGAAATATAATCAGCAACCTGACAGAATTCTGGCAGGAGCAATTAGCTCATGAATTAGTTATCAAATATCTCATGCAGCCAAGGTCTTGGGGATGCTGATCTATATACTTCCCTCAAGAACTTTGGCACAAAATGATAGGCCACCTATTTTATTTGTATAAGGGCTCTCAGCCAATTCCATCTATCCCTCCTACACCCTCAAAGCATACACACACAATGCCCCTCCTCTAGGATCACGCAGAACCCAGACTTGACCTGCCTCCCTTACCTTCTCTACCTGCTCATCTCCTCTTATTGTCTCCCTCATTCACTCTGCTGCTGCCATACCGGTCTCCTACCTGCATCTTAAACATGATAAACCTGGCTCCTTCCTGCTTCATGTTTACACTTGCCAACCCCTGTCTGCTATACCCTTTCCTTAGGTAGCAGCATGGCTAGCTCCCTCATTTGCTTCAGATCTCTGTTTAATCTTATTATTAGGGAGGCTTCCCCTTAGCCCCTTGATCCCTGCACACATCCCAATACCTGTCTTTGTTTCTCTCCTTTATACACTCATCACCATCTGATGTATATCTGCCTGCTTGTTTGCTTTTTTGTCTGACTCCTTGCATTAAAAAGTGAGTACCATAAGGGCAAGTTCTTCTCCTGCTCTGCAATGAAGATTTAAATCCACAGCAAGCTGTCACATCTCTCAGCTGCAAGAATTAAGACAATTCTACCTTTAGATTGTTTAGTCAGCACGTATCTCTCATCCCTTATATCCATTCAACTGCTAACTTCTTGAGGTTCATCCTCTGAAATTCCTTCCTTCCTTCATTCATCCAATCCATGTTTATATTTACTACTTACTAGATGCCAGGTCCACTGCTATTCATAAGTTTTTCACTGGCCATTTTTTTTAAGTAGATTACCAGATCCTTCTTGCTCACAAGTAGACCAATAAGCAATATCATGATAAATGGAGAAAACGCTGAAGTCATCAAGGATTTCATCTGACTTGGATTCACAATCAACACACATGAAAGCAGCAGTCAAGAAATTAAGGGCTGTATTGCATCAGGCAAATATGCTGCCAAAGACCTCTTTAAAGCATTTAAAAGAAAATATGTCACTCTGAAGACTAAGGTGCATCTGACTCAAGCCACGGTATTTTCAATTGCTTTATATGCACATGAAAATGGACAACAAATAAGGAAGACCCCAAAAGAATTGATACCTTTGAACTATGGTGTTGGTGAAAAATAATGATTCATGGACTGCCAGAAGAACAAACACATCTGTCTTGGGAGAGTTATAGTCAGAATGCTTTTTAGAAGGGAAGATGGTAAGACTTTGTCTTATGTACTTTGGACATGATATCAGGAGGGACCAGTCCCTGGGGAAGGACATCGTGCTTGGAAAAGTAGAGAGTGAGCAACAAAGTAAGACCTTCACTGAGGTGTACTGACACAGTGGCTGCAACAGTGGCTTCAAACATAGCAACAATTGTGAGGATGGTGTAGGACTAGGCAACGTTTCACTCTACACAGGGTCACTATGAGTCAGAACAGACTCCATGGCACTTAACAACAACAACAAATGAGCAGGTAGAAGAGGTGAGGGAGGCAGGTCAAGTCTGAGTTCTGGGTGATGCTGGAGGAGGGGGTGTTGTATGTGTATGTTGTGAGGGTGTAGGAAGGATGAATTGAGTTGGCTAAGAGCCCTTATACAAATACAAGTCCACCACTTATGTGTCAGTTTGTTGTATGTAGGGGTTTGTGTGTTGCTATGATGCTGGAAGCTATGCCACTGGGAGTTCAAGTACCAGCAGGGTCACTCATGGTAGACAGATTTCAGCAAACATTCCAGACTAAGACAAACTAGGAAGAAATGCCTGGAGATCTACTTCAAAACATTAGCCAATGAAAACCTTATGAATTACAACGGAGTACTGTCCAGCACAGTGCTTAAAGATAAGCTTTCCAGGGTGAAAGGCACTCCAAATATGAATGGGGACATAACAGCTAAAACAATGGACTCAAACATAGCAACAATCATGAAGACAGTGATCATAAAGGCTGGCCAACGTTTTATGCTGTTAAACGTAATGTCATCATGAGGCAACTGACAACAATGACAGTTACCAGTATTATTACTTACAGTATTCTCATCTTACCACTCACACTACTGTCTCTTTACATGAAGCCTCACTAGCTGCTACTTAGTAAAATGTAAACATTTTCTGTCCCTATTTCCTTTTCCTGTCTTTCAGTTCATCCTATTGGATAGTACCTGATGAATTTAACTTAGTTTCCCTACTCAAAATTCTGCAGTGACTCCTTTTGCCTACTGAATTAAATAGAAATTGCTTATCCTAGCTTTGAAGACCTACAAAATCTCAGTTTGCCTGTCAAGCCCTATCTCCTACTATTTTCAGGATATCCTTCAGCTAAACTCGTCTACTTATTTTTTTTTCCCCCAATATGCCATGCATGCTGTTACTGTTACTGGATATAACACAATTACAGCTGGCCCAAACTCTGTCTTCCTGGGACACTCTTAACAGTCACCTTAGTGTACCCTCCTAACATGATGTATTCTCTCCCACTTTTGAACTCCTAGGACACCACATTTATATACCTCTTAAAATACCTGCCATATTCTTTCCTGAGTTATAGTTATCTGCAGAGGTTCCTTATCTCACTCAATAGAGTATGAAGCTCTAGAGGGTGAAGATTGTATCTCATTTATCTTTGTTTCACCAGTATATAGAATCTTATTCAATATACATGCTCACTTGCCATTTGTTGAATTGAATTTTAAGCATATATTTTTAAGCATACTGTGTCAGATGCTGAAGGGGTTATAGAAGAAGAAAAGGGTACAGTGTTTACCATAAAGGAATTGAAATTCTAGCTGTGGAAACAAGACTGCTTATATAAAATTGCAATTTTTCTTTTCAAGTTTCAGCAAGGCATTACTGAGCACATACTATGTGTCAAGCATTAAAATATATAATATATATAATATATAATATATATATATATATATATATATAACACATTATATAATAGGTATATTTTATATTTATATATAATATATAAAATATATATATCATATAATATGATGGTCTACATTAGAGATATAGAAGATAAACACTAATTAGGGCAGATTCTTCACCACCTGTATGCCAGTTTGTTGTACTACGGTGGCTTGTATGATGCTATGATGCTAGAAGATATGCTACCAGTAATTCAAATACCAGCAGGAACACCCATGATGGAAAGGTTTTAACAGAACTTCCAGACTAAAACAGACTAGGAAGAAAGACCTGGTCACCTACTTCTGAAAATGAGCCAATGAAAACTCTATGGATCACAACAGAATACTGTCCTATATAGCACTGGAAGATGAGGCCCCTAGGTTGGGAAGCACTACACAATAGCAATAAGAGACACACACATAACAACAATTGTGACGATAGCACAGGACTGGGCAGTGTTTCATGCTGTTATACATAAGGTCACCATGAATCAGAGCCAACTTGATGACAACTAACAACAACAAGGCAGACTGTAGCTGTATGTATATATATGATGTGGCTACCCTCAACATTTACTAAGCCCTACCTTTTGGTTAGGGAGCTCTGGTAGCATAGTGCCTAAGGCACTTGACTGCTAACCAGAAGGCTGGAGGTTCAAATCCACCAGCCACTCCCCAGAAGGAAGATGGGGCAATCTACTTCCGTAGTGATACTGCCTCAGAAACCCAAGGAGGGGTCGCTATGGGTCGGGTCTGAGTCAATGGCACATAACAACAACAACAACAACAACCTTTTGGTTTGATGCAGCAAGAGATGAAGACTTACCTGGTGATGCTGCGTGTTCCAAGTGGCCAAGCTGGGGCTGCCTGGTGATTCTGTAGATCAGTTCTGAAGGTTCACTATCCTGGTCAGTGGCTGAAAGCTGCAGAGTGGTGATTTTCTTCACTGAATTTTCATCCAAGACCAGACCTTTATTGGTAATAATGACAGGTGGGAATCTGTCTTCTAAAAAAATTAGAAAAAGTAATTTGAAATGGATCTTTTCAGCTTCCTATTCAATTTTAGGCTTGATGACTAAGAGTAAGATCAGAGTAACCTTTAGGCCTATCCCTGAGAGAGTTTGCCAAAAAGCCAGAACTTCACACAACAGAAAGGATATAATTTACACACTGTCAAGGTGAAGAAAAAGGTTCAAGCCTCAAGCTGAGCATATGTGAACTAAATAACCAAAGAACTGCTCAAATTTTCTCATATTAGAAATCCGATGCCTTCTTACCTAAAACACTGATGGAAAATGACTGGTCATTCAATTTATTTCCTTCTCCATCAACCACATCAAATTTAAAAGTAAAGCTTCCACCAGATTCTCCCTTTCCATGACTGTATTCTACTTGCCCTGTAAAAAGAAAACAGAAAATTCAGATTTGCTATTAATTCTTTCTGCCTTTATTTCTGAAGTGTGAGGTGGGAATTTGATTAGTGTTCACACCAATGAATCAATTCACACTTTGCTTTTGACATTTTAATCTGAAGTTTTCATTTCCTCTCCCATCATCAACTTCCTTATAACCAAAGACTTCCGCATAATTCACCCAAAGTGGTATCCCTTATGGTTTAGGCTTAGCTTTTTTGAAAACTCTACTTCTGTAAAGATTTACAGCCTTGGAAACCCATTGATGGTCGCTATGAGTCAGAAACGACTCGATGGCAGTGAGTTTTGAGTTGACTTCAGCCACTGGAGGTCCTGCATGGTACAAATGGGTAACATGCTCAGCTGCTAACCAAAAGTTTGGAGGCTGAAGTCTACCTAGAGGTACCTCAGAAGAAAGTCCTGGAGATCTATTAGCCCACTGAGAATTCTATGGAACACAGTTCTACTAGGACACACACAGGGTTGCCATGAGTCAGAATCAACTCAATGACAAATGGTTTTAGTTCAGCCTTTAAGAAGCTCTCATGGAAAACTAAATCAGCAACATTGCCCACATATAAATGAGTACTCACTCCAACTATATAACTTGGTACCCACTGCCATACAGATCAATCCATCACTTGATGGGACCTTGTTATACACCCATTTTACCAGAACTCTTTACACCCCATTTTCCATTACAGTTTTAAATCATTTTTGGAGCTATACGAGTTATAACCAAATACACGAATGAGCAACAGATGAATAAGTAAGCTCTATAAAGAAGTAAAAAAGATCCAAAAGAAGAATTAGAATGTATTACTTTTTTTTTTTTTTTTAAATCCAAAGCATCATTCCCATTAACTTTCTGTCAAAGTGTCAATTAGCTGACACTTGCATAGTGAGTGAAGTGCTTGGTGCTACAAATGGTTAAGTGCTTGGCTACTAATCAAAAGGCTCACAGTTCAAATCCACCCAGAGACATTTTGGGAGAAAGCCCTGATAATCTATTTCAGAAAGATCTCAACCATTGAGAACCCTGTGGAATGTAGTTCTACTCTGAAACACATGGGGTTGCCATGAGTCAGAATCAATGAGATTGGCAACTGGTTTTATGTAGAGAGCACATAAGGGCTTTGGCAGGGACTGCTGTAAGAGATGTACATATTAACTTTTTCAATCCTCACAACAACCCATTTTGTAGATAAGGCAATGGAGGCACAGAGATTATACAACTCAAGCAAGACCTCTCAGCTATTGACTGGCACAGCCTGGATTCAAGGTCAGGTAGTACAGCTTCATGCTTTAACTTACTATTCACTGTTGGATTTGATGTCTACTTTTGTTGATAATGTAATCAGTAAAGAATTACCTTCTTGTCAATTGACCTTCTTGCCAGTTTGCTTTGTAGAACCTAGGAAATTCTATCTTAAGATGAAACTATTATTTTAAACCCTAAGAATTGTTTGCCTGAATATCTCAAATTATTTTATAAGTACCTATCAGTGACTGGGCAGTATTTAGTTCTATTTTACACAGGGTCGATGTGAGTCGGAGTCAACTCAATGGCACCTAACAACATCAAAAACAACAATCAATAGTAAATATAACCAAACATCTGGAAAATGGGCCTGATCACATTTTTTAAAAGGAGATACCAAAGCAGGGAATAATTAAGGAAGTAACATCTCTTTGCCCATTCTAAGAATGTCTGGTGGTGTAGTGCCTGAGGCATTTGACTATTAATCAGAAGGCTGGAGGTTCAAATCCACCAGCCACTCTGTGGAAGGAAGACCGGGCAATCTACTTCCCTAAAGATTTACCACCTCAGAAACTCAAAGAGGGTTGCTATGAGTCAAAAATGACTCAATGGCAGTGAGTTTTGTTTGGTTTGGGTTTGCCCAATCTAACCTTTTCACTCCATGGAGCAGCTTGAAACAGCTAAGGGAGACAAACTTGTCTGTCAGTTTGTGATCCTGCAGTGGCTTGCATGTTGCTGTGAGGATGGAGGCTATGCCACCATGTTTCAAATGCCAGCAGGGTTACCCATGGTGGACAGGTTTCAGTGGCGCGTCCAGACTAAGACAAACTTGGAAGAAGGAAAAGATCCTTCACTTCTCAAAGAATTGGGCAGTGAAAACCTTAGAAAAGCAGTGAAACACTGTCTGATATATTACTGGAAAACTTAATGAATAGCCCTGAAACATTATCTGATAGAGTGCCAGAAGATGAACCCCTTAGTTTGGAAGGCACTAAAAATATGACTGAGAAAGAGCTGCCTCCTCAATGTAGAGCCAAGCTAAATGATGTGGATTAAGTAGAGCTTTTGGGACAACCATTTGCTGAGGTAGCATGACTCAAAATGAGAATAGTTGCAAATGTCCATTAATAATCAGAACATAAAATGTACGAAGTATGAATCTAGGAAAACTGGAAGTTGTCAAAAAGGAAATGGAACACATGATATCCTAGGCACTAGTGAGCTAAAATGGACGGTTTTTTGCTATTGTGAATCAGACAACCACATGATCTACTATGCCAGGAATGACAAATTGAAGAAAAATGACATGGCATTCATTACCACAAAGAATGTTTCAAGCTCTATCTTGCTTTACTGTTTCATTCACAATGCTGTCAGTGATAGGATAATATTCATACGCCTACAAGGAAGGCCGGTTAATACTACTATTATTCAAATTTACACACCAAACACCAAAGCCAAAGATGAGGAAATTGAAGATTTTTACCAACTTCTGCAGTCTGAAATTGACAGAAAATGCAATCAAGATGTGTTGATTATAACTGGTAATTGGAATGCAAAAGTTAGAAACAAAGAAGAATTACCAGTAGTCGGAAAATTTGGCCTTAGTGATAGGAATAACACTGGAGATCACATGACAGAATTTTGCAGGTCCAATGTCTTATTCATTGCAAATACCTTTTTTCAACAACACAAACAGTAGCTATACACGTGGACTTTGCCAGATGGAGTACACAGGAATCAGATTGACTACATCTGTGGCAAAAGGCAATGGAGAAGTTTAATATCTTTAGCCAAAACAAGGGCAGGAGCTGACTGTGGAACAGACCATCAATTGCTCATATGCAAGTTCAATTTAAAGTTGAAGACAACTAAAACAGTCCATGAGAGACAAAATATGACCTTGAATATATCCCTCCTGAATTTAGAAACCATCTAAAGAATAGATTTGATGCATTGAACACCAATGACCAAATACCAGAGGAATTGTGGGAGGACATCAAGAACATCATCCATGAACTAAGCAAAAGGTCATAAAAAGACAGGAAAGGAAGACAAGACCAAAATGGATGTCAGAAGAGACTCTAAAACTTGCCTTTGAAGGAAGAATAACTAAAGCAAATGGAAGAAATGACAAGATAAAAGAGCTGAACAGAAGATTTCAAAGAGCAGCTCAAGAAGACAAAGTCAATTATTTTAACAAAATACGCAAAGACATGGAGTTGGAAAGTTGAAAGGGAAGAACATACTAGGCATTTCTCAAGATGAAAGAACTGAGGAAAAAATTTAAGTCTCAAGTTGCAATGTTTAAAGTTTCTATGGGGGATATAGGAGCTCTGGTAGCATAGTGCCTAAGGCCCTTGACTGCTAACCTGAAGGCTGGTGGTTCAAACCCACGAGCAACTCCTCGGAAGAAGGCTGGGCAATCTACTTCCATAGTGATACTGCCTCGGAAACCCAAGGAGGGGTCGCTATGAGTCGGGTCTGACTCGACAGCACATTTGTTATGGGGATATATTGAGTGATGCTGGAAACATCAAAAGAACATGGACGGAATGCACAAAGTCACTATACCCCAAAAAATTGGTTGATGTTCATCCACTTCAGCAGGTGGCATGTGATCAAGAACCAATAGTCCTAAAGGAAGAAGTCAAAGCTGCACTGAAGGAATTGGTGAAAAACAAGGCTCCAGAAATTGACTGAATACCCACTGAAATATTTCAACAAATGGATGGTGTGCTGGCGGCACTCACTCAGCTATGCCAAGACGTTTCTACCTGGTTGACTGGAAGAGATCCATATCTGTCCCCATTCCAAAGAAAGGGATCCCACAGAATGTAGAAATTATCAAACAATACCATTAATGTCACAGGCAAGCAAAATCTTACTGAAGATAATTTAAAACCTGTTGTAGCATTATATTGTCAGAGAGCTTCCAGAAATGCAAGCTGGATTCTGAGAAGGATGTGGAAAAAGGGATATCACTGCTGATATCAGATGGATCTTGACTGTAGGCAAACAACACCAAAAAGATGTTTACTTGTGTTTTATTGACTATACAAAAGCATTCAATTGTGTGGATCATAACTAATTATGGACAACATTGAGAAAAATGGGAATTCCAGAACACTTAACTGTACTCATGAGGAACCTGTCCCAGGAGGCTGTCATTCAAACAGAACAAGGGGACACTTCATGTTTAAAATCAGGAAGGGAGTGCATCAGGATTGTACCCTTTCACCATACTGATTCAATCTGTATGCTGAGCAAATAATCTAAGATGCTGG
>NW_006921857.1:1032893-1084834 GCF_000298275.1 Orycteropus afer afer | reverse complement strand
TGAAGACTATAGCCTGCAGCATGGATTACACCTCAATATAAAGAAAACAAAAATCCTCACAACTGGACCAATAAACAGCATTATGATAAATGGAGAAAAGATTGAAGTTGTCAAGGATCTCATATTACTTGGCTCTACAATCAACACCAATGGAGGCAGCAGTCAAGGTATCAGATGATGTATAGCTTTAGGCAAATCTGCTGCAAAAGACCTCTTTCAAGTGCTGAAGAGCAAAGATATCTCCTTGAAGAGTAAGGTGTGCCTGACACAAGCCGTGGTATTTTCAATCGCCTCATACGCATGTGAGAACTGGGCAGTTAACAGGGAAGACTGAAGAAGATTCAGTGCTTTTGAGTTGTGGTGTTGGTGAAGAATGCTAAAAGTACCATGGACTGCTAAAAGAACTAACAAATCTGTCCTGGATAAAGTATAGCTGGAATGCTCCTTGAGAGCGAGAATGGCCAGACTTCGGCTGACCTACTTTGGTCATCTTGTCAAAGGGACTGTTTCCTGGAGAAGGATATCATGCTTGGTAAAGTGGAGCGTCGACAAAAAAGGGGAAGGCCCTCAACAAGACGGATTGACACAGCAGCTACAATGGGCTCAGGTATAGCAAGGATCATGGGGCTGGCACAGAACTGGGCAGTATTTTGTTCTGCTGTACATGGGTTGCTATGAGTCAGAGACAGCACCTAACAACAACCACCATTTCACTAAAGCACGAATGGGTCCAACGAGAATTTGATTGCTATCAATTTTAGGTGTTAGTGCACGGACTGCTTTCTGCTTCTCAGGGCATATTTCCATCTCTAAATGGAATCGCACAACCTCACCTGACTTTGGATTACTTTCCTCCCTCAATATGTAACTTTTTCCCCACTTTTACCCCTGAAAGCACTGCACAGTAACGATGTAGCGTTTAACATTTATGCCTTTGCATTACATCAGCATTTCCTGGAGGAGGAATGAGGCATGCAACTTCCCCCAGGCAGCTCCGATTTATGCCCTTCCTTTTGCTTAGTTCTTTAACTTGTGCTCTTTGGGGAACTGAAAAGAGATATAAATTGCTCACCTAAGGAAGGCATAATTTTCACCTTAACCCATCCCTACTCCTCCCTCCCTCCCTCTCTCTCTCACACACACACTTTTTAACGTCACCGCAACTCAAAATGATTTTTTCCCTCTATAACAGCCCCAAATTCCATAAACGCTATGTCAAAGCATGAACACATCTTAGCCAAGAAAGATACTTAAGGGGGGGGGGGGGGACTGAGAAAAAAAGACTGAAAATAAATGAAGCTATAACTCGGCACTTTTTCAAGATAAAGAGTGTAGAGTTTACTGCTATGGACGTTCAGGCATTTAATTCCTGTTTTACTAGTGTGACTAGAGTCTGGGAAGTAAGTCTGGATGCATAGAAGAGAACTGGCTGACCTTGGCTAATGTCAGCCTGGGTGAAACTTCGGATGGGGCCTTTAACGGAGATTTGCTCCAGGTTGTCGTGCTTAATCATCTGCAGGCGCCCCACACCAGGATCTTCCTTCATGATGTACATAACCTGATGGTTGTCTGAGTCAGTATCTTTTACTTTCAAGTGCTGGTCCGTGATGCGTGCTACAGACCCTAGGTGATAATGGAAGAAAGTATGTCATTCTCAATAATTTCCTTTGAATGAGATGTCAAACAATTTCAAGAGACTGAAGAGTAAACTATTACACATTCTCTGGGTCTAAATACCAGGCTGATGGTTCTTTTCAGTTTCTAGATGAATGAATTTTAATATCCCTAAATGAAAGAGTCCCACATTTCCAATTTGTTATTCTTCCCATTAGTTTAGATCTAAGCCCTTGTCCTCTTCTGATCAATCTTTACTCTTTCATTATTGTTTGTTATCACCTAGTTGATTCTGATGCATGGAGACCCCAGGTGTGCAGAATAGAACTGCACTCCATAGGATTTCTGGAAGCAGACTGTCAGGCCTTACTTCTGAGGAACGTCTAGTGGGCTAGTACCACCAATCCTGTAAGTTAGATCTCCAGCGCTTAATCATTTATGTCACCTACGGACTTCTCATTCTCTATCTAAGCTCCCTTTACTCTCATGACCTGTTAGTACTGTTGTAATAATTTCTAGATCTATGACGTAAATAACTCCTAGATCTATGATGAAACCATCTTCAACTTAAGTTATGTATTGTCTTGGGGATCACCAAATCATAAAAATATTTTGGCATAAACTCATAAACATATCTTGCCATCTTAGGCTGAAGAGTCAAAATTCGTGTTTCACAAGACAAAGGATACAGGAGATTGGAGCTGCTGGGCCGAACACTGCACAGGTATAGGGGATGGAGGCCTAACACTGGTTACTGGCAAACACCCCTTCCTGGAACCTTGGCCCTTGCTAGCCATTTTATCATATTTAAGAAGAATAAAATATAGGCAAGTAGATCTTAGTTATTCATGCTTGATCATCCTGGTATTTGGAGTGACAGTCCGTAATGGGCCTTGAGTGTCCTTGCACATTCTTGCTGGGTAAGGCCAAGAATGTAAGGTCCTGACTGCTTTTTACCTGGGAGCAAAGCAAGCATTTGTCAGCAAGCAACTTTGAGAGAGAGAGTCTTCCTCTAGGACAAAGATCAGGTTTGCTTACTCCTTGTTATAACATGGTAAGTTCTCCAAGCTCAGAGTTCCTCTTTATCACTGCCATGGGATTTGAAGGGCCTGGGGAATTGATGCCAACTTACTTGCTCATATTGTCTGCTGTGCTGTGAGTAACAAAGTGCTTTGTCTCTGATGGAAGAATCTCATGTCTTCTACCATCATCCATGAAATGGCAGTGAGCTAATTTAACAGTTTACAACTAAGTAGGGTAAAATCAAATCCTAGTCCTGGGACATTAGCAATTCTCAAATATATTTTTCACTACAAAATACGTGTGAGATTAAGAATAGACAAATGCCAAAACCTCATCAAAATGTAGACACTCTGTAGGTGAAAGGCTCACTCCCTAATTAAGAAACTAGCTCCTGAAAATTGAGTCTAAGACTGATGACTGTCATAGTAGTCACATGCTGACCTCCCCTCCATGACTTTTTTTATTTTTTTCTTTTCCACTATCTTGAAAATCCTGCTAGATTTCTTTTGTTGCTTATTGTCATGGGGTTGGTTGATAGGAATATTGCAAGAAAACTGAGCATAGGCACAGTTGGATAAATATTTTGAGGACCCTGGAATACTATAAGCTCATCTCAGTCTTTTCTCAAATTCACCAACAGGGGCATGTGTTCCAAAGAATTTCAGAAGTTCACATTTGTCACTCAAAATAACAGTTAACTTGAACCTAAATCTACACATGCTCTGAGCAGCTAGTGCAAGATTCACCCACAGAGGTAACAAGAATGAAAGCACTATATACCTACACAAACAGGAAATAAGGACAGAACAACAACTGCCGCCTTTTCCGTTCCCCTGGTACCTGCTGAGAGCTGTAGGCCTCGGTTTACAACCAACTGGAGGGTGTCACTTGTGGGCAGCTCTATGTAGATTTCCATTCTCCCTGTGATGATGTGCCTGCCATCAGTGAGGGAGAAGTGGAACTCATCTACTGCCTCACCACGGCCTCCTGGCTTGTACACAACCAGCTCATCCAGGACATCCTGGTAGGTGAAGGAGGAGCCCTGGGCTAAAACCCTACCACCCTCTAGAGGCTCAGAGGTGGTTTGCTTCCTGAGTAGATGACCTGAGGAAGGAAGTACAGAAAAACAAAGAAACAATGGTAGAATATATATGATGCCAAAAACGGTCTGATTTCACCCACTAGTGTGAGCTTAGGCAAAATGTCAAGTACTTCAGAGGCTCTTGATGACACAAACATAAATGACTAACATTTTATATATGAGTACAGGCTGCTGACCCTGTATTCTCTTCTACAAAAAAGAAGAAAAAGCTTCATTTTGTCTGGTTGAAAATCTCTTACGGAAACACAGATAGATGTAATATAGTGGCCAAGAAATCAAATCTCCTTTCATGAACTCATACTCACTTCATTGTCTAGATCTTATTTCTTATTTCTACAAAATGAAAATAGTACTTTTTGCTCACTGCCTTCCTTCTAGGGTAAATATGGTGGGGGATGGGAATGTATTTTAAATTCCTTTTAAACTTAGACTGAAAATAAATTTCTCTGAAATTCAGAAACATATTCAGAAAGCATCTTTAGATTGAAGCATATTTTTCTATTTTCACTGCAATAGGGTAGATACAGTGTTTCATTAAAAAAAAGTGAAAGTGAATGAAGGTAAGCTAAAATGTGATGACCCATTTCCTCTTCTATTAATCCTCCATCAATTGCAACAATTTTGTCTTTAAAAGATCAATGGGCATTACAACACACATATACTTTTGGAAGAAAAAAGTTCCAGAGCTTTAGCTAATCTCAGAGGATGACACTTAGAAAAGAATAGGTAGATGATCCCCACCCTAGTTTTTGGCCCTGGTTTAAATCAGGGAAAGCGCTTTCTTTGCAAAAAGAACACGCTCATAAAGTTGAGTAGCACGTCTCTAACCTGAAGCGAACACCTTTTGCAATTAATAAAAATGCTGCCCATATGGTTCTTTGTATGAGATAGACCCAGGATTACAAAGCCATGAGGTTTATCTATTCTAAGAAAACAGTATGCACACTCTATAACTTGTTTTGCTTCAGGTTACATAAGAAAAGAGCTGAAATTAAATTTCAGAGATCGCAATTACCCAGAATTCAGGTTTTTAAAGCAACTTGTGTCTACTGTGAACTCACAGAATATTAGCTAGTTATGGATCCAATTATATTTTGATGTAAAGAATGGGCTACACATGGGATAGGTGAAGGAAAAGTCAACTGAAATCTGTGTTTATTCTAATAACCATCAGACACCTTAATTAAGAAGATTTCATAGCAGGTCATGTCCTACCGTGGTCAGGCTTTTTTGTCAATACGAAAATTAAATCATTATCTGGAGTGTCCAGGTCTTGCAGGCTCAAAGAAGAATTGCTTATCACCACTCCTGAGATTAGCTGCACTCGGAGGGGCCACAAGGTCATCCTGGGAGGCTCATCGTTCTTCCTCTGATGAAAGCATAAAATGCCAGGTCACACAGATATTGTTTTAAGGAAAAAGACCATGCATATTCTCTAAAGACAGTGTCATCATTGCAGCAATTTTCAGAATTAAATTAGTATTTTATTTCAAATAGAAATTTTATTTTGGAATAATTTTAGATTTATTGAAAGATTGTGGAGGTAACACAGAGTTCTCTTCCACTCTTTACTCAGCTTCCTCTAATGCTAACATCTCACCTAACCATGGCACGCTCATAAAGACCAAGAAATTACTACTGGAACATTCCTACTAACTAAAGGACAGGATTTGAGCTTGTCTGATGTTTTCTCATGCTTAACCTGGAGTTTTGGGCTTGGAGAAAAGAACACCAGAGCAATGAAGTGCTTCTCATTTCATCCACCATGTCAGGGGGTAGGTGATGTCCAGTGAAATAGTTTTTAATGTGTGACCATCATTATTCGCCAATCAAAATGATTAAAGGAGATCAAGTTACACAAACAAAATGTCCCCTTGAAAAGAAGCTGATGGAAACTCTATATCTGTTATCTTCTATAGGTTCAGTGACTGAATTTTCCAAACGAAAATATGGACACATGTATATTTGGAGGACAAAAGGGCAATATTATTTGAAATCAGAACTGTCTTAGAAAATCCTAAGCATATCACAGTACCTGTAGAAGGAAACGATATTTAAAGTGTTGCTTTCCAAAACCATTTCCTTGTCCCTGTACCACCACCCTTCCACTATTTCCCCTTAAGAGTGCTGAAGGTATCATATGACTTCTTTTTCCAAGGCAGAGATACATCTCTCTGGTTTTATCTTTTATCTCTTTCTCAAGCAGTAGTTAAAATGTTTGGCTGCTAACTGAAATGTTGGTGGTTTGAACCCACAAGTCCTTCCATAGGAGAAAGACGTGGCAGTCTGCACCCCTAAAGAATAAAGTCTGGGAAATCCTACAGGGCATTACTAGGCTGTCCTATAGTGTTACTCAGAGTAGAATTAACCTGATGGCAGCAGGTATTTTGCTTTTTTCCTGGGATGGTATAGCAACCTATGTAGTTGCTCAAATGAGGATAAATACAGTATCAAAGAACATATTTCAATGACATCACAATACAATGAATAAATGCATTAAAATATAATAAAAAGAAACTAGATATATAGAATCACACACAATACTTTCACAGAAAAATGTTTTAATCTAAATATGTGACTGGCAAAGATTTTTTGGTCTGCTTCTCATAAAGTGTTTTTACAGAATGAACAAATTTTACTCTGAAATGAAAATTCTGATTTCTAAGACTGAATTTTCCCATAATGTAAGCTTAATTCCACAAGCTTCCTGAAGGTTGGGGTTATATTTTAAAAGTGAACTTTAAAATGGGGTCAAACCCAATCATTTTTTGCTTTTGAACCTATATAAAACTATCTAATAGTGTTATTTTACAGTTAAAGACCCAACTTCCAAAGTCTTTACCTCAATGGTGATATTGATGCTATGAATTTCAGAACGACTGGTTCCATCACTCACATAAAAACTGAAAATATCATGGGTTGGCTCAATGCTTTCATGAACACTCTGAAAGTAATAAATGTAGTTTTCCAGGACATCTTGAATAGGGAAAGATGCCTCCAAATCATTGGTAGCTCCAGGGCCAAAACGATCACCTGCATCAACATGAGAGAGCATTTACCTTAGTCCATCAGTTCTTGTGTACTAGGCTGAATCAGAAAACAAAATGCCATTATCAATAAAAGATGAAAATATAAGATAGGCGAGTGCCTTAAGTACAAGATGAGGCGTTGCAGGATATGTGATTGAATCCTAGTTTCCCTACTGACTATTTTTCCTCTATTAATGGATATGTTAGAAGCTCTGGTAGTGTAGTGCCTATGGCATTTGACTGCTAACCAGAAGGCTGGCAGTTCAAACTCACTAGCTACTCCTTGGAAGGAAGATTGGGCAATCTACTTCCATAGTGATATGGCCTCAGAAACCCAAAGAGGGGTCACTGTGAGGGCAATGAGTTTTGTTTCAAATGGATATATCTGCATACCATCTCCTCAGGAAATCAGATGAGATAATACATGTGAAAACACTTAGGATGCTACTATTTTACAAAGCATGGAATCAGTGGTTGTATTGCTAGGAATCTTTGAGGATAGAAGTCCTGGGGTGAATGAAAAAACAGTAGCTGAGGTTCTACCCTCAAGCTCCAGCCAGTTTTAAAATCAGTCTCTCAGGAATATCCTGAAAGAAGAACCCTCTTTCTCGGCCCAAGAAAAAGGTAACTGTTTATCATGTTTGGGACTCTGTGGATGGTGCACAGTTAACACACTCAGTGGCTAACTGAAAGGTTGGAGTTTCCAGTCCACCCAGGGGCACCTTGGAAGAAATGTCTAGCAATCTGTTGTTGTTGTTGTTGTTATGTGCCGTTGAGTTGGACCCGACACACAGCGACCCCTCCTTGGGTTTCCAAAGCGATATCACTATGGAAGTAGATTGCCCAACCTGGTGGGTTTGAACTTCCAGCTTTCTGATTAGCAGCCAAGTGCCTTAGGCACTATGCTACCAGAGCTCTTCCCCAAAAATCACTCATTAAAAACCCACTGGGGCACAGTTCTATTCTGATATACATGGAGTCACCATGAGTTGGGCTGACTTGATGGCAACTGTTACCTGTAATAGCATATTTAGCTAAGAAAAATCTCTTCAAGCACGTTTTCATTTTATTTTTCAGTCCCCTAAAGGAAATCTTGGCATGGGTGAGAACGCACCTCTTAGGATGGTACACTAGGGTTATGGTGTGAGAGGCTCAGTTACCATTGAGAACTCTGCAGAAAGTGCTGGCTCTAGTTTACTCTCTTCTCATCCCATCCCCAAACACTGCAAAAAGCCAAGGGGAAGAGTAAGTGATGTCTAAATGATGGATGACTTGTCTCTTACTTGATTCTAATCTCAGTCTCCTTAATTGATTGATTTTAAACTGTTACCACAATTTTCTTCTAGAAAAAGGAGGAAAAAAGAAGCCTTTGTGTCTTCAAACATTCACTGGAAATCCATCAAAAAAGAAAAGTATAGATGGCATATCTGAAAGCAACAGGGATTTTCCCATCTCTCTCTCATGGTCCTTTGCAAAGATCAAGTCATAAATTTAAAGACCATTAACTTCCTGTATTGTAGACAGTGCCACTGCCATTTTTTGTTGACATCCCAACAGAAAGTCTAGGAATGAAAACATTCCATCAAAAATTTCCTTTATGTTTTAACTAAAGACTCAAAACAAATATATTTTCTTCAATGACATAAATTTTCTTAAAATTTACCCCTCAGATTTATTATTATTGATTCCTCTTGTCACCAGAAGCAAAGAGAGGGCCTAGTGACCAGAGGCCCCAATGATCACTAGGCCACAGACACAGTTCAGGGTTTCCAGAAGGAGCTACATTAATTCCCTCAAATTTTTATTTTCTCCTTCCATTGATCAATCTAAGCATGGGAAATGTGGCTTCATTTTTATTTTGGACCCCCCCATAAACAAAAGAGCCTATGTAATGCAAATGATGCCTAAACACATATGCAATATAATAATGGTTATCATTGGAGAACATACTATTCAAAACAAGTATGATGTTGCTGTTGTTGTTGTTGTTATGTGCTGTCGAGTCAGACCTGACTCATAGCAACCCCTCCTTGGGTTTCCGAGGCAGTATCACTACGGAAGTAGATTTCCCCATCTTCCTTCTGAGGAGTGGCTGGTGGGTTTGTACCGCCAGCCTTCTGGTTAGCAGTCAAGTGCCTTAGCTACTATGCTACCAGAGCTCCATTAAGACATTAAGCATAAATTCTTTCAATTTTTAAAACAGTACCTTTTATTTAGGAGCTCTGGTAGCATAGTGCCTAAGGCACTTGACTGCTAACCAGAAGGCTAGCAGTTCAAACCCACCAGCCACTCCTTGGAAGGAAGTTTGGGCAATCTACTTCCGTAGTGATACCGCCTCAGAAACTCAAGGAGGGGTCGCTATGAGTCAGGTCTGACTTGACGGCACATAACAACAGCAGCAACCTTTTATTTCGATGTAAATCATTCTTATTAATGTGCTTCCCTGCCTTCTTAAACAAAATATAATATGTGTAAATCAAATAGCCCTTGATGCATCCAGGCTACCATTATGAACATCTATGATGATACTGCACTGGAATATAGTGATGTCCCAGAGGTAATCAGAGTGGGTCCCATTCTCTTTGTGCAGGTGAAAAAAGAATGCAGATTCCATGCTCTTAGATATCATACCTAATGATATAATCATTTTCTTTCTTCCTCTCTTGGTAAGAAATAAAAGCTGCTTCTTCTAATATGTTTTTAAAAAATATATTCTTCTGATTAGCTGCGTTCTGAATCTAAGTATCTAGTTTCATATACATAAAGCTGACTTGCTTCTGAATAGAAGCTGAAGGGCCTTTCCCATGAAGCAAAGGGTGAGATTCTTAGATAGACCTTGGACAATTATTTTAGCCCCTGAGAGCCTTTTTCTTCCTTCAGGTTCATATCAATGTTGTATCATCTGTGAGGTGATGAAAAATGCAAGTTCACAGGCTACACCTGACTTCCTGAAACAAGAATTCTGGGGATGGTATCCAGGGACCTGTATGCCAGCAAATATTGTAGGTAATTCTCATGTATGTAGAAAGTTTGAGAGCCATGTTCTAGAGAGGCTGAGACAGGTCAGAAATTTGACTTTTGGACCAGTGAGCCACTCCTTTATACACATTCAGGATTAATATAAAACTGTGTTAGAAATGCTTACTGAGAAACCACATGGAGGGAAGAGGAGCCAGGGACAAACATTCTTTCATGATTTCCCAACTTTGCCCACACTCTTCTCTGAGAGCAATGTCATTTCTCTTGTGCACACAGCAACTTCTCCTAACCCTCCAAGGTCCAGTTTAAATATCACTTCCCTGGGTAGTGCAACTGGTTAAGCACTTAACTATTAGTACCACTACTGGTAGTTCAAACCCACCAGAAGTACCTTGGGAGACAATCTTGGCAATCTGATTCTGAGAGGTCACAGCCTTGAAAACACTATAGTGTACAGTTCTACTCTAACACACATGGAGTCATGATAAGCTGGAATTGACTTGATGGCAACTAACAAAATAACAATCTTCAGACCCTCTTGACAGAGCGAGGAGGCAGCGGCAGGGATCCAGGTAAGGGGAGGGAACGCAGGCCACACTGCACAAGCAGCAAAACAGGAAAGTGGGGGAAAGGAGAGAAAAAGGCCAGAGGGAACAGGACACAGAAAGGAGGCAGCAGCAGGGATCCAGGTAACGGGAAGTTGGAGAGGTTTCCAATAGCTAAGGGAGACAAACTTTTCTGTTGGTTTGTCCTACTGTGGTGGCATGTTGCTGTGAGGCTTGAGGCTGTGCCACCGGTATTTCAAACCCAAAGGGGTGAACATGGTGCACAGGTTTCGGAGCAGCTTGCAGTCTGAGAAAGACTAGGAAGAAGGAGGGGACCATCCATTTCTCAAAGAATTGGCCAGGGAAAACCTTATGAATAGCAAAGAAACACTGTCCAATACCAAGCAGGAGGATAAACCACTTAGGTTGGAAGGCTCTCAAAATATGACTGGGAAAGAGCTGCATCATCAGAGTAAAACAAGCCTTACTGATACGGATAAGGTAAAGCTTTTGAGAACTCCATCTGCTTACGTGGCATGACTCAAACTGAGGAGAAACAGCTGCAAACATTCATTAATAATGGGAACATGGAATGTATGAGGTATGAATCTAGGAAAATTGGAAGTTGTCAAAAATGAAATGGAACAAATAAAGATTGATATACTAGGCATTAGTGAGCTGAAATGGACTGCTTTTGGCCATTTTTAATCACACAAGCATATGATCTACTATGCTGGGAATGACAATTTGAAGAGAAATGGTGTGGCATTCATCATCACAAAGGATGTTTCAAGATCTGTCCTGAAGTACAACACTGTCATTGATAGGATAATATCCATACGCCTACAAGGAAGACCAGTTAATATGCCTATTATTCAAGTTTAGCGGCAACCACCAAAGCCAAAGATGATGAAATTGAAGATTTTTATCAACTTCTGCAGTCTGAAATTGACTGAACACGCAATCAAGATTTGTTCATTATCACTGGTGACTGGAATGAAAAAGTTGGAAATGAAGAACCACCGGTAGTTGGAAAATTTGTCCTTGGTGACAGAAATAATGCTGGAAATTGCATGGTAGAATTTTGCAAGACCAATGACTTATTCACTGCAAATACCTTTTTTCAACAACACAAATGGCGGCTCTACAAGTGGACTTCACCAAATGGAACATGCAGGAATCAGATTGACTACATCTGTGGCAAGAGGTGATGGAAAAGCTCAATGTCTTTGGCCAAAACCAGGCCAGGAGTTGATTGTGGAACAGACGATCAACTGTTCATATTCAAGTTCAACTTGAAGTTAAAGACAATTAAAACAAGTCCACGAGAGCCAAAATATGATCGTGAGCCAAAATATGATTTAGATGGTCTCTAAATTCAGAACACTCTAAATTCAGAATTTAGAGACCATCTGAAGAACAGATTTGATGCACTGAACACCAATGACTGAAAACCAGAAGAATTGTGGGATGACATCAAGATCATCATTCAAGAAGAAAGCAAGAGGTCATTAAAAAGACAAGAAAGGAAGAGAAGACCAAGATGGATGACAGAAGAGACTCTGAAACTTGCCCTTGAGCAAAAAGTAAGTAAGCAAATGGAAGAAATGACAAGATAAAAGAGGTGAACAGAAGATTTCAAAGAGCAGCTTGAGAAAACAAAGCCAATTACTATAATGAAATGTGCAAAGACCTGGAGTTAGAAAACCAAAAGGGAAGAACATGCTCAGCATTTCTCAAGCTGAAAGAACTGAGGAGAAAACTTAAGCCTTGAGTTGCAATATTAAAGATTCTATGGGCAAAATACTGAATGATGCAGAAAACATCAAAAGAAGATGGAAGGAATATGCAGAGTCACTGTACCAAAAAGAACTGGTTGATCTTCATCCATTTCAGGAGGTGGCATACGATCAAGAACCAATGGTACTGCAGGAGGAAGTTGAAGTTGCAATCAAGGAAGTTGTGAAGAACAAGCCTCCAGAAATTGACAGAATACCCTTTGAGATATTTCAACAAATGGCTGTCCCATTGGAGGCACTCACTCGGTTATGCCAAGAGATTTGGAAGACAGCTACCTGGCCAAATGACTAGAAGAGATCCATATTTGTACCCATTCCAAAAAAGGTGATCCCACAGAATGTGGAAATTATAGAACAATATCATCAATATTGCATGCAAGTAAGATCTTACTGAAGATAATTTAAAAAACAGTTGCAGCAGTATATTTACAGAGAACTTCCAGAGGTGCAAGCTAGATTCAGAAGAGGATGTGGAACAAGGGATATCATAGCTGCTATCAGATGGATCTTGGCTAAAGGCAAAGAATACCAGAAAGATATTTCCTTGTGCTTTATTGACTATGCAAAGGCATTTGATTGTGTGGATCATAACAAATTGTGGATCACATTGAGAAGAATGGGAATTCTAGAACACTTAATTGTTCTCTTGAGGAACCTGTACATAGATCAGGAGGCTGTCATTTGAACAGAACAAAAGAACGCTGCATGGTTTAAAATCAAGAAGGGAGTGTGTCAGTTTGTATCCTTTCCCCACACTTATTCAATCTATATGCTGAGCAAATAATCTGAGAAGCTGGACTATATGAAGAAGAACGTGGCATCAAGACTGGAGGAAGAATCATTAACAACCTGTGATGTGCTGACAACACAACTTTGCTTGCTGAAAGTGAGGATGACTTGAGGTATTTACTGATGAAGATTGAAGAATAGAGTGTGCAGTATGGATTACATCTCAATATAAAGAAAACAAAAATCCTTACAACTGGACCTATAAGTAGCATCACAATAAATGGAGAAAAGATTGAAGTTTTCAAAGATTTCACATTGCTTGGTTGTACTGTCAACGCCAGTGGAAGCAGTAGTCAGGATATTAGACGACGTATAGCACTGGGCAAGTCAGCTGCAAAGGAACTCTTTCAAGTGCTGAGGAGCAAACATGTCTCCTTGAGGACTAAGGTGCACCTGACAGAAGCCATGATATTTTCAATTGCCTCATATGCATGTGAGAGCTGGACAATGAATAAGGAAGAGCAAAGAAGAGTCAATGCTTTGGAGTTGTGGTCCTGGCGAAGAATATTGAAAGTACCATGGACTGCTAAAAGAACTAACAGATCTGTCCTAGAGGAAGTGCACCTGAAATCCTCCTTGGAAGCAAGAATGGCCAGACTTCGTCTTACCTACTTTGGTCATGTTGTCAGAAGGGACCGTTCCCTGGAGAAGGATGTCATACTTGGTAAGGTGGAGGGTCGACGAAAGAGGGGAAGGCCTTCAATGAGATGGACTGACATGGTGGCTGCAATGATGGGCTCAAGTATAGCAAGGATCATGGAGCTGGTGCAGGATCCGGCGGTGTTTCGTTCTGCTGTGCACAGAGTTGCTATGAGTTGGAAATGACTTGACGGCACCTAACAACAACAGACCCTTTTTTTCTGAATCCAAGATAAAAGCAATTGTTTTATATTATGTACTATCTCAGGGCTTTGCTCTTTTCCCTGCCTTGGCATTTATCATTTATTGTAATTTATCAGTCTTCATAATAGCCTCCCATGAGGCAGGGTCTGTGTTTTGCTAATCTTTACATCCATAGCATTTAGCACAAATGTTTGTTGGAGAAAACCTAATCCAGCCATACAGAAATATGAGTACATATAATGAAAGGCAGGATGGGGAATAGACCCATGACTTTCTGTAGGAAAACATGAGCACTGCTAAATGAGTTTCTGGGAACTAGTCTTACATCCCATGCATTGTATTGGCCACAGACACCTGTAGTCAATGCCCTCTCTGTGGGAGCTGTTAGCTGCCCACCAATTAGAGCTAAGCACTGGATCTCACTGCCAAGTCAGCGGCGTAGCAAGCTGCCATGAGTTGTCTGAACTGTCAGTCACAGAGGATCTCAGGGGGCCTGTAGACTATACACACCTTCTTGCCTTTTCTTCTCTGTGATAACCAGCAAGTGGGCCCTAGACAGATGGTAGAGGGGGAGGGATGTTGAGGAGGGTGTCATAGATAGATAAGCATGTATTTCAATGCATGTCATATTCTTAGAAGAAACTAAGATATAAGCTACGGTTCAGCAAAGCCACAGAAGCTCACAGTAAAAGGACAGGAATTTTTATTTCCTTGACACTCAATTCTGAGTGTAATACACAAACTCTGCCGCTCTGAATCCCCTTACCCTGGCTTTATTCTATTCTATATACTTATTCACCTTCTAATATACAATTTTCTCATTTACTAGGTTTCCTTAACTGTTTCCCTCCATGAGGATCTAAGGTACCATGAGGGTGGGGATTTTTGTCTGTTTTTTTCATGGATGGTGAACAGTGCTATAGTGCTTTAAAATGTGCCCATGATAGACAAAAATTCTCAGTAAATTTTAGAATGAATGAATGAAACCTTCCTTCTTTCCTTCTATTTCTTTGAAATGGTTCTGCTCTTCTTTAATTCTCCACTCCAGGCTTAACTGGACCCTATGTCTCCCTCTACTCTCCCTTCTTTGCAGGTCCTGAATAATTGCACAGCAGAGCTACTACGGATACCTGTTCCTGTGTTCTCAATGCAGCCGTATTTGGGCAGAGCACTTAGTTTAATGATGGCATCTCCCTGGAGGTTGTCATGATCCTCAGCAGCAAAGAAATGGTGAAATGAGAGTGGTGCTCTCCCTCCCTCATCAACCTAAGAAAGAAAAGAATACAGAGTCCTTAGGTGATTGCACATAATGGCAATAAAAAAGAACGGCATTGAAAAGTGCTGCCTGCGGTGACCTTCCCGTACCATTTTCACTTCTTTGAAGATACAGATCCTCTATAGATGATATGAGGAATGTGTGTGCTGCTGAAGCCAGGCAATCTTTCAGTGTATCTCAAAGCTACTTAGACAAGATGACTTCAATGTATCCCTTCAAAATCGTGCTTCATTAAATGATGGATCTGGTTATAAAGAAGCTCCAGCCCATTCTAATCTCCTACCTTGGCACAGCTGCATGACAGGATGGCTGTCTTCCTTCTGTTTCAACATCCAAAAGCCAACAACTAGAGAATGATTGATCTAATCTTCCCTTGGATACTGAGAGGGTGACTCTGTTCTATAGGCATTCCCGCCTAGAATAAAAGACCCCTGTATTCCCTTATGGTATCTATATTTATAGATGTGCCAGGAAGAAAGGGTTCACCATACCTGAAAGTTAGTATTTAACTTAATGTCAAGAGGGAAAATAAATCAGTAAAATAAAAGCAGTTGCTGAAATGAACTCTTTTTCATTTAGGGCCCTGTTTTGTATCCTAACTCTGTAACTTCTGCCTGGTGTTTTTTATTAGCCTGCTAGAAATGACTAAGCCATTTGTCTGAATGACTCCTAGGCTAGCTGCACAAAGTAGAAGGTCATGCTGATTCTGAGAATCGGGAAGGTCCAAGTGTGTTCCCCAAGGTGTGGAATGGAAAATAGGAGGAACATAGAAACCATTTAGAAACAACTCAAAGTCTTACAAATTTTTAGCTGTTGGATAAAGCCAATAACATTCCTGTGTTTTTGGCACTGCGCTACTTAGAACGGGAAGAGGAAAGGGAATTAACTTTTGTTGACTTTCTATCATGTGTCAAATATGGTGCTAGTGATTTCCTGGGCTAGGTGTTCATCAGACCAACCCCTCTATGTATTAGGAAGAATAATATTTTAAAGATAAGGAAACTGATGTTAAGAAAGACTAAGTAATTTTTCCAAGGTTGCTTAGTTATTGAGTAATAGAACCTGGACTTGAATTCAAGTATGAATAACTTCAACAACCAGCATACAAATACAGCATCCCAAGAAACTATCAGTATTATTTACAATGATATAGTGACTTGATTTAAGGAGTAACTCAGGTGCACTGTCTTTATTCTTCATGTTCTTAGTTGTCAACATTCGATTGTGCACTCCTCAAGGATACATTGCATTTCTGATTTTATTTCTTATGCTAACATCTAGCATAATGTCCAGCACATAAACATTTGTTGAATAATGTGGATATAATGATTTGATCTTCTGTATATAATTACTTTATACTTTAAGAAAACTCATTGTTGAAAGTCATGCACATCTTGCTATCATTGTGGAGGTAATTTGGGGGAAGAACATGGCAGCCAATTTAGTCAGAAGATCCTATATTTATATCGCCAAAAATTCCAGTGAATTATAGCACTCACTACTTATTGATCTGATAATCATTTACCGTGATAAGGTCAGCAAAAGCAATGACTGGAGGTGGACTCTCAACAGGAGTGATAATGATGGTAAACATCTGATTATCCAGATGGTTGTGGTCCATGTCAGAGACAGAGAAATGGAAGCTATCTGTAACCAGATGACCATTCGGCTCAAACATAGCTGAGTACCTACAAAGGCCAAAGGAAGAATAAAACCAATGAAGCACTCTGATAAGCCAGGTAAGGTAATGGCATCTTTTTTTTTTTTTTTTTTAATGGAGCCAGAAGCATTATGTTCTTTCAAGGGAGCTACAACCAGTTCTATAAATATTTATAAACAATTTTTTAAAAATTCTGTTATATAATTGTTGTTGGCTGCTGTCAAGTCAGCCCCTGGCTCTTGGAAAATCCAGCATAAGGTTCATTGGCCAGGAATTGAACCTGGGTCTTTTGCATGGAATGCATGAGTGCTATCTTGAACCACTACTGCCCTCAATGTTCAAAAATACAAACTGGTTATATACCTAATCTTGTTGTTGTTGATGTCATCCATGGTGAAATTGGAAATCTCTGAGAGTTCTTCCACTTCAGGTCCTGAGGTTTTCAAGAGAGCACCATACATGGGCAGAGAAGTTAACCGAATCCTTATCTCTGGGTCAGGGGAAGAATCATCCTAATCAGGCAAATATGAGGCAAGACATGAATGCACTTTTGCAGGAATAAATACTTTCAATAGTTAAATAGATCACGTGTTTCTTCTCTGCTAACTGGAAGGGTCTCTTTCCCTTTAATGCAAAACAACACCATTCCACACTGCATGAAAATCTCAATATTTATTCCTTCTAAAGTGTGTCTTTGATAGTCTCTTCTTCCAAGAGTAATTCAGGATAACAGAGGGCAAATGCACTTTAGCTAGGGGGCAAAGAACAAAGAGATACCCTATCATTACTGTAAGAGCCACAGATAGTTTTGTTTTTATTGCAGCTATCTAGTGAAGAATTAAACATGGTCAGAGATACAAGTCATCTGTCTATAAACACAGATGTAGGCTTCTCCTAGAGTTAAGGATAATTCACTTTTTGGATACAGATAAAATTCCATTGTAATATATAATGGGAGCTCTGGTGACATAGTGCCTAAGGCATCTGACTGCTAACCAGAAGGCTGGTGGTTCAAATCCACCAGCCACTCCTTGGAAGGAACATTGGACAATCTAATTCCGTAGTGATACTGCCTCGGAAACCCACGAAGGGGTCGCTATGAATCAGTTCCGACTTGACAGCAGTGAGTAATGATTTAAAAAGTGAAAATAGAAAGAACAAGAGTATTTAGCTTAGCCAATGACTCACTTTGAGTAATACATAGCATGATAAAATTTTGGCTTAACAAAAAAATTTAGGATCTTTATGGATTCATTCTATCAGGACTATACCTTTGGATGCTTAACAAAGACCATTTCCCTTTCCTTGCATATTGTTTATTGGGAAATAAAAATTGGCTTTCTGTATTTGTGTATGGAAAATAATTGAATGTCTTAATGAACAATTTCCTCCTTCTTCAGGGATATTTTTTGGAATATCTAGGAGGCAGCTTTGGTGGCATAGTGCCTAAGGCAGTTAACTGCTAACCAGAAGGCTGGCAGTTCAAACCCACCAGCCACTCCTCGGAAGGCAGGTTGTACAATCTACTTCTGTAGTGATACCGCCTTGGAAACCCAAGGAGGGGTCACTATGAATTGGATCTGACTTGACAGCAGTGAGTTTGGTTTTGGGTTTTTATTCTAGGAGGCAGACAACATCTTCTTAGAAAAATTCTGAGTCATTTATCTTATAGAACATTCAACTGTGAAAATGGGGATATTCTCCACTTTCCCATGGCAACAATGAAAAGGTTGCACAATTACACTTTCGAATTCAAATTTTCATGACTGTATTCTCCAGGTGGTTGATATACAAATCAGGAATGTGAGCATGGGATACTTGATGGTCTGGGGACAGTAAGCTCCAGTCAGTTCTTATTTATATTCCCAGGGGCCTTTTGAGTTACTAGTTCAGAGCCTTTAAAGTAAGATCACGGAATTTTCCTTATTTCCTCAGATCACTTGGCACTAGCAAGGAAGGGAACTCAAATTCATTGAAGCTGCTAAACTTCAGAAAGTATCTCCTAAATTTATACTCTTTAAAAGTGTTCTATTTCTCCACATGGATTGTCAAATATAACAGACTACTTCCTAATATTGCTGTGAATACCTTCTGACAGAGAATTATTAAAAAAAGCTACAAGTTCTAAAGTATTGTCTTTTGGGATAGTGATAAACCACAAGGACAGAACTTCTGGCTCTTGATTAGAATGAATAGCTTCTAATTTCCATGGTGGAAAATTTGGCAAAGAAACACTTATTTCATGAAAGTCATTACTTAGTTACAAATCTCAAAGGGCTGACAAGTTTAAAAAAAGTGGGCAACCAGCTAATTTTTTTTCTTCTGAAAACACTGTGTCATAATTTTTATTTTGGTGTATATAGCAATGCACAAATTTGTAGACCATGGTCTCATGGTATGTTCCTGCTGAAAAAGCTTCTTTCCTTCATTCATTTTCTTTTTATTCCTTATACAGCCACAGATTCACCATTCAAGACAAGAACTGAAACTTAAATAACACTTAACTATGTACTTCTCCTTCATCCTATCTCTGGGACTCTCATCACCCTGAATCGTTTTTCATTCCCTTGAAGTCTTAATATAGTTTGATATATTACTAAAAATGTTATTAAATTTTAGTTTTTTTTAACTTACAAAGCTACTCTTGCAAGATTTTTTTTTAACTCAATAATACATGGTTAACATTCATCTATATTGTTGCCTATAGCTACAGTTCATTTGTTATATATTAACAAATACATAATATATTCTATAAGGAGCTCTGGTGGCACAGTGGATAAGACATTTGGCTGATAACCAGAAGTCAGCAGTTCAAACCCACCAGCCGCTCTGTGCAAGGACGATGAGTCAATCTACTTCCATAAAGATGTACAGCCTTAGAAACCCAATGGGGGTCACTATGAGTTAGAATTGACTCAATGGCGGTGGGGATATATATTCTAGAGGAATACTACAAGTTATCTATTTGTTCTGCTGATGTTAGATTGTTATAATATTTAACATTCCTATGAATCTTCTGGGAGCTCTGGTAGCATAGTGGCTAAGACACTTGCCTGCTCACCAGAAGGCTGGCGGTTCAAACCTACCAGCCACTCCTCGGAAGGAAGGTTGGGCAATCCTACTTCCGTAGTGATACTGCCTCGGAAACCCAAGGAGCGGTCGCTATGAGTCAGGGCTGACTCGACGGCACATAACAACAACCCCAACAACAACAACAATAATGAATCTTCTTGTACATGTCTTTTAGCGTATATCTGAAAATATCTCTGGGGTATAAATCTAGGAGAGGAATAGTTAGGTCACATGGAACAGGAAGGTTTATCACCAGAAGATAATGCCAAATTCCTTCTCAATTTATACCACGCCACCAATGTAAAGAGCCTCAGATAGATAGATGCATACTTGGTGGTGTTAGACTTCTGACAATTGAATGGGTATAAAATGGGATATAGTCTTAATTTGTAGTTGGTTGCTAACCTAAAGGTTGGTAGTTTGAATCCACCGAGTGGCTCTTCAGAAGAAAGCCCTGGTGAACTGCTTCTGTAAAGACTGCAGTCAAGGAAACCCCATGGAGCTCCTCTACTCTGTGGCACACTGGGTCACCCTGAATCAGAATCAACTCAGTAGCAGTCTTCTACAAAACATCCCTGTGTGTCTAGTTCATCTGTGTGTCTAGTTCATGCTGCTATTGGATTTTCTTTTTCTTCTTGATCTTCAGGAATTCTTTATATATTTCTTGACTGTTTTGTAATATATATTGCAAATACATATTTTTTTCACTTTTGTAACTTGTCTGTTTTCTAGCTTTATAATGTTTTGATTAACATTCTTACTTTTAATATAGTCAAATTTTACAATTTTTCTCTTATAATTAGCACTTTTTTCCCCAGCTTTAAGAAATTCTTCTCTTTCCAATATAAAAATACTTACATATGTTCTACAGAGATTTGTAAAATTTTACTTATGATTTAAGAATTAACCTGTCTGGAGTTAATTTCTGTGTATGGTATAAGTTTTTTTTCTTCTTTCATATGAATAATCATTTTGTGCAGATCCATTTAAAAAAATAATTTCCTGTTACCACAGATGTACTATTTCTGTCTTATAACAGAGATCCATGTGTGGGTCTGTTTCTGGACTCTATTATGTTAGATAATCTATTTCTGGACTACACTATTTACACTAAACCAAACCAAATGCACTGCCCTTGAGTCGGATCCGACTCATAGCGACCCCTCCTTGGGTTTCCAAGGGGGTATCACTATGGAAGTAGGTTGCCCAACCTTCCTTCCAAGCAGTGGCTGGTGGGTTTCAACTACCGGCCTTTTGGTTAGCAGTCAAATGCCTTAGGCACTACACCACCAGAACTCCCCTATTTTCATTAGTATATTAAAAAAAAAAAAAAAAAAAAAAAACTCCCTGCCATCAAGTTGGCTCCGACTCATAGTGAGCAACCCCTCCTTGGGTTTCCAAGGCAGTATCACTACAGAAGTAGATTGTCCAAACTTTCTCCTGAGGAGTGGCTGGTGAGTTTGAACCACCAGCCTTCTGGTCAGTAGTCAAATGCCTTAGAAAATAATCATTTTGTGCAGATCCATTTAAAAAAATAATTCACTGTTACCACAGATGCATTATTTCTGTTTCATATCAGAGATCCATGTGTGGGTCTGTTTCTGGACTGTATTATATTGGACAATTTATTTCTAGAGTACACTATTTTCATTAGTATAAACCAAACCAAACCAAACTCACTGCTGTCGAGTCAATTTGACTCATAGTGACCCCTCTTTGGGTTTCTGTGGCAGTATCTCTATGTAAGTAGATTGCCCAATCTTCTTTCTGAGTGAGAAGTGGCTGGTGGGTCTGAACTGCCAGACTTCTGGTTAGTAGTCAAATGCCTTAGGCACTACACCATCCTGATGTCTGGTAGAGCAAGTCCTCTTGTTCTCTTACCATTTTTCTTCAGAATTTGGCCCTTTGTTCTTCCATATATATATTTATAGTTCATCTTATCATGTTCCTAAAAATCTAATTGGGCTACTGATTGGAACTAAATTGAATTGAAAGACTGCTTTGGGGAAAAATTTATATATATATATATATATGTATATATATATATAGTCTTCCTATTCATGAATATGATATATTTCATCATACTTAGCACTTTTTTCATGTATGTCAATTAAATATTATCATTTTCTCTACAGAACTATTGCCTATGTTAGATTTAGTATAAAACTAAAACCAAACCTGTTGTCATCAAATCCATTCTGATTGATGATGACCCCAGGTAGTACAGAATTGGTCCATGGGGTTTTCTTGACTGCAACCTTTATGGGAGTAGATCATTAGCCCTTTCTTCTGTGTCACTACTGGGTGGGTTTGAACCATCAACCTTTAGGTTAGTAATAAAAAGCCAACTATTTGTACCACATAGGAACCTGCAGATTGTCTTTAAATTATATGGCTTTCTTAATGCTATTATAAATGAAATCTCTTTACATATTTTAGTTGCATTTGTCTTTGTGATATATAGCAATGCTATTGTCATTTGTTGATCTTATATCGAGCTCCTTGTTAAGTTCCCCTTTTATTTCTAATACTTAAGAGAGTCTTTTGAATATTCTCTATAGGCAATCATATCATCAATTTTCCCTGTAAGTTACACTTCTTTTATTAGATTTATTCCTAGATATGTGATAGGTGATGTTGTTATAAATGGTATTATCTTTTTAATTATTATATATTTTGGCTGGTGTATAGAAATTAAGTTAACTTTTTATGATTATTTTTGTATCATCTTTCCCATATTATGTGAGGAGCCCTGGTAGCACAGGAGAAATTTAAGGCTTAGTGAGTTTAAGTTACTTGCCAAGTGTCAGTATGTTAGTAAATGTAACCTTGGATTAAAACTCATCTATTTTAACTCCAGAACCTAAAGTATTCCTCTACTACTTGTTTTCTTGCAGTGAGTAACAGTGTATATGAAACGACCAGTAAGAAAAAAATCACACAGAATCCGATTTTTGACTTTTGTCTCTCCTAATATCATGTTCCTCATTAGTTAATGATGCACTAATTAAAAGTAGACTTACCTGTGCCTATCTCTTCATAGTCTTCTTCATTTATGCATAGGATTTTTAGATAGCTTTTCCAATCTTTCTGGATATTTGCTGCAAACTCACTAACTATGCATATCTGAAAAAATTTTCCCATGGCACAAAGTAAAATATTCTTTTACCTCCCTCAGAGAAAGACAGCTTTCAGAGAAAGATAGCATATAACTCAGTTAAGCCTTTAAAATGTACGCTATGCTTTCAGCAGGCTAGAATAGTTCTTTTGGAGTTTTTCTGCTCTGGTGGGCAAATTCACATTCAATCAATTTCTGAAAATACATGTTCAGTTGCCAAAGGGCTTGCATTTTGATATGCAGCTTATAATATGCAGTTAATGGGCAGGAACTCCTCCTGGAGTGCTATTTTGGCCTGTCAAACATTTTTCAAGCCTTAGTGATCTATTGATTAAATCTGTATTCATATACTTTTATGAATTAATGAGGTTCATAAGATTCAAAAGGCCATAACCTATGGTAAAAATCACCTATTAAAAAAAAAATTCAAAGCTGCTCTAGAACTTTATTATACCTATGATAAAAATGCAATCTCCTGTTAATTTAAGAAGAGACAATTTGAGGGGAAAAATCTGTGCAAAAGCAATTGTTCCCAGGCCAATGCTTTATCTTACAAGCTACTATTCAGGACTAGATTTTATAGCTAGACTCATTAGCCCTGAAAACTGATTCTTACTATAGAGTGTTTTGTTTTGTTTTTAAAGCCAGATAATTACTTGGAATTTTAAGATTAGTAAGGATGATTAGCTATTTTAATACTGAGAATGATGAGCATTCAGATAATCATTGTTCTTTTCAAGGCACTGTCAAAACGACTCATCATTGTGTTTACATGGAATATATGTCTGTTTACAATTACATAATTGCAAAATAAAATTAATTACCCTTATTATCCTAATCTTTAGAGTGAGAGTCAAATAAAGGAGATACATTTAATAACTGAGGATCACTTTCAAGTTAGTGACCAAACTGTGGAAAAACCCAGAGTCCCTGATCTTACCTTTATTCTCTAACTACAATGTTTCTCTTGTGGTATGGGATGGAGTGTGAATCAGTCATCTTACCTAAGAAAGCTGGCAGAGAGGTACTGTCAAAGCATACTGTGCCTGTATTCTGTTGAGAGTTACACTTGAGACAGAAATTGATAACAACTGGGCTTTCTCTTAGTGAGCCATGAGACACCATTACCTGTTAGTTATTTATGAGGAAATTTCTTCTAAATTACTCTTTTCTTAATGTTTCCTTTAGAAATATTAGAGATGGAGCTTAAGAAACAGAGACTTAGGCTTTTCTGGCATTGCCACTCTTTCCTGTTGACAATCACCCATCCCTACATATACTCATATGTTTTCATTTAAGTTTTGCTCATTGTTTGCCTGCCTGTAAGACACTAGGAACAGCCTGAATAAACAGTGTAACTCTGCCTAGGAATAGAACTGTAGGGAATTTAGGTTATTTATATAGTTTTTAGGGAGGAAGGTTATTTATCTAGTTATATACCTGCAGCCCCAAATATTTAGCCAAGGTATTGATTTCTAGTCTGTGCAGTCAGAAGGTTCAGTGAACAAGAAGAACAAACATAAGAACTTACAACATAAGCAAGGTGGGACCTGGTGATGATGGCTGAGCTTTTACTAGCAACAGTGATGCTCAGAGAGGAATCTGCAACCAGCTGAGGCCCTCGGTCCTCTGAGAATGACACCTCCACTCTCACTTCTGATGTTGTTACGGTGATGCCATCTGTGACAGCAATCTCCATGCTGTCTTTCTGGGCAAAGGAGCCATCATGTATATACTGCAAAGCATTTTTCTCAATATCTTCATATGTAAAAGTATCACCTTTTAATAATAATAATAATAATAATAAAATTGCAATACCAATTACTTTTGGGAATAACCCTTTTCATTTACATAACACCTTTGTTCTCAGGATTTCAAAGTACATATAGGATCATAAACTCTGGGAGTTGTAAGCTAGTTAGTCCAACCACTCACCCAATATAGGATTCTCTTTATACTATCCTTGAAAAAGGGTTATTTAGCTTGTCCTTCAATACTTCTCAAGGTGGCAGGCCCACTGCCTTACAAGGTAGCTAATTACATTGGAGACAGCTCTAATTCACTTTTTTAAAAAACAGTTCTTAATTGTATTGAGCCAAAATCTGCTTCCCATAAGATCCATTTATCACATCTAGTTGTATAGAAATAAAGGGCAAGCCGCTCTTTTTTTTTTATGAAAGCCTTTCTAGAATATAATCTTGATATTGAAAATTTTTTGAAAAATTTAGAAAAATAAATTATGCTTAAGGAATTTTTAAGAGATTCTTTGTTTTAATTGGGAGTATAAGGGAGTTTTATCAAATTTAAAATGATCTAAAAATTGAAAAATATACTTAAAGTTAGAAACCCAAACTATGCAGTCTGGAGCACAAATTCATGATAGATTTGACACATGTTATATAAAACTTTGGGAAAAATAGGATTAAAAATAAAGTGATTTTTTTAAAATTGCAGGATTTATTAAAACTTTGGAAACTTTAGTATGCAAATATGAAGGCTTCTCTAACTTGTTTGATCATGTAATCCTTCTTATGAGAAATACCTCTGTGCTCCACGAGCCCCAATAAGTCCACAGACCACAGTTCAGGAAATGCTTTTCTTGGATGTTATATTTCTCTATTTTTTGACAGACTATAGGGTCTAATATTTAGTATTAACTGATGAGATTAAAGGAGCTCTGGTAGCATAGTGCCTAAGGCACTTGACTGCTAACCAGAAGGCTGGCAGTTCAAACCCACCAGCCACTCCTTGGAAGGAAGGTTGGGCAATCTACTTCCGTAGGGATATCGCCTCAGAAACCCAAGGAGGGTTCACTATGAGTTGGGTCCGACTCAACGGCACATAGCAACAGCAACAACGAGATTAAAGAATTTATTCGTTATATGCATTTTCCTTCTAAGCCTTGTCTTTCAAATTACACTGTGTGTTTTACTAATATAAAAAGTGGTTAACGTGCTTGGCTAATAACTGAAAGGTAGGAGGTTTGAGTATACCCAAAGGCACTTAAAAAAAAAAAAATCAGCCATTGAAAACCCTATGAAACACAGCTTTACACTGACTCAAGAGTCAAAATTGATGAAAACTGGGTTAGTGGTTAATAAACTTCTTAGATCTCGCACAATTACACAAATATAGTTAAGTATTGTGCTAAAGAAACTAGACTATAACTGTTATGCTTTTAAAGTAGCTAGTTCCTTTGGGATACTACAAATCTATACTGATACTTCTTTAGTTTAGCAAATTTTTGAAGGTTTATCTTTGTGATTGCCAAATGCAAACTGGTTCTTCCTAAAAATTAAGTCACCTTCAAGAGGGAAGATTTGTCCCTACTAGGGATTTTCAGAGGAATGTATTACTATACATTCTAGAAGGAATTAAATAAAAGTTTTTAAACAACAGATGGTTGGAATAAGCATGCAACACCCTAAAATAACTATTTTGGAAGGGATTATAATCATCTTATATTAAAAACAAACAAACAAAAAACCTGTTGCCATCAAGTAAATCCCAATGTATGGCTGATTTTAAAAATGTAGATTTTAGAGATGTTCTTTGTGCTTTTCTGTACTGTCTAAACAAGCAACGTGTATTTTTTTTTTTTTTTTTGTAATTGGAGAAAGCACAATAAATATTACTTAGGAAAAGTGGAATATTATTTGGAAAATTTATTATATAGTTATATCTGGTTAGCAGTCAAGCACTTAACCACTGCATCACCTGGGTTCCTTATATCTCATAGATAATACTTAAAAAATTGTTCCCTTCTTATTATGGATGAAGATATGTGTCGTTAACACTATCACAAACTCAGTGTTAAAAATATTGCAAGGATTCACATGCCAAATTAGGAAGACAAATTCATCTCTTTGAACAAAGTGTCGGAAAGCAGCAGTTGTGACTACATATAATGTAGTTCTAAATGCATTCACTTAGTTTCAGAAATCAATCAATTTCACCTGCAATTTGAGGAAATAGCTTCACAGTTTGCATGAGGGTAGGGGTGCAGAGGAAGAAGTTAAAATATCAAGGCCAATGGACTGAATACTAATGTTTTGTTCTTTCTTTCTTTTTAAATATCTCCTCAAGGAGCTCTGGTGGTGCAGTGGTTAAGGCATTCAGTTCTAGCCTGAAAGTTGGTAGTTCAAACCCACCAGCTGTTCCATGGGATAAAGACGAAGTAGTTTGATTTTGTAAAGATTTACAACCTTGGAAATTCTATGGGGCAGTTCTACTCTGTCCTGCTGGATCGATATGAGGTGGAATCATGCACTGGCCTGCATTTCTCATAGATAATACTTAAAAAATTGTTCCCCTCTTATTATGAATGAAGATCCATGTCGTTAACACCATCACTGGCCTGTATTTTTTGTGTGAGACACATAAAACTGATTGTAGAACATAAAATCTCTCCAGGCAGATCAATGGCAGAGTGAGCTACCTGCGACCATGGGTCTTTGAAACTCTGCTGCGTACTTAAGGAGCACACCATGCTGCGGAGGTTTCCGAAGCTCAAAATAGAGTTCTTCAGGTACTGTGTCAGTGTTTCTTACTAACAACTGAAGTCCTATAGTCAGAAAATAAAACATGGTGAGAGAGAGTGGGTACATTACAAACTCTGTAGTGCATGTACATTAAAGCCACCAGCCAGGCTGGAAGCCATGGAGGTGGGGAGTCTGATGGTTATGAGAAAGCACTATTGACTCCAATTAACCACAAAAAGAATGAAAATTCATAAAATAGTCAACTCACAAATTATACGTAGATCCTTCTAAAAGTTTACTTATAAATAGTTCTAAATTTCAGAACACCTTTCTTCCCACCCATATAAATGAGGACATGGCATAGGGCAAGCCCATAGGTAGGTCAGTCCTGACCTGCTGGGGTAGGTTCCTCCAGAAAATGTTCCCATTAACTGTTTTTGCTTTTCATTGTTTCTTTTTTTTCTGAATTTGAGAAGAGCCAAGTTATCTTAATGATGGCTCTATGTCCACCATGGGAGTGAGGAGGAGAGTGCAATATCTTTGCATATATTGTTTGTTTATAAATATGATGATAATGAACTTCAAAAACTCACATGTAGAAACTAGAGGAGGAGGCAGTAGAGCACACCTAACTAAAATGACAATATCTACTATTTGCTAGTGAAATAAGTACACTTCTAACCAGTAAGTATTATTAATAAGTACATAAAACCACATATAGAATAATAGGGCCAACTCTAACTGTTCATGACTTCTGAAGGTTACTGTGATCTGTCTTTTCTCCTGTTACTCTTCAATTTCTGAACAGAAAACAAGACCAGTTATAGAAACCCATTCCTCTCTCTTCTCTGTTTTCTATCACTGTATATTTCAGTGATAGCAACAAATCAAACTTCTGGAAGCTGGAAATAAATTCGTGTTGTATTTTATCACTGAGCCTTGATTTTTGAAGGGTTTATTTCCTTCTCTCTGTGTTGCTTCGATTTGCATGGAAATGGGCAGAAGAAAGGAGATAGGTGACAATTCATGGGACTTCTGGAAGAGGAGGCCACTACTTTTTGGCAACCATCAAGAGGGGCTGAACAGTGACTGCTGCTGAAATATGGTTCCATTTCTACAGCCATATATCTTACAGGCTTCTAATCCTTACCTACAGAAGCGCTGCCTCCTGGGCTGACCTTAAGGAGTGGAGCTGTGACCTGGAACACTGGAGGATGTTGATCAGTGGGAAGTAAGTGAATGGTGAGGACCATCTCTGGACTTGTGTGCTCGCCATCTGAAACTGGAAAGGAAACACACACCCACACACACACACACAAATCAATTTGTTATCTGGTCACTTTGAAGTTGTTTCCATAAATATGTAGCCAGAAGCTTTTTGAGATTACCTGAACACTTTAAAGCAGTGCTTACAAATGGAAAAAGTAAGCAAGCAAGTAAGATACAGTAAGCTATTCTAACAAAGCTTTTTCTTTCGGATAAGAAAAAGGCTAATAGAGCCATAATAACAAAACCATTCCATTAGATGATTTTGATAAATGCTAGTGGAAGAAAAGTAAGACAAACTATGCTCTTTTAAATGATACTGGTAAAGGCTTTTTTAAAAAAATGGGAATTTTTTTTTATTCAATTCATTCCTGTAATGCTCCAGAGAAATATTTTCTTCCATGAAATCACTTTTAGGCATGACACATCTACATTTCATTGAAAAAAAAATTTAAAGCATAGAAAATATGCATACTAATAGCATTTGTTTGGAAGTAAGCAGCCTGATTTTATCTGGTCATTATGCACAACGCTATAAATGGAAGACATTTTTTTTTTCACATCAATATTTTTTTTCATTGTGATTTAGGTGAAAGTTTGCAGAGCAAATTCACTTTCCATACAGCAGCTCACATACACTTTATCTCATGACTTTGACTACAATTTACCACAGTCCAACAGCTCCCCTCTCACTTCCGCCCCATAGTTACCTCTTCCCTGTGTCCTTCCCTCCTGCACTCTGGTCCCCTGACTGTCTCCTTGTGCATACACAGCCCTTCTATTTCCCAACGAGTGTATCTACCTAACGTAAATGTTTACCTCACATGCCTGTCTTTTGTTTGGCTGGAAGCCACAGGAGTGAGTTTACTTCCAAAACTGAAGGGCAGCTAGGGACCATAGTTTCAGTGGTTCTATCCAGTTCTATCAGACCAGCAAACCTGGCCCCTTTTTCCTTTTTCCCAAAGATTTTAAGAATTTTTACACATTGTTCTCCCACTCTTTCCAGGATCTCCTACATAGATCCCTTTCCAAGTGGTTGACAGTGGTAGCTGGACACCATCTAGTTCTTCTAATAACCTTAGATTTTACTTCCTTGAATTATCTGATAAACCAAGTGAATGCACCTGAGGGAATGAAAGAATTGCTTTCCTCTTATTCCTACCTTCTGAAACGTTAATATACTCTGCTATTTCTAAAAGCTCAATTAAAAAAAATACCTGCACCACCACTAATCAATGGGTTTATTAACTATCAAGAAAACTGTTCTGTTAATTACTTTCAATGATTAATTACTTGCAAATGGATTGGTTATAAGAAATCAGTTTCTTTGCTCAGTTTCTCCCTTAGTCACAATTCATCAGGAGTCTGACATGTCCTTAAGCAAGGCAAAGCATCCTTTAGTGATTCCTACTAATGATTCTATTCAGGTTTTAGATTTATCTTTTCCTTGGGAAAAGATCTAAAAGATATGACTGGATTTTTAACATACTCAGTGTCCTAGAGAAGCTCTGAAATAGCTCTACTGAAGAGGAGAAGCCATTATCCGTGTGGCAATGCTTTATGACTCCGATCATTCAGTCAAGTCTCAAAATGATTCCCACTGCTTATGTGTTTATGTTCAGTCTCTCTGTGGGTCATCAAACATAGGGACAGATGCTCTTAATTTTCAAGGGTTCAGTGGCATACACACTTTTTCATGAACATCAGTGGATTCAGGGTTCTCTGAGGTCCCTGAAATCTAGGTTAAGAAGCCCTATGTTAAATAAATTTTTAAAAAATTACAAAATACTTGTGTTTATTGTTAACTAAGTTGGCTCTGACTTATGTTGACCTTATCTGTAATAGAAAGAAACACTGCCAGATCTTGTGCTATCTTCATGATCTTTGATACGTCTGAGCCCATTTTTGTGACTATTCTTTCAATTCATTTCATTGAAGGTTCCCCTCATTTTTGCTGATCAGCTACCTTATCAAACATGATCTCCTTTTCTAGCAATTGGTCTTTACTAATGATGTGTCCAAAGTAAGCAAACCGAAATCTCATTATCCTTGCCCCTAAGGAACATTCCAGTTGTTCATTTTTGGCAGTCCATGCATGGTACATTTAATATTCTTCACAATATACCACAATCAAGTGCATCTATTCTTCTTTTTTTAATTGTCTAGCTTTTGCACAAGGAGCTCTGTTGGTGTAGTGTGGTAGTTAAGTTTGTGTGTCAACTTGGCTGGGCCTGGTTGAGTGGTGGGGCAGCGGGATGTAGTATTCCCCATGAGACTGGTAATCAACTCCATGGTGGAATCTACTGGGAGCAGTGAGGAGCTGCCTTACGGAATGTGGTCTGCTTCCTGTATATAAGCAGAAGCCTTGGGGAACGGTCCCTAGCTCATGGCACGCTTGGATCCTGCATGTAACCATGTCATTGTTTAGCAGTCTGCCATGCTCTGCTGACCTTGAGACTTACAATGGACTTAAATTAATGGCCTGCCATATGGTTGGTAAAATCGGGACTGTGCCTTTTTACTTGGGTTAGTGCTGTTGAGGAGTTGCTGCCTCAGCAGCCAGCAGCTGTCTGAGTGAAGAAAAGCCTCTAGCTCCAGTGGGCCGGGAGCAGGAGACAGAGCTAGACCCCAAGGCTGAGGGGCTTTCACCCAGCCCCTAGAACCTGGTGCTTTTCACCCAGCCCCTAGAACCTGGTACTTTGAAGTTGGCCTTAAAGCCTCCAAATTGTAAGAATGAACTCTTGTTTGCTAAGGCCATCCCATTTGTGGTATATATTCTTGTCAGAACAGCACTAGGTTATCAGATCATGTAGTGTCCAAGGCATTTAACTGCTAACCAGAAGATTGGTGGTTCAAACCCAACAGCCACTCCACAGAAGACAGACTAGGCAATCTGCTTCTGTAAAGATTTACTGGCTGGGAAACCCAAAGGAGGTTGCTATGAGGCAGAATTTACTTGATGGCAGTGAGCTTGGTTTTGGTTTAGCTTTTGTGTAGAGATGAAGTAAAAGAAAAGACCATGACTTGGGTTAGGTGAACCTTAGTCACCCAAGTGGTGTTTTGTGCTTTCAGAATTTACAAAATAAAACTTATATTTTTATTTTATATTGATCTTTTTTTTTTTTTTAAGTAGGGAGAACCTCAAGAAAACCTCAACACCCTATTTTGCAGATGCAAAAAGGAAAGTCAGTGGTGTCTCTAGGCGGTACGGATGTAGAGACCACACCAGGTGATGCTATCAGAGGGGTAGTACCAAAATGACTATCTATAAAATGTTTGTGTGGTGTTTCAGCAGAAGTTTACTTTATAAAAATTTCCCTGTAGTTAGTTATAACGACCAAAAAAAAAATTTATAAGCCCAGCATACATTTTTCAATATACATGCAAGGCTAAAGCTGTATGCTAAGTGACTTTTTGAACTTTTTAATGTACTCTTGTCAGAGCTGTCATTATTACCCAGTTACAATGATTCTTCAAATCACATGGTTTCATCTGTAGATTTTACAAGCAAGCACTATTCTTTCAGTTGCTGCCAGTGTTTTTATAGTTGCTGATTTTGTCAAATTTTTGGTGTTTTACCTATAAGATGTGGTGATTAGTATTTGTGAACCTGTATCAATAACTTTTTGAGAATGAAGTAGTAAAGGAAAAGGAGAATTTAAAAAAGTTCCACTCAGTTACCAACAGTGCTGTAACTAACAATATTGTAATTCAATGTACAAAGATTTTACAAAACAATTTTATTAGTATTCATATAATCTAAGAAGTACTACATTTAAGAAATTTACAACTATATGGATCACATATTATTCTATGATTAGAATTAATAATAAGCATTACTATGGATTCTGTATGGTCTGGTATGGGAGGAGGTCTAGGAGGAGGGTGATTCCACGAGTTACTGCACTGCATGGCATCAACTCTAGTGACACCACTGAGGAAGGTCCCTAAAAAAATAGCTTTGGTCATGTCACAGAGCTCTTCAGTGTGATCAGGTATGTCCTTGCCTTTGTAAATGAATGGAAAAATTAGCTATTTTCTGGTAGCTATCATATAACCAGAAAATACATCACTTGGGAACAGGGTTTTACAAGGAAATTTAAAGGCTTAAAATAAAAATGTTAGTAATTACATGTTCCACTGTCTCTCTAAACAATGTTTCTGATTTCTCTGAGAAACAGCTACACTGTCTGTTTGGGTCAGGCTCTCTCAAGCAACATTCACCTGGTGTTTTCCCTACTCTCTGCTGACTGCACCTCAGTGTCTTATCCTGGTCTTGAAGCTGGCCAGGTCAGCAATATCACCCCTCCTCCTCATCTTAGTTGATTAACAAAATGAGCTGTTCTCTTGCCTTCTGTGGGTTAATTTCAGGGCTCTGGCTTGTTGCTGCCTTAGTTCATTATTTGCCCAATTAAAAATTCTCCTTCAAATACACTGCTAAAGGAAATTATTTCCTTCCTATTAGATTCCAAAATATTAATTCTAAATAAAGGAATCTTGGGCAGAAACAAGCTAAATTTATTTAAGGTCAGTCCAAGGTCTCTTTTCACTACCCAGTATAATAGGTTCAAGGAACATTTAACTTGGGAGAAGTTAATTGTTAACATTTCACTTACTTAAAACTTTTAGGTGAAAGTTGAGGCTTGGAAACCAAACTGGTCCGTTACTGTGATACCTATTTTTTCTTTTTTTTTTTTTTAATGATCAGCACAAATATAGATCACACTGAACTGACTTTCCACAACTAGAGAAAGTTGTATTAAATCCTGGTTCTACTTTTTATGAAGGGGCCCTAGTGACACAATGGTTCAATGCTCAGCTGCTAACTGAAAGGTGGGTGGTTTGAACACACCTGTTGTTGTTGTTATGTGCCGTCACCTAGCAGCTCTCAAAAAACTGGCCAGTGAAAACTGTATGAAAAACAGTGAAGCACTGTCTGATATATTATCGGAAAATTTTACCAATAGCTCTGAAACACTGTCCAATATAGTGTCAGAAGATGAGCCCCTCAGGTGGGAAGGCACTCAAAATACAACTGGGGAAGAGTTGCCTCCTCAAAGCATAGTCGACCTCAATGAAATGGATGGAGTAAAGCTTTGGGGACCTTCATTTGCTGTTGTGGCAAGACTAAAAATGGGAAGAATCAGCTGTAAACATCCATTAATAATTGTAATGTGGAATGTATAAAGTGTGAATCTTGGAAAATAGGAGGTTGTTATAAGTGAAATGGAATGCATAAAGATTGGCATCACAGACATTAGTGAGCGGAAAGGGACTGGTATTGGCCATTTTTTAATTAGAAAATCATATGTTCTACTATGCCGGGAATGGCAAATCGAAGAGGAATGGCATCAACTTCATTGTCACAAAGAATGGTTCATGATCTATCCTAAAGTACAGTGCTGCCAGTGATAGAATAATAGCCATATGCCTATTACTCAAAAGTTTATGCACCAATCTCTAAAGCCAAATATGAAGAAACTGAAGATTTTTACCAATTTATACAGTCTAAAATTGACCAAACATGCAATCAAGATATGAAAACAATGAAGAATCACTGGTAGTTGGAAAATTTGGCCTTGCTGATAGAAATGATGCTGGAGATTGCATGGTAGAATTTTGCAAGACCAATGACTTATTCATTGCAAATACCTTTTTTTCAACAACATAAATCTAAAACAAAACCAAACGCACTGCTGTTGAGTCAGATCCGACTCATAGCAACCCCTCCTTGGATTTCCGAAGCAGTATCACTACAGAAATAGATTGCCTAACCATCCTTCCAAGGAGTGACTAGTGGGTTTGAACTGCCAAACTTCTGGTTAGCAGTCAAATGGCTTGTTGTTGTCATTTGCCATCAAGTCAGACCTGATTCATAGTGACCCCTCCTTGGGTTTCTGAGGCAGTATCACTACGAAAGTAGATTGCCCAACCTTCCTTTCGAGGAGTGGCTAGTGGGTTTGAACTGCCAGCCTTCTGCTTAGCAGTCAAGTACCTTAGGCACTATGCTACCAGAGCAGAAATAATGCTGGAGATGGCATGATAGAATTTTGCAAGATCAACGACGTATTCACTGCAAATACCTTTTTTCAACAACATAAACAGCAACTATACATGTGGACCTCATCAGATGAAATATACATTCCACAGAGTTGACTGTGGAATAGACCATCAATGGCTCATATGCAAGTTCAAGTTGAAGCTGAAGCCAATTAAAACAAATCTACAAGAGCCAAAATATGACCTTCGGTATATCTCACCTGAATTTAGAGACCACGTGAAGAATAGATTTGATGTCTTGAACACCAATGACCAAAAACCAGACAAGCTGTGGGATGACATCAAGAACATCATACATGAAGAAAGCAAATGGTCATTAAAGAGACAGGAAACCAAAATGGACATCACAAGAAACACTGAAACTTGCTCTTGAACAGAGACTAGCTAAAGCAAACAGAAGAAATGACAAGATTAAAGAGGTGAATAGAAGATTTCAAAGGGCAGCTCAAGAAGACAAAGTAAAGTATTATACTGAATTGTGCAAAGACCTTGAGTTTGAAAACCAAAAGGGAAGATTGCACTTGGCATTTCTCAAGTTGAAAGAACTAAAGGAAAAATTCAAGTCCTGAGTTGCAATAGTGAAGGGTTCTATGGGCACAATATTGAATAATGCAGCAAGCAACAAAAGAAGATAGAAGGAATACACAGCCACTGTACAAAACAGAATTGGTCAATGTTCAACTATTTCAGGAGGTGGCAAATGATCAAGAACCAATGGGACTGAAAGAAGAAGTCCCAGCTGCACTGAAGGAATGGGTGAAAAACAAGGCTCCAGGAATTGATGTAATATCCATTGAGATGTTTCAACAAATAGATGCAGCAATGGAGGCACATACTCATTTATCCTAAGAAATCTGGAAGACAGCTACTTGGCCAACCCAATGGAAGAGATCTATATTTGTGCCCATTCCAAAGAAAGGTGATCCAACTGAATGTGGAAATTATCAAACAATATCATTAATATCACATGAAAGGAAAGTGTTGCTGAAGATAATTTAAAAATAGTTACAGCAGTATATTGACAGGGAATGTCCAGAAAGTCAAGCCAGATTCAGACAGGGATATGGAATTAGGAATATCATTGCTGATGTCAGATAGATCTTGGCTGAAAGCAAAGAATACCAGAAAGATGTTTACTTGTGTTTTACTGATTATGCAAAGGCATTTGACTGTGGATCATAATAAATTATAGATAACATTGAGAACAATGGTAATTCCAGAGCAGTTAATTTTGCTCATGAGGAACCTGTACATAGACCAAGAGGCTGTTGTTTCAAAAGAACAAGGGGATACTGTATGGTTTAAAATCAGGAAGAGTATGTGTCAGGATTGTATTTTTTCACAATACTTATTCAATCCACATGCTGAGCAAATAATCTGAGAAGCTCGACTATATGAAGAAGAACGTGGCATCAGGACTGGAGGAAGGCTCATTAACAACCTATGATATGCAGACGACATAAACTTGCTTGCTGCAAATGAAGATGACTTGAAGCACTTACTGACGAAGATCAAAGACTACAGTGTGCAATATGGATTACTCCTCAACATAAAGAAAACAAAAATCCTCACAAGTGGACCAATAAGTAACATTATGATAAATGGAGAAAATATTGAAATTGTCAGGGATTTCATTTTACTTGGATCAGCACCCATGGAAGCAGCAGTCAAGAAATCACACACTGTATTGCACTGGGCAAATTTGTTGCAAAAGACCTCTTTAAAGTGTTGAGAAGCAAAGATGTCACTTTGAAGACTAAGGTCCACCTAACTCAAGCTTTGGAGTTTTCAATTGTCTCATATGCACATGAAAACTAGACAACGAATAAGGATGACAGAAGAAGAGTTGATGACTTTGAATTATGGTGTTGTTGGTGAAGAATACTGAGAATACCATGGGCTGCCAGAAGAACAAAGAAATCTGTCCTGGAGGAAATACAGCCAGAATGCTCCTTGGAAGCAAGAATGGCCAGACCTCATGTCACCTACTTTTGTCATGTTGTCAAAAGAGACCATTCCCTGGAGCAGGATATCATGCTTGGTAAAGTGGAGGGCCAGCAAAAAAAGGGGAAAACCCCCAACAAAACGATTGACACAGCGGCTGCAACAATGAGGTCAATTATAGCAAGGATGGTGAGGATGGATATGATTGGGCAGTGTTTCATTCTGTTGTACACAGGGTAACCAGGAGTTGGAGTTAACTTGACAGCACCTAACAACAACATCGGCTCTGTAGGAGAAAGACCCAGCAATCTGCTCCCATAAAGATCACAGTCTAGAAAACCCTACAGGGTAGGTCTACTCTGTCACATAGGGTCGCTATGAGAAAAAACAGACCCAAGGTCACCCAACAACAACTCCTTACTAGAAGTGGAAACGTGAATCCTTTCCCTGAATATTGTGAGAATTAAATAAAACAACATATTTTTAAATGTTTTGTAAAACATAAAGCATTATAATCTGTTATATATGGTTACTGAAGTATTACAATCTGTTATATATTGTTACTGACTTTATGTATCATCTAGACACAAGTCTAGAAATAAGCTGACACTGCATTCATATTAACAATGAAACAACACTTAAAATTACCATTGATTCATGTTAACTATAGGCCTGTGATTTTTTTACACTCAAAGAAAGAAAGAGATGAGTGTTTGAAGGAGATGGCTTTCTCTTCCACCAAGAACAAGCAATACTGTTGACTTTAATAGTTAATCACAACCAAACAGCTATTTAAGGATGCTATTCACGATCAACTAACCTCACTATAGACCTAAATAAGAAAGCTTGTTCCTATGTTGCCCCAACATAGGTGTCATGTCTGACTCGGGTTTTGCTTATTAGCACTCAGCTTCTATTTTATCATGAACTAAAACTAGGACACTGAAGTCTTCCACATACAGTTTCTTAAGTCACTCTCTGCCATGAGACTTTTCCCTCCAGTAGCAAAGCATTCAATGAAATGTTCTATTCAAGACTAGGTACAACCACTTTCTGTTAACTGAGGGAAAGTGTGTTATAAGGATGGCTGTGTATCAATCACTGTTCTGAGACCATTATACACAGAAGTAATCCCTAACTTAAATATTTGAGCTCTGGTAGCACAATGCCTAAGGCATTTGACTGTTAACTAGAAAGTTGGTGGCTCAAACCCACAAGCCACTCCACAAAGAAAGATGGGGCAATCTAATTCTCTGAAGATTTACTGCCTTGGAAACCCAATGGGGGAAGCTATGAGTCAGAACAGACTTGGTGGCAGTGGGTTTTGGTTTACGAACTGCACTTACAACCATCTTTTTTTAATGGCACCTAACAACAACATCATTAGTAATGCACTACATACAGGGTTGTAGCACATAATTTGCTGATGTCATCATTCTTAAATGTTCACTCACAGATGTTCAATGTTATGACTTATTAATCAAAACACTGCTGTATAGCAGGCAATAATGGAAACTAAAAAGAAAAAAAAAAGTTATTCTACTTACATAAAATCAACTTACGATAGAGTTGTTGGAATGGAACCCCATCATAAGACGGACTGTATATCATTTTATTATTATCATCTCCATTTATGGATAAAGCATTTAGGCACAGAGAAGTTAAGAAACTTTCACAAGATGGGTGGAACACCAGGGAGTCTGGATCCAGAGCTGAAGATCTTAACCACTATTGCCTCTTTTTAATAGATATTAGGACAAGATGACATGGGCCTTAAACAACACTAATCTTTGGCATTTTTTTGAGGATTGAGTTTTCTCCTTTTCCTATGAATAAAAAAGAGCTCTGGTAGCATAGTTCTAAGGACTTGACTGCTAACCAGAAGGCTGGCAGTTCAAACCTACCAGCCACTTCTTGGAAGGAAGGTTGGGCAATCTACTTCCGTAGTGATACCACCTTGGAAATCCAAGGAGGGGTCGTTATGAGTCAGGTCCTACTCCACAGCACATAACAACAACAACATGAATAAAAGGCTATGCTATATTTTATTTAAATAGTCATGCAATTTATTTCAGAACACTATCTTATGTAACTTTTAAGTGAAAATAAAACTCAGGAAATAGTTAAAAGTAATGATGGAAGAGAAAAAAAAATTATTAAAAAGGAAAGGAAAAATACCATTTTCTGATAAAATTGAAACTAAATTCTTCACCTGTGAAGTGGAATTTCACCGATTCTGGGAGACCTAAAAGAGTAGGAGAGACAAAATCAGTACATTAAACATTTTGGGGTCAGAAATAGATGGGTAAAGTCCAAAATATGGGGCAGAAATTAGGAAAATAAAAGATGTTCTAATCTAAATTATTCTTATTTAAGGGAACTCACCTGGTCATTTGCTAATGTTATGCTGAATTTAATAGTGTCAGCACTGATTTTAAGTAACAAAAAGAACCACATAGTAGAATAATTTTATATCAAAGCAGTTAGAGTGATTTATAATACATTCGTTTAGATCCCATTTCATCAGTACATAAACTCCTACAAATCAGTAAATGTGGGTGATACTGTACATCACTGACAAGGGGATCAGGTGGGTCAATTCCATGTAGCATTGAGTGATGCCCAGAACATTGATTTACACACTGTAACAGTGTGAGAGATTTATCTCATGGCATTTATCCCATAGATTACATAGGATAGGTTTCTGCTCTCTCTTAAAGAGGCTCTAGCAACTCAGGCTAGTTATTTCAACTCAGGTTGAAATAACTTCAACCATGGCTGACATGTTTTCTTTCCCTCTAATCCCAGGATATCTTGAGTTTCTTGTAAAGTAGGTCTTGTAAAGTAGGGGTTAGAGAGCCATGAACATTTTCATGGGCTATTAGTTACCAGTTACTAAACACTGGGGACACTCTATAGAAAACAGAACTATACTTGCCCTTAGATATTTTCAATTTAATTGAGGACCTACCCATTTTCTGGACTATTGAACTTACATAAATAATGGAAAATATTACTTGATATCTTTATTATAATCAAAAAAGCAACTCTAAAGTTACTTAGTCTACAAAAAACTCAGCATAAGAAATCACTAGCTGTTTTTACTACGTAAGATACTCTATATTAATCACCTTATGAAGTACATACATCTTAAAGATTATAAAGAAACAAATTTCAAAATGTTTAGAATCATGCCAAGGCATAGATATATTTTGGGTAGGGAATCAAAACTTCTGCTTTGTAGTCAGAAGCTTTGATTACTGGATCAAGGGAAGAGATAGGGTGGGGAGGAATAAAGATATCCTGGCTTAGTGGAAAGGCACACACAGTTTTAATTAGAAACTTGGTTATTCTTTTGCTTGGTTTTGCTTCCTTTAAAAAGATGCCTTCTGTCAAGTCCTGGTTTAACTCCAGATGCTTGCTTCCATTCCTCATTTCTAAACGGAACTTTGTCTGAGGTATTGCATGGTCCTCCACAATGATTTTCTCTCATCCACACATCTGTCTACTATGCCTTTTCAACACATTCACATCAATGCAGTCAAAAGAGTTCTTTGTGAAAAGCCATCCCACTGTATCTTAAACGAGTTCCTGGGTAATGCAAATGGTTAATGTGTTTGGCTACTAATCAAAAAGTTGGAGGTTCAAATCCACTCAAGGCATCTTGGAAGAAAGGCCTGGCAATTTACTTCCAAAATATTAGCCATTGAAAACTCTATGGAGCACACAACTCTACTCTGACATGGCATCACCATGAGTAAGAACTGATTCCATGGCAACTGGTAGATTTGTCTTAAAATCCCCTACTATATCCAGTGACCTTGAGATACAGACCCAAATCCATACCTTGGGCTGCAGGGACTGCTTGGTTTGGCCTCTGTCTCTTCTTCCAGGCTTTTCTTGCGCTACTCTATGCTCCTTCTCCACATTCCAGCCATAATGGCTTTCTTTCAATCATATGTTCTCTCCCTCACAGGGCTTCTTCATATTGGGTCTGTGTTCTTCCTTGAGAAAGAATCTTACAACCATCCCAAGAAGTACACTTAGCCTAGTTAGCTTCTACTCATCCCTTAAGTGTCAATAGTTCCTTGGGGGAAGTCTTCATTGAATCCTCAGTATAGGTCAGTCTTGTTAAAATGTTTAATATAAACATTGAACAAACTTCCTTCTTTTCAGAGCTCTTATTTCAGATTTGTAATTAGACATTAATCATTGGGATCCTTTGATCTATATTCTGAGCCTAGATCCCAAACGTGCCCAGAGCAGGATCCAGGCCTCTTCTTGCTCACCACTATATTTCCAAGTCCTAGCCCAGTGACTGGCACATAACAAGCTAAAACCAAGCCAGTAACTGCTGAATTGATTTTGACTCATGGAGATCCCACGTTTCAGAGTAGAAACGGTCTTCCACAGGGTTTTCATGGTTGGGACCTTCTGAAGTAGATCACCAAGCTTTCTTCTGAGGTATGTCTGGGTGTGCTGAAACGATCAACACTTTGGTTAGCAGCCCTTTGCTTAACCACCCAGAAACTCCTGATCGGTACATAAAAACCCAAAACCAAACCCTCTGCCATCAAGTTGACTCTGACTTATGGTGACAGTTTAGGACACAGTAGAACAGCCTCATAGTATTTTTAAGGCTATAAAACTTTATGGAAGCAGATTGCCTCATCTTTCTCCTACAGAGCAGCTGGTGGGTTTGAACTGCAGACCTTTTGGTTAACAGCCTAATGCTTTAAGCCCTGAACCACTAGAGTGCCTTGATTGACATACAGGAGACACAAAAGGAGGCACACAAAAAAAGATTTATTAAGTATATGCCTGCATGTAGAAATGAAAGAAAAAACAATGAACTGAGACCAAAGCTACTTATTGGCCAATAGGTCTCAAGCTATTCTGAAAAGCTCTAATGCAGTGCTACCAAACTATATAGAAAGACTAAGGGAAGAGTAAAAAGCTCTGGTGGTATAGTGGGTAAGGCATTTAGCTGCTAACCAGAAGGTCTGTGGTTCAAACCTACCAGCTGCTTTATGGAAGGAAGATGAGGCAATCTACAACCATAAAGATTTATAGCCTTGGAAACCCAATAGGGGTCACCGCTATGAGTCAAAATCAATTCAGTGGCAGTGCATGGCAAGGGAAGGGAAGAGTTAAGGCAAACCTGCCGTCAAGATCCACACAGAGCAGTTTGAGTTCCTCAAGACAGAGAAGAGTGCATTACCAGCAAAGGAGAAGGCCATGATCTCCTGGAGGTGTGGAGCCGCAGTGGGAGGTCGGTACAGGATTTTGCCTTGGTTAATATCTTCCTGTGTGAAATAACGGATAGGAGAATGAGGCTGGTCCCTGTGTTCGATGATACCTGGTGAGAGAAAGACTCAGCATAAGCATCAAGAGCAATTCTGATGACTGAATGAACGACTGAAACCATTAAGCCTGGCTACCACCTGGTGGGAATCTTTTACCCTTCAGACGCAACTCTTTTCACGTTGCTCTGGATGTGGTAGAATGTTGTTGTTGTTATGTGCCGTGGAGTCAGGCCAGACTCATAGTGATCCCTCCTTGGGTTTCTGAGGCAGTATTACTATGGAAGTAGATTGCCCAACCTTCCTTCTGAGAAGTGGCTGGTGGATTTGAAATGCCAGCCTTCTGGTTAGTAGCCTTAGGCACTATGCTACCAGATCTCCTAATCAGTTATTCAAGGAAAACCCAAATACACAACCCAAACAGTCTTCACTAGGATTTCTTGAATATAAAGCATACTAAGATACAAACTGGGAGTCCCTGAGTGGTGTAAATGGTTAACAGTTAAGGTTAATGTGTTAACTGGTAGGATGGAATGAACTGTGTGCCCCAACCCCCCAAATATGTGTTGTAAATCCTAACTTCTATGCCCATCGTTATAACCCCATTTGGGAATGGGTTCTTTGTTGTTAATGAGGCAGGATTAGTACAGGGTGTGTTTTGAGTTAATCTCTTAGAAGATATATAAAGAGCAGATTAGGACAAGCAAGAAGCAGAGATAGGAAAAGACTGATGCCAAGCTATATGGAAATCTCCCAGGAACCAGGCAACAGAAGCTAAAGAGACAAGGAACTTTTCCCAGAACTGATAGAAAGAGAAAGCTTTCCCCTAAAGCTGGTGCCCTGAATTTGGACTTCTGCAGTCCTACACTGTGGGGAAAAAAAAAAAAAATTCTATTTGTTAGAGCCATCCTCTTATGGTATTTCTGTTATAGCAGCACTAGATATCCAAGACAACAGGTTAATGCTCACAGTTGCTAACTGAAAGGTTGAAGTTTTGAGTCTAACCAGAGGTGCCTCAGAAGAAAGGGCTGGCATTCTGCTTCCAACAAACCAGCCATTGAAACCCCTATGGAGTTCTACTCTGACACACAGAATGCTGCTATGAGTTTGAGTAGACTCATTGGCAATTGGTAAGATCCAAACTACTACCTCTCATGTAACTTAGACCAGGTCATTTTTTAGAGAGTATAAATACTATACCATAATTATGAGATTCTTTCAATTGAGTTTAAGTTCAAAAGGCACGGTCCCTGAGAAATTAGTGCAGACTGACTGGCATCTGGTGATGCTGTAGTGAGATTCTTCCAGTCCACCCTTTTTTCTTGAGAAACTTCTTCATCTTAGTTATGATCTTCAGCAGCAATGACATGGGTCTTGATTATCTTAAAAATGATTCTGCAATTATCACTCTGCTTGTGATAATAATTTCAAGGTCTCTGGATTGCCTGTGGTATCTAAATTCTGTGGGTACAGAACTGATGCTGTGATCATCTTTCATTCCATTAACTCTTTAAAACAAGGGCTTTGTGTGGGGCTTAGTGTTGAACTAATTCCACTACTGATAGACCCACAGAGGGAGGACAGGTTGCAGGCTGGAAAGAGCTCCTTCTTTACCCCAGCAAAGGAGGGAGAACCTCTGGTTATGACTTAGGAGATTAAAAACAACACGGAAGGATGATTTTAAATTCTTTTATCAAGAGGTTAGTGGAATTTAATTTTTAGACTTTAATTTTTCCTTGGGAATTTGATAATGTGAGAGGCTTGCTTCATGGGTAGTGATTGGTCTTCCAGGAAGAGCCTCAGAGGTGGGAGCAGAATTGACTTATAGAAGCCCAATCTCCTTTTTTTTGTGAGGGACAACCATGCCTTGTTGAACACAGGTTTATTAGTTAAATCCAAAGTTAAGATTTAAGTCTGGAGAATGGTGGTGAGGGACCACCTCTCGTCTGGTTGTAGTTGTGCATTTCTGTGTTCCCCTAGAATCTCCAATGTGAGGAGGAATGCCTTATCCAATTGGGAAAAAGAGCATATGTGGTCCAGCCCCATTGGCTCAATCCCTTCCTGACAAGCAGAGATTCTTGTCCTTAGAATATGTTCATTCTGGGTTGTTTGCCTACTATAACCTCACCAGGGCAGACTCTGTCCCTATAGACAATGCCTGTGTTTGTCCAGCTCAGCCAAAGTGTGAGAGGGAGTTCAATGCAGTGGCTGAAGTAAAAAGCACCCCCAGGGGGGACACACATCCATAACATGTTTTCCCTTGCAAAGCTAGTACCAAAGATGACCCATTCACCTCCACATATTTGGCCACAGTGGAGGGGAGAAAAGGGTATGAACAGTCGCTATTCCCTAAAATCTAAACAAGTATTTCTGTGTATATTAAGTAGAGGAAATTCCAGAACTTTTAAGACTAGTCAACAATTGGAAGAAAACTATCATTCAAAAGACCATTTATTGCACATCATACCTTGATTTGGATGTAGAGGTAGAGTGATATTGTATATCATCTTTCCAGTTGGCCTCTCTGAGTTTACAAAGGTGAGGGAATGAGGTTGAATCACAGTCAGGCGGTCTTCTTGAGCCTAAACAAAAATTTTTAAAAAAGAAAGAAGAAAAAAATAGGTAGAATGAAAAAAAAAAAAGCCAGAGGCAAAACCAAACTTAGTAAAAAGGCAAAAATAAAAATGCACTCTGGGCTTTTAAATTAGTTACACATAGCAAGATTTTCTCTAAGAGTTCAAAAGAAAAATGTGGTCTCTGAAACTGCAGATTTGTCCTGGTTTATCTCACATGGCTACTAAGTCCCCTTCAGGTCTTCCTATGCCCCGATTCTCCCCCCACGATGGCCCCCTGGCCCAGGCTTACACTGGTGTGCACTGTAGCATCCCAATCTGATGACTGATACCCTCAGTGGAACATGCAATGGACCGTGTTTAAAAACGAGGCTTCATGGCTGGCTGGCCACATTTCCTTTCCTCTAACTTAATGGGCTATGTTTGCATCTGGCAAGAAGTTCTAAAGACCCAACTGAGAAGTTAGTCCCAAGAGATTCTGCAGAGCATGTGCTAACATCCAGCTTTGCTAATGAGAAACATGAGGATCTCTGGAATAAAATGCAGAAAATGAACTCATCTCAAACACCAAAAGAGGTTCACCATTCACCATTAGAGATTGAAGAGCTGTTTATTTATTAAAGAAATTATATACTGCTTTCTGCTTGAAGCTTTCTGAAATCAATAAGTCAAGCAATGTTAAGCAGAGGCCAATGTATAACTATCTTTTTCTATCCATTCACTTGTGTATGTGCAAAAAAAAAAAAAAAAAAAGCCCAGTTGTCATCAAGTTAATTCCAACTCATGGTGATTTCCTGTGTGTCAGAATAGAACTGTACACCCTAATTGTTTCGGGAAGCAGATTGCCAGGGCCTTCCTCCAAGGTACCTCTGGGTGGTCTCAAACTCCCCACCTTTTGCTTTGCAGCCAGATATATTAATTGCACCACCCAGGGACTTCATGCACATCCATCATTCATCAGAAAACAAAAAGGGATATTTAGACTTCTACAATCAGGCATTGCAGCAAATTGGAGACAATAGCAAAAATGCAGAGTGAAGAGCAGAAAACGGGAAATTATGAGTATGAGGATGATCCCCTGGCCTGCGTTACACATACTGTTACAAAACAAAATATCCAACTCACTGCAGGCTCGTCCTGGCTGACCCCTGAAGGTGGGCCACAGTTTGTCATGCTCACCTGCTCTTTTAAGCCTTCCTCCTTTTAGAAGGAATTTCCCTACTTAGGAAAAGATTAAGCAGGGCTCAATAATGCTCCTGGAAGAGGGTGTGGTATTCTTCCTTTTAACCATGAAAAAAGATTGAAGGTTGCTGTTGTTTTGTAATTGTCTCTAAGGCATACCTGTCTGGGGAGAGGCAGCGTGTACAGGTTAAGACACCCCTACCCACCTCCACCCCTGGCAGAGTAAAGAGTCATATTTCAGGCCTTTTGCTCAAGTCTGGAATGTAATGAGCAAGGAAAATCAGAATTGCAAATAACAACTAGTCTTCCATTCTAAAATAAAACAAGTAAGGGCAACAGATTAAAAATATATGCCCTATCTAAGGTTTTTACAGCCCACACGTGTGTACATGTCTACAGACAGGTAAACATGTGGGCACTCATACACAGACAAAAAAGTACAGGTATAGTGTACTGCTTCGTACTGTTTGCCAAATTTTAATCTTAAAACCATAAGAACAACTGAAAACCCTCAGAGTACTACTGTGATATTTTAAAGAATATAGATATTCTTGAACCAATAAAGCAATATTAAGAAGAGAAAATTATCATGGGCAGAGTATTATGGAAAAGGGAAATAGGTTCCAATTTATTGATACCATTTCTCTACTGATAGAAGAAGACACTAAATTAAAAAAGCAAAAACTTGGTTCTCTGAAAAAAACAATTTTGAGGTTGACATATATCAAAGTACAATCTATTTTAACATCAGCTATTTGGAATGTTCAGTATTTATTGATTAAACAGTAAAAAATGAGAGATTGAATTTCATAGGAATTATCACAGAAGTACATTTTTATTAAAATTTCTTTCAACACAAGAAGATTATAGAATAATGGTTTTTGTAATACCTGTGTTACCTCTGGATATATCCAGAATCCAACTACTTCTCCTCACTTCACTGCCACCACCCTGCTCAAAGCCACAATCTCTCATTGGGATTACCACTGCCTTTGTGTTCTCTCTGCAGTCTATTTCAACTCAGCAGCCAGAGCTACGCCTTTAAAAAGGAAGTTAGACCTCTGTTCAACATACTGCAATAGCTCCCCAATTTACTGAGAATAAGAGCTAAGTCCCTAAAGTGGACCACGAGGTTCTCCATGATCTGTCCTTCTCCTCTTACTGTATATCTGAATATGTGTCTATTACTCGTTCACTTTGGAAGGAACATGGGGCAATCTACTTCTGTAGTGATACCGCCTTGGAAACCCAAGGAGGGTGGCTATGGGTTGGTCCAACTCAACGGCACATAACAACAACAACACTCGTTCACTTGCTCGGCTCTAGCCCACTGACTTCCTTCTGTTTCTTGAATATCCAAGCATGCCCCCAAGTCCATGCCTCTGCCCATATTTTTCCCTGGGCCTGGGATGCTCTTTCCTCAGATACCTGCATGGCTATCTTAGTCAGCTCCTCCAAGTCTGTCTTTAAATATCATCTCCATAAAACCCACCCTAACCATTTTATTTAAAATCGTAACCCAGCCATCCCTGCCCCACTAGTCTTCCACTACTATGGTCTCAATCCCCTTAGCCCTGATCTACCTTTTCTTTTATAGAATACTTCTCACTAACATACCATACATAAATTTCTAATTTATGGTGTGTATTACTTATTGTCTATTTTCCCCCAACCACCATGGTTGTATCATTTCAATTTGTACACTGAACAAATAATCCAAGAAGCTGGATTATACGAAAAAGAATGTGGCACAGGACTGGAGGATGACTCATTATCCTGCGACACATAGATGATACAACTTTGTTTGCTGAAAGTGAGGATGACTTGAAGCGCTTACTAATGAAGATTAAAGACAACAGTCTGCAGTATGAATTATACCTCAATATAAAGAAAACAAAAATCCTCACAACTGGACCAATAAGCAGCATTATGATAAATAGAAAAAAGACTGAAGTTGTCAAGGACTTCATATTACTTGGTTCTGCAATCAACACCAATAGAAGCAGCAGTCAGGACATCAGACGACATATTGCATTGGGCAAATCTGCTGCAAAAGACCTCTTTCAAGTGCTGAAGAACAAAGATGTCTCCTTGAAGACTAAGGTGTGCCTAACCCAAATCATGGTATTTTCAATTACCTCATATGCATGTGAGAGTTGGAAAGTGAATAAGGAAGACCGAAGAAGAGTTGATGCTTTTCAGTTGTGATGTTGGTGAAAAATACTGAGAGTACCATGGACTGCTAAAAGAACTAACAAATTTATCCTAGAAGAAGTGCAGCCAGAATGCTTACTGGAAGTGAGAATGGCCAGACTGCATCTCACCTACTTTGGTCATATCGTCAGAAGGAACCAGTCAGTAGAGAAGGATATCATGCTTGGTAAAGTGGAGGGTCCATGAAAAAGGGAAGGCCCTCAACAAGATGCATTGACACTGATGGCTGCAGTGATGGGCTCAGGTATAGCAAGGATCATGAGGCTCGCACAGAACCATGCAGTGTTTTGTTATGTTGTGCATAAGGTCACTATGAGTTGGAGATCACTCGCCAGCACCTAACAACAACATTTCCTCTGAAAAGAATGCAATGTCTGTGAAAACAGGGACCTTTGTTTTGTTCATAGATGGATTCTAAGCACCTAGAAAAGTGTTTGGCACATGGTAAACATGCAGTAAGAATTTGTTAAGTAAATGAAAAATACCAGTATGAAAAGATTAAGAAATGAAACAATTATAAAACTTTTAATAACAACTTCATCAAAAAAAGTTTTTAAATACTTTCCATTGCATTTCGATATCATCCAAAGATTAGAGGAGCAGATATTTTAACACTTGAGTCTTAGCAAGGTGTGCAAAGTTTAAACCTTTAAACTTCCAGATCAGGAATTATCACCTACAGTATCAATCTACTGTCTTCAAGAGAAAGACAAATTCATATGTTGATTGTCATTCCAACAAAGCAGCAAAGTCCATGGCAATCCTGAGAAATTAGATGTCCATGAATAATGAGCAGAAAAACGAGATGAAGAAAATGGACGGTCCTACAAGAAATCATCTTCTCACACAGTTCTGCTAAGACAACAAAATTAATTCAGTTACATACTCATGTAGAAAATATTTAGTTAGAACCTACTATGTACAAGTAAAGGAACTCTGGTGGTGAAGTGGTAAAGGCATTTCCTTGCTAAACAAAAGGTAATGGTTTAAATCCACCACCCCTCCACAGGAGAAAAATGAGGCAGTCTGCACCTGTAAAGATTTACAGGCTTGGAAACCCTACGGGGCAGTTCTACTCTGTCCTGTAGGGTCATGATGAGTCAGAAATGACTCAATGGCGATGGATTTGCTTTTGGTTTGGATGTACAAGTAGGTATAGAACTACAGGAGATGAAAGATGATGAATCAGATATAGACCCTTTTCTCAAGGAGTTCCAGTTTCAGTAGGGATAAGTCATAAATAACTCTAAGAAAGAAAATGCTAAGTAGCATGAGAGGCTCAGATAAATCCAATGAAAACTCCTAGAATAAAGAAATATTTCCAGAAATTATAGGTAATAATTCTATTAGTGTCTGAAAGGTCTCAGAAAAAAAGCATGGACACAAAAGCCGGCTGCCATAAAGCAAGTGCAGCAAGCCCAGGCTTGAGTCTACACCACACATACAAAAATTCTACCCTTTTTAAGTATATTCCTGTTAGTCTCAATAAGAGTGTTTAAAGAGAACTCTTTCTACAGCAACCACTCTGGAAACAAATGAAACAAAGAAAGAAAGCCTTTCTTGTTGAAGCCCTTTCCCTCAAGTGGTGATCTTGAGCACCTCAACCTTGAGTATCTTGCAGCCAGATGTTCTTAAATTGCAGATCTGATCATGCAACTCCTCTGCTACAAATCCTACAAAACTCTACAAGAAGTCACTGGGTTATGAACGTCGAATATCTGACTTATGTACAATTCCTCTTGCCCTTTAATATCTAAATTTGCCCTTATTTTGAAAGATTGAACAAACTCCTACTCACAACAAATTCTGCATCACAATCACCTTTGCTTGCTGCACATCCAAACTCCAAACCAAACTCACTGCCATCAAGTCGGATCCAACTCATAGTGACCCCTCGTTGGGTTTCTGAGGTAGTATCACTTGATGCACATAAAGCTTTTATAAATCACTGAAAAGGCATCAAGCCTTTTCTTGCACTAAAGTAAGGCTAAATCAGAACCTTATGCACCCTATCCAACTTATCTACAAATTCTTTTTTTTTTTTTTTAATTTATTGTGATTTGGGTGAAAGTTTAGAGAGCAAATTCACTTTCCATGTAGCAGTTTACATATATTTTGTCTCATGACATTGACTCTAATTTACCCCAATGCAATAGCTCCCCTCCCATGTCCTTCTGATAGTTATCTCTTCCCTGTGTCCATCCCTCCATGCACTCTTGCCCCCTGAGCTGTTTCCTTGTACATAAACAGCCTTTCTTTCTTCCTTGATTGTTCCCTCCATGGAAAGTATCACCTATTGTAAATGTTCAGCTCATATGCTTGTCTTTTGTTTGGCTGGAAGCCACAGGTGTGGGTTCAATTCCAGACCTGAAGGGCAGCTAGGGGCCATAGTCTCAGTGGTTCCATCAGGCTCTATCAGACCAGCAAACCTAGTTCCCCTGGTACCCCCTTTTTTTGTCCCCAAATGATTTTGAGTTTTGTTCCACACTGTTCTCCCTCTCTATCCAGGATCTCCTACATAGATCCCCCTCCGAGTGGTTGACAGTGGTAGCCGGACACCATCTAGCTCTTCTGGTCTCATAGTTGTATAGGCTGCAGATCACATGGTGTATCAGTCACTAGGACTAATTGTTTCCATGAATCTTTGTTTTTCTTCATTCTTCTTTGCTCTGGAAGAGGAGAGATCCATTGCTGCATCAAGATGGCTGCTTGCTAGCTTTTAAGATCCCAGTCACTACTTGCCACAGTAGGAGGTGGAGCAATGCTTTGTGTAGTATGTTATGTCAATTGAGCTTGATGTCCCCTGCGACTATGGTCCCGAGCCCACAGGTTCAATTACTTGTTCCCTCTGGGTATCTGGCTGTGACCAAGCAGTGACTACAACCTTGTCTCTTGTCAACTCTACTATACACTTGGGAATTCTTACAGAGCATACAAATACACTTGTAGGGCCACTGGCTGCCAACCCTATACATAGTCTTGGGTACACTCCCTGCTGCATAGACATACCTAATAATTCAGGATGTCCACCCATCTAGCCACCCATATACCCATCTTTGCCTTCACTGACAACACAGTACTGTATGTGCAAAAGGGTTCATCTTTGTTGTCTGTACCTCCCATGGACCTCTCTATGTCTTCCTCTTCATCAATGCCACCATGTTGATCACTCTCATTTGGTACATTTCCCTTCTCTCCACCCAAATCAATACTTATCTCTACCTATCTAACAGTGCTCCCTCCCCTTCCCTCTCACTCGTGGTAATCAACAAAGAAAATTTCCTTCCATATTATACATTTCCTTCACTTTTACAATAACAAACTAATACAATATTTTTCCTTCTGTAATTGACTTATTTCACTCAGCATAATGTCCTCCAAGTTCATCCACATTATGCAGTGTTTGGCAGATTCTACATTATTGTTTAGGGTTGCATAGTATTCAATTGTGTGTATATGCTACAGTTCGGTAATCCATTCTTCAGCTGTTAAACACCTAGTATGTTTCCATCTTTTTGCTATTGTAAATAGTTCTGTGATGAACATGGGTGTGCAAATGTCTGTTCCTGTCATGGCTCTCATTTCTTTAGGATATATACCTAGTGATGGAATGGCTGGGTCAAATAGTATTTCTAATTTCAATGTTTTAAGGAATCACCATACTGCTTTCCACAGTGGTTGTACAATCTGACAGTCCCAGCAGTGTATGAGAGTTCCAATATCTCCACATCGTCACCAGCATATGTTATTTTCTGTCTTGTTGAACTTTGCTACCAGTGCTGGGACAAGATGGTATCTTGTTGTTTTGACTTGCATCTCGCTAATGGCTAATGATCGTGAGCACTTCTTCATATGTTTGTTGGCCGCCTGAATATCCTCCTTGGTGAAGTGTCTACTCATGTCTTCTGCCCATTTTTTTAATTGGATTGTTTGTCTTTTTGTTATTGAGGTTTTGGAGTCTATAAATTCTAGAGGTAAGTCCCTTGGTATGTCATTACCAAATATTTTTTTTCCCAATCTGTAGGTTCTCTTTTGACTCTTTTGGAGAAGTCTTTGGAAGCACATAAAA
>NW_006921857.1:1019899-1030683 GCF_000298275.1 Orycteropus afer afer | reverse complement strand
ATCAGGAATGGGTGTTGGATTTTATCAAATGCCTTTTCTGCATCAATTGATATGATCATGTGGTTCTTTTTCTTTGTTTTATGTGGTAGATGACGTTGATTGTTTTTTAATGTTGAACCATCCTTGCATGCCTGGTATGAATTCCACTTGGTCATAATGAATGATTTTCTTGATATGTTGTTGGAGTCTATTGGTAGGATTTTGTTGAAAACTTTTGCATCTATATTCATGAGGGATATTGATCTGTAGTTTTCCTTTTGAGTGATGTCTTTGCCTGGTTTTGGTATCAAGGTTATGCTTGCTTCTATAAAATGAGTTGGGGGGATTCAATCCTTTTCTATGTTTTGGAATAGTTTGAGTAGGATTGGTGTCAGTTCTTCTCAGCACGTTTGGTAGAATTCTCTGATGAAATTGGGCCAGTACTTTTCTTGTTGGTAATTTTTTTATGACCTCTTCAATTTTTTCTTTTTTTATGAACCTGTTCAACTTTTCCACCTCAGTCTGTGTTAGTTTAGGTAACTGGTTTCTGGAAATCTGCCCATTTCTTCCATATTTTCAAATTTGATGGAGTACAGTTCTTCACAGTATCCTCATATTATCCTTTTTCTTTCAGTTGGTTCTATTGTGGTGTGACCCATTTCATTTCTTATTTGTGTCATTTGTACTCTCTCCCACCTTTCCTTTGTTAAATTTGCCAGTGGTTTGTCAATTTTATTATTTTTTTCAAAAACCCAACTTCTGGTCTTGTTGATTTTTTCTATTGTCTTTTTACTTTCTGTTTCATTGATTTCTGCTCGAATCTTGATTATTTCCTTTCTTCCAGTGACTGTAGGCTTTTCTTGCTGTTATTTTTCTAATTGTTGGAGATGTTGATTTAAAGTATTGATTTTAGCTCTTTCTTCTTTTGATATGTGCATTTATTGGTATAATTTGGTATAAATTGGTATAATCAGTTTCCATGTGTTTACTCTTTTTCTGTTGATCTTCCTATTGTTGATCTCTAATTTGATAGCATTATGATCTGAGAAGGTGCTTTGCAGTATTTCAGTGTTTTAAAATTTATGAAGGCTTGCTTTGTGGCCTAACATATTGTCTACCACAGAAAACGTGTGCTAGAAAAGAATGTATATTGTGCTGTTGGGTGAAGTTCTCTGTAGATGTCTATAAGGTTACATTGGTGGATTATATTGCTTAGCTCTTCTGCATCTTTGTTGAGTTTCTTTCAGGTTGTTCTATCTTTCATTGAAAGTGGTGTATTAAAGTCTCCCACTAAGACTGTGGAGTCATGTGTTTGCCTTTTCATCTCTTCTAAAGTCTGATTTATGTATTTTGGGGCTCTTTCATTGGGTCCATACATATTTATTATGTTTATATCTTCATGTTCAATTGATCCTTTAATCATTATATAATGTCTTTCCATGTCTTGTATGGTGGTTTTTGTCTTAAAGTCAATTTGATCAGAAATTAATATTGTCACTCCTGCTCTTTTATGGATGCCGTTTGCTTGATGTATCTTTTTCTAACCTTTGATTTTTAGTATATTTTTGTCTTTGTCTCTAAGGTGTGTCTCTTGTCAACAGTATATTAATGGGTTGTGTTTTCTTATCCAGTCTGCAACTCTCCATGTCTTGAGTGGTGCATTAAATCCATTAACATTCAGTGTAATTATTAAGTATGAACTGGTTGCTGTCATTTTGTTATGTGTATTTTCATGATGTCCCTGGTTTCTTTGTTCTGTATTATTTTCTGTGCTGAGCTCAATATATTTATGAATCATGTTATCATTTTCCTTGTTGATATTGTTTTAGTATTTTCTGAATATTTTATTTGTCCTTTTTATTGTGATATGAAAGTTTATTATTTTTCTTTGAGATTACCTTATGACTTATAATTTTCTCCCCGAGTTTAGAAAAGCCCATTCTTTCTTGCAACTCTCTTGACTTCCTCACCATTTAGAAGTTCTGTAACTACACAGTCTTTTCCCTCTTTTTGTTTGTAGTTGTCCTCACTTGCCAATTGATGTCTTTTGTTCCTTGTTGACAATCTTGTAAGGTTATTTTACTTTGGGTATGTTCCTAGATGTGGTTTCTGGGTTATGCCATCTTGTGTATTAATGGTCGGTTGTTGTTTACTATATTTGGTTCTCTGTTTAAAGGACTCCCTTTAGTATCTCTTGTAAGGTTGGTCTGGTTTTAACAAATTCCCTTAGTTTCTGCTTATCTGGAAATCTCCTAATTTCACTATCATATTTGAGGGACAACTTTGCTGGGTGTATAATTCTTGGTTGAAATTATTTTTTCTTTCAGGGTTTTATGTATACCATCCCATTGCCTTCTCACTTACATGGTTTCTACTGAGAAATCAGAGCTTATTCTTACTGGATATCTTTGTAAGTAACTTTTTGTTTTTCCCATGCTGCTTTCAGGATTCTGTCTTTGTTTTTGGTTTTGATGAGTTTGATGATGATATGTCTTAGTGATTTTCTTTTGGGGTCTACCCTGTTTGGGGTTTGTTGGACTTCCTGAATGGATATATTCTCATCTTTCATCATATCAGGGAAGTTCTCTTCCAACAAATCTTGGACAATTTTCTCAGTGGTTTCATTTTTCTCTTCCTGTTCTGGAATTCCAATGACACATAGGTTATTCCTTTTGATGGTATCCCACATGAACCTTAGGCTTTCTTCATTTTGTTTTCATCTTTTTTCTGATTGATCCCTTTCCAAAGAAGTATTCATGTATTTGTCTTCAATCTCATTAATTCTGTCTTCCATTGCATGAATTCTACTCCTGTGCCCTTTCAATGTGTTATCTATTTCTGACAATTTAGTATTAATCTTCTGGATTTCTATCTGTAGATTTTGCATTTCTAATTTTTCCTTTATTTTATCATGTTGTTCTTGTATTTTCTTCCAAAATTCCTCTAGGGATTTGTCTGTGTTTTCCTTGATCTATCTCTCAATCCTTTGAAGATACCTAAACATAATTCTTTTGAATTCCTTATCAGGGAGTTCCAATGCTTCTTCTTTCTCAGGGATGTGCTCTGGGTCTATATCCTGCTCTCTTGCTTTTACCACTTTATCTTGCTTCTTTGTGTGGACTGTGATGGTCTGTTGTTTCTGAGACATTGCAGCATTGTTGTATTAAGTGCTCTGTTAACTGTTTGTGAAGAGCAGCCAAGGGTGAATCAGGCTCTTCTTGGTGGTTGTTTGTCATTGGCCCATTGGTGAAGAAGGAAGTGGTGGCTCTCATTCAGTAAGTGAAGCTGCAGGAGGTACGGTTGTAGTTGTATTATATGGGAACTGTTGCTTTCCAGTAGTCCATGTTTTGAATGTCCTTGTGGTTCCTGGCATGTGGGATCTGTTCTTAAGTCCCTGAAATCTAGGATAATGCTGTCTCTTTAAATATCCCAAATGTTCAAACTGCTTGTAAACATTCAAAATGGCTGCTCCCTCTAGACAGGCAAAAGTCGACAACTCAGCCCACCTTCCTCTTTGCTGCTTCCCCTTTTATTCACCAGCCACCAGAGCAGTCCCTGGCTAGCAGCGCTGATTTTTAGTTTAATTCTTACATCTTACCACCACTTGGCAATATCCAAGCTGTCTTGCCATCATGATCACTGCCAGACCGCAGTTCCATATGTCTCCTTTTTTGGTGTTTTCATGCAAATTCTTCTGCTAGTTGGAGTTTAGTCGACTTGCATATCCTTCCCTTCAAAGTTCAGGGGTCCAGGATTATCTTCTGTACATGTGTTAACTGGTTTCCCTTTTCTTTGTTGAAGAGGGTCTGTGCAGTCTTTCTGCCTAGTCCACTATCTTACCAGAACTCTAATCTACAAATTCTTAAAGACGTATTTTGGAATTAATCTCATTCATAACCAGGGCCTGACTATACTTCCCCCAATACCCTTTCAGGATAAAATGTACTTTCATCTGATCTTTAAGGTCTTCCATGATCTGCCTTTCATTTCTTATCTCTTCTTCACCTTGGGATTTATGCATCAGGCCACTGAACTCCCTGTACTTCCCCAAACAGGCCATGTTCTCCTGTGTTTCCATCTTATTACACCTGCTGGGTTTTTTGCCAGGTTCTTTCCCTATTTCTAGTCTAGCTCAATGGTTTTTCAAGTGTGGTTCCCAAAACAGAAGCTGCAGCACCTGGGAACTTGCTAGACATGCACATTCTTGGCCCTACCCCAGACCTAACAAGTCAGAAAACTCTGAGTTAGGACCCAGAATCTGTGCTTTAATAAACTCTGTAGGTGATTCTCATGCATGCTGAAGTTTGAGAGCCCTGATCTAGAGATAACTTACATTCAAGCTTAAAACTCAGCTCAGTCCACCTCATGGACCACAATGCCTCTCTCTCACTGGATTAGGTACCATCCTGTTTGCTACCATATCATTGCTCTGATTTAGCATTTATTAACATTTATCATCATCGTTTTTTTTTATATTTGTTTCTCTTCCCTCATAGAATCCAAGTTCCTCAAGAGTAGAGATTGTGCTTTATTGTTCTTGAATCAACAATGTATGCCTCACCACTTGGCATAAATTCCACCACCATCAGTTGCTGTAGTGTTGATTCTGTCTCATAGTGACCCCATGGATATCAGAATAGAACTGTGGTCCATAGGATTGTCATTGGCAGAGTTTTCAGCATTTCTTCTGAGATGCCGCCGGGTGGATTCAAACCTCCAACTTTTCCATTGGTGGTGCATTTAGCAGCTCAGTGCATTAAACATTTGCACCATACAGGGTTTCCTGATAAACTAGGGGCTTAACAATGTTTATAAATGACTGACTGAATGAGGAGAGAGGTAAAATCTTACCACATATATGAACATACTAGATGGTCATAACGCATTTACTAATTACATGCAAAACTTAAATGACTTCAAATCACTGAATTGGGACTGTGTTTTTGTCACAGATTACAAGTTTGTTGCAGAATAATGCCCCAAATATAGTGTCAAGATAAATAAATATAAACTGTGTATATTTTAAGGACCAATACAGTAGCCTAATCACATTTTAATGGGAACTAATTTCTGAGATAGTCTAAGTTACACTGGACAAACCCATCAGCAACTTGCAGTCTGAGACCCTAAAGGTTAAGCACCTTAAAAAGTTCCTTCAGAGGTTCACAGCAACAGAGCAGGACAGGTGCTGACTTCATGGCTCTTTGCTGTTTTTTTTTTTTTTTTTTTACCTCTAATCTCAAAATAACAATGCATTAGCATTTGGCAAGAAATGTGTATGCATATTTTTCTTTACAGTTTAAAGAAAATTCTGATTCAAGTTCCTCCATTCAGAATGATGAATTATAGACTTCATAGTGCTACTGAATTATGATTTCTTTAAATTATGGTTTATGGTAGAAATGCCAATACCAGCTATTCATTAAAAACTTTCTATTTCCCCCTTTATGTCTCTGCCATGCCCCAGCCCCATATTTTCTGAAACTATAGCTTCTCCCTCTGTTGTGGTTCAAGGTTGGCATGCTACATTGGAATGTAATTATGTGGGCACTAACTAAAACATGGAATCATAATGATTAATTTACAAGGTTGCATATTTTTGTACTTCGGTCTGAAAGGGGTTCTGGGACCATATACCACAGACATAGGGTTATAGTGTTGTTGTTAATTGTCTGAACTAAGATTCATGTACTAATTTAGCTGTCACCTTTGCTTCAAACCTTTCCGTGGGCCACACTTCCCACATAATACACAGGGTCTTCTATGTTTAGCGTTGATCTCATCCTCACCATGCCTCTTCTGACTTCCTAATTTCTCCAAGCTTTTTGAACTAGTTGAAATTTCTCAGCAGTCATATTCCCTCTCACCTCTGAAGATTTTCATTGCTGATTTTCCCTCCAGTAGTGCTCTTCATCATCACCTTTCTATTCCTCCCAACCTGCCCTAAACTGTCACCTGGATAATTTGTATTTTACTCTCTGGATTTAGCACAAACAGCACCCTCACCAGGAGCTTTTATAGCAGAAAGGAAACTTCTGTAGGACTTCTGGAAAATGGAATAGCAGTCTCTCCAGCGAGGTGGGCCTACAGCTGAATAATTAAACCCAAAGGGAGCTGAGCAAGTGGACATAAGCCTGACATTTCTTCCAAATACTCAGAAAGGCCTTTGACTGTCTGGGATGCTGTAGAAAGAACATCAGCAGCAGGTGGGAGGCTGAGATGGGTTCTATCTAGCCTTTTTTTTTTTTCATTTTGGCAATCTTAGGTTTCTTTTTCAAATCATTGAGAGATATTTTTACAGGCTGTTATTAGCCCCTACGTGTGCTCTGGGCCAGGCATTCCATGGATATTAAGGAAGTTCAACCAAATCTTGTCAGTGTGCTTTCTCAATCCTGAACCAAGAGCTGTCTCACTAAACTCACAGTCATGTGGAGAGATGCTCCTACAGAGAGTTTAGGCACCTCCGGTGTCTGTGGTAAGATTGCGATGTTGAACATGCGGCTTTCCAGATGGGTCTGGTCATCTGTGGCACTGGACACCTGAAATGAAAAGTCGCACCAGTGAGACTCTCATATTCTTTGGGCAGGAGCACATTTGTATGCATTTATTTATTTATTTTTCTTCCTTTTAACTACCTGTCTTTGAATTTTACGTGGTCTTGCTTTACATTTTTTATTCTGATCTTTATATTTTATTTTTTACTGTTTATAAAAATGATAATCATTTTTAGGCAATTCTAAAAATACAAGAACGTTTTAAGTAAGAAAAAAAATCATCTAGAATTTCAGTCTAGAAAACATTAGCAATCTGTTGCATTTCAGCTTAATCTTTTTTTCTGTGCATATATATCATATTTTATATCCATTATATAGTCTATGTTTTTACTCAACATAATGATAATTTGCTGTATCATTAAATCTTGAAAATATCATTATTGGTTGGCTATATAATGCCTCATTATATCGCTGTTGCTAATTGCTCTCAAGTTGGCTCCAAAGCATGGTGTCCCTATGTACAACATAACAGACATCGCCAGCTATTACTCCATCTTCATGGTCACTGCCATGTCTGAGTACATTGTTGCAACTATTCTGTAGTAACTTCAATCTAGAAGGCTCATTTTTGTTTTATTTATTTTTATTTTAAGAGCTTGTTTTACATTCAGTGTAACGCATACATTTAGTTTCATTCCCCATTCGCCGTGTCCAACCCTAACCCAGTCTCCTCCCCTCCTTACCCTGCAACCCTCCCCCCTGTGGCCCTCATATTTAAGTACTCCGGTTTTTCCTGCATTTCCTCAGTTTGAATGTTGGTCCTCTGGTGTCCCATGGCCTATTGCTCTAAGGGATGTATTACCATAGAGTATGTGGGTGCATCATCCCGGGTTGAATGGTTTGCATGTACATCTTGTTAACTATTGGGCTGAGAGCCCATCCCTGGGGCTGAGTTTTATTTTAGACCCAAAATGTATCCCAGGGCCATAGTACTGGGGGTTTCACCAGACTCCATCAGACCAGTAATTCTGGTCATTATTGAGTTTTTGGATTTGTTCCATGTTTTCCCTCCCACACTATCCAGGATCTCCAGATTTGATCCTTTCCTGAGTGGTTGGCATTGGTAGCCGGGCACCAACTAATTCTTCGAGGGCCATTGTGTCCTAGGGCTGATTGCTTCTAAATGTGTGTTTTTTTTTTTTTTTTTTTGCATTCTTCTTTACTTCTGATGCTAGGAGACCATTAGCTGCATCTTAGATGGCTGCTTGAAAGCTTTTATTTAAGATCCCAGTTGCTACTCACCAATGAAGGATGTGGAGCAATGCTTTTATGTATTTTATTGTGCCAATTAAGTCTGGTATTCCCCAGTACTATGGTCCTGAGGTAGTACATCTATTGGATCTCTCTCCCATAGTGTCTGGATGTCTGTGAGCGATTACTCTGTGTCTGTCTTCTATTGTTTCTGTAAGGACTGCAGGTATTTTTTATCATTGGTGTCTGTGCAAGATTAGCCTCAGCTGAATCTATCCTTGGTCTAGATGTTCACTGATTCCTATCTGATCATCTCAGGTGTTCATGTGTATAGCCTAGTGTTTGGTGTTAATGGCAATGTGGCATTGTGGACACATTGGTTGGTATTAGCATCTGTCATCTATCTCTTATGTGCATAATTCAGTGTCCTCTCATTTCCCAATGTTATTATGGTGGTCATATATCCTTCCTCCGGTAGCATAGTGCCTAAGGCACTTGACTGCTAACCAGAAGGCTGGTTAGCCTTGGAAACCCAAGGAGGGGTCGCTATGAGTTGGGTCTGACTCAATGGCACATAACAACAACATCCTTCCCGTATATCCCTCCCCCTACCCATGTCAACGTGTAAGCCCCAACTAGCCCAAAATTAATCCCTCCTCTTACCTCCCCTTCTTGGTAACCTACTAGGTGAGTTTCCTTTCCCAAGCAAACCCTTCTCTGTCTTTTTACAGTAATTGGCTCACACAGTACTTGTCCTTCTGTGATTGACTTATTTCACTCAGTATAATGTTCTCCAGGTTCATCCACGTTGCAAGATGATTTGTGTATCCCTCATTGTTCTTTAATGTGGCATAGTATTCCATTGTGTGGATATACCATAATTTGGTTATCCACTCATCCATTGATGGGCATTTAGGTTGTTTCTATCTCTTTGCTATGGTGAATTGGTCTGCAATGAACACAGGTGTACATACATCTGTTCCTGCACTATCTCTCACCTCTTTAGGATATATTCTTACTAATGGAATTGCTGGTTCAAATGGTACTTCAATTTTCAGTTTTTTAAAAGGCTTGTTTTCCAGAACTATAGCGGACAATTTCTATTGTGATCTATAGGGTTTTCTTTAAATTTTACTTTGTTGTTGCTGAGAACATACACAGCAAAATATACACTAGTTCTACAGTTTCTAAATGCAAAGTTCAGTGATACTAATTACATTCTAAAATTGTGCAACTATTCTTACTCTCCTCTTCAGAGTTGTCTCAATGCCTGCTAAGGTTCCTATCTAATTTTTCGAGTTGCTCTTGTTAGTTTGATGCCATACAGATCTTAACAGAGCATAATACTCAAAGCAGACTTTTTTTTTGCACGAGTGAAGCTAAACTATAGTTTATTTTTAAGACAACTTTAGGGAATATTTCTAGTTTAAGGTTTAAAGATTATTTCAGGGCAATAGTTTCAGAGGTTCATCTACCCTCCATGGTGACAGAAAGTCTAGAGTCCTTAAGAATTTAAAATTCTGCTTTGCATTTTCTCCCTTTATATCAGGATTCTTCTATGGAATCTCTGAGGAAAATGTTCAGTAATGGTAGGTGAGGATCATCCAGTCCTTCTGGTCTCATGGCAAAGACAGCAGTTGTTCATGGAGGAAATTGGGCACAAATTCCATGTCCTTCCCCTTTTCCTGACTTTCTGCCTTCCTCTGTTGTTTCAGGTGAATAGAGACCAATTGCTTGGCTTAGCATAGCCACTTATGAGCTTTTAAGACCCCAGGCACTACATAAGGAACTAGCAGGTAGAACAGAAGCACTAACACATTATTAGGCCAATGAACTGGATGTTTCATGAAACCATGACCCTAAGCCTCCAAACCAAGGAACCAAATCCTATGAGGTGTTTGGTGTACATAAGAGGCCTCAGCGGCTACTTTTTCTTTTCTTTTTTTTGGTGGGGGTTGTCATTGTAAATCTAATACACAACTTTTGCCAATTCAACTTTTTACAGGTGTACAGCTTATTGACAGCAATGACAAAAGTTGATTGTGCAACCCTACCCTTAATCAGTCTGATTTTTCCATCACCATTAACCCACTGTTGAAGGACTAGAGAAGCCATCTTGGTGAGAAATTACAGAAGTAGAACAAACTAACACTATGATTAGGGTAGACGTTAGCCATATGATTAATTTTCTATCTTTCTCTCCCTCCTTCTGTGTAGGTTAGACATTCCGGGTTGTTTTCTTTCCTTACACATCCCTTGGAGAATGTGACGGAAACTCACTGCACATTTTTAGCTGAAAGCTGCAATTTATAGAGTGAAATGCCCTGAGAAAAGAGACACCAAACAACCAAGATGAAGAAGAAACAGGGACATCTTTGGCCAAAAGGCCTGAGTGTTCCCACTCCCACATTTTCCAGTCCTCTAGAGTTAATCTTTTCCAACAGGTACGAAGAGTTTACAAAACAATCTAAGGCAGATTTTACATCAATGACCAGAGTGAAGTTCACAAGGAAGAGATGAGTCATCCTGATAACAAGAAGACATTATTAGCAATCCTCAAGGCACCCTACCCCTGAGCCGTTTAAAAACCAAAACCTTTTCTTAGCTTGGGGAGACAGACTTTTCAAAGAAAAGATTCTATCTCATTGCATATTGATACTCAATAAATTATTTCGCTTTCCCACTTCAACCTGTTGTGATAATTGGCTCTATGTACAGGGGGTAAGGATCTTGTTGTTCCTACACCACCACCTTTACTCCACCCTCCAATCCCTGCTGCTGCTGCTGCTGTTGTTGTTGTTAGGTGCTGATAAGTCATCTCCAACTCATAGGGACCCTACATACAGCAGAACAAAACACTGCCTGATCCTGTGCCAGCTTTACAATCCCTGCTACACTTGAGTCCACTGTTGCAGCTACTGTGTCAATCCATCTTGTTGAGGGCCTTGCCCTCTTTCAATTACCTTCCACTTTACCAAGCATGATATCCTTCTCCAGGGAATGGTCTCTTCTTACAACATGACCAAAGTAGGTGAGACGAAGTCTGGCCGTTCTCATTTC
>NW_006921857.1:989708-1019424 GCF_000298275.1 Orycteropus afer afer | reverse complement strand
GGAAGGAAGGTTGGGCAATCCTACTTCCGTAGTGATACTGCCTTGGAAACCCAAGGAGGGGTCGCTATGAGTCGGGGCCAACTCGACGGCACATAACAACAACAACAACAGCTTATTTATTGGTCCAGTTGTGAGGATTTTTGTTTTCTTTATATTGAGATGTAATCCATACTGCAGACTGTGGTTTTGATTTGCATCTCTCTGAGGGCTAATAATGCTGAGCATATTTTCATGTATTTGGTGGTCATCTGAATGTCCACTTTCGTGAAATATCTACTCAAGTTCATTATCCATTTTATGATTGGGTCATTTGTTTTTCTCTTAAGTTGTTTAAATTTTATGTATGTATGTACGTGTGTGTGTGTGTGTGTGTGTATTTCTTTTTTCCAAGGTCTATGTGGCTAAGTTTAGATGCATTAAATCTACATGAAAGGGGACAGGGTTCTGTATTTCTGAGGAGAAAAGGCAAGGATAGCAGTCCTTTCTCCATGTCTCCTGCAGTTACACCCAACAGACAAACTGTCTCCTCTGTCTGTATCTTAATCACATCTGATGCCTGGGGCTCAAGTTTCAGAATATCTACATGTTTTAAAGGAGACATTTTATAGTGTCACTATAAATAATATTAGTAACAATAGCTATAACTCACTCAACATCTATTACAGACTCAGCACTATACTAGCTACTCTTTAAAATAGATTTTATTTTTAGAGTATTTTAAATTTACAGAAAACTTGTACAGAAAGTACAAGCTGTTCCCATATGTCCCCTCCCTCCTACACATCCTATTAACATCTTTCATTCCTGTGGTACATGTTACAACTGATAAACCAATACTGATACATTATTATTAATTAAAGACAACAGTTTACTTTAGAGTTCACTCTTTGTGTTGTATAGTCCTATGGGTTTTGACAAGTGCATACTGTCATGTGTCCCATTACAGTATCATACACAAGAATTCCAAACCTATTGCTATCAAGTTAATTCCGACTCATACTGACCTTCTAGGATAGAGTAGAACTTCCCCATAGTGCTTCCAAGGCTATAATCTTTATGGAAGCATACTGCCACATCTTCCTCCTACAAAGTGCTCAGGGGTTCAAAAGTCTGTCCTTCTGGTTAGCAACTGAATGCTTAACCACTGTGCCACCAGGGCACCTTCAGAATAATTTCACTGTCCCAAAAATGCTGTGTGCCCCATCCATTCATTCCTTCTATCTCCCCTTGGCCTCATGGCAATGAGCAATTTTTTAACTGTCTCTATAGTTTTGCCTTTTCCAGAATGTAATATAGTTGAAATCATACAGTATGTAGGCTTTTCTGATTGGCTTCTTTCACTTAGCAATTTTCATTTAAGGTTCTTTGACATCTTTTTTCTGACCTGAGAGCACACTTATTTTTATTACTGAATAAAACTCTAGTTGGTTTGTATAAATATACCACAGTTGGTTTATCCATTCAACCACTGAAAGAGATCTTTGTTGTTGTTGTTGCTCTGTGCTATCAAGCCATCTCCTACTCATAGGCACCGTATGTACAACAGAACAAAACACTGCCTGGTCCTGTGCCAGCCTCAAGATCCCTGCTATACTGGATCCCACTGTTGTAGCCACTGTGTCAGGCCATCTTGTTGAGGGTCTTTCCCTTTTTCATTGACCCTCCACTTTACCAAGCACGGTATCCTTCTCCAAAGAATGGTTCCTTCTGACAACATGACCAAAGTACATGACAGGAAGTCTGGCCATTTTCGCTTCCAAGGAGCATTCTTGCTGCACTTCTTCCAAGACCCATTTGTTAGTTATTTTAGCCGCCTATGGTACTTTCAGTATTCTTTGCCAGCACCACAATTCAAAAGCATCAATTCTTCTTCGGTCTTCCTTATTCACGTCCAGCTCTCACATGCATATGAGGTAACTAAAAATACCATGGCTTGGGTTAGGTGTAACTTAGTCTTCAAGGAGACACCTTTGCTCTTCATCACTTGAAAGAGGTCTTTTGCAGCAGATTTGCCCAATGCAATACATTGTCTGATGTCTTGATTGTTGCTTTCATTGATGTTGATTGTAGAACCAAGTAATATGAAGTCTTGGACAACTTCAATCTTTTCTCCATTTATCATGATGCTGCTTATTGGTCCAGTTGTGAGGATTTTTGTTTTCTTTATATTGAGGTGTAATTCATACTGCAGACTCTAGTCTTCAATCTTCATCAGTAAGTGCTTCAAGTCATCCTCACTTTCAGCAAATTGTGTTGTCTGAATATTGCAGGTTGTTAATGAGCCTCTCTCTAATCCTGATGTCACATTCTTCTTCATATAGTCCAGCTTCTCAGATTATCTGGTCAGCATAAAGACTGAATAAGTATGCTGAAAGGATACAACCCTGATGTACTCCCTTCTTGATTTTGAACCATGCTGTAACCCTTTGTTCTGTTTGAACAACATCCTCCTGATCTATTTACAGGTTCTTCATGAGTATAATTAAGTGTTCTGGAATTCCCATTCTTCTCAAGTTTATCTACAATTTGTTATGATCCACACAATCGAATGCTTTTGCATAGTTAATAAAACACAAGCAAATATCTTTCTGGTATTCTTTGCTTTCAGCCAAGATCCATCTGACATCAGCAATGATATCCCTTGTTCTATGTCTTCTTCTGAATCCAGCTTGCATTTCTGGAAGTTCCCAGTTGATACAATGCTGCAAGTGATTTTGAATTATCTTCAGTAAGATTTTACTTGCATGTGGTATCAGTGATAATGTTCAGTAATTTCCGCATTCTGTGGGATCACCTTTCTTTGGAATGGGTACAAATATGGACCTCTTCCAGTCAGTTGGCCAAGTAGCTGTCTTTCAAATCTCTTGGCGTAGCCAAGTGAGTGCTTCCAGTGCAGCATCCGTTTGTTGAAACATTTCAATGGGTTTTCCATCAATTTGTGGAGCTTTATTCTTTGCCAATTCCTTCAATACAGGTTCAATTTCTTCCTTCAGTACCATTGGTTCTTTATCATTTGCCACCTCCTGAAATGGATGAACATTGACTAATTCTTTTTGGTATAGTGACTCTGTGTATTCCTTCTTCTTTTCTTTTTTCAAATTTTATTGTGATTTGGGTGAAAGTTTACAGAGCAAATTTACTTTCCATACAGCAGCTCACATACACTTTGCCTCATGACATTGACTACAATTTTCCACAATGCAACAGCTCCCCTCCCACTTCCTCCCCATAGCTACATCTTCCCTGTCTCCTTCTCTCTCTGCACTTCTGACCCCAAGCTGTCTCCCTGTGCATGTACAGCCTTTCTATTCTCCCATAAGTGATTTCTCCAAGGAGTGTATCTACCTAATGTAAATGTTCAGCTCATATGCCTGTCTTTTGTTTGGCTGGAAGCCACAGGACTGGGTTCATTTCCAGACCTGAAGGGCAGCTAGGGGCCATAGCCTTCCATCTTCTGTTGATGTTTCCTGCATCATTCGATATACTGTCCATAGAATCTTTCAATATTGCAACTTGAGGCTTAGATTTTTTCCTCAGTGCTTATAGCTGGAGAAATGCCAAGCATGTTCTTCCCTTTCAGTTTTCTAATTCCAGATCTTTGCATATTTCATTATAACATTGACTTTGTCTTCTTGAGCTGCTCTTTGAAATCTTCTGTTCAGCTCTTTTATCCTGTCAGTTCTCCCATTTGCTTTAGATACTCTCTGCTCTAGGGCAAGTTTCAGAGTCTCCTCTGACATCCACTTTGATCTTTTCTTCCTATCCTGTCTTTTTAATGACCTCTTGCTTTCTTCATGGATGATGTTCTTGATGCCATCCCACAATACTTCTCGTTTTCAGTCATTGGTGTTCAATGCATCAAATCTATTCTTTAGATGGTCTCTAAATTCAGGAAGGATATCATCAAGGTCATATTCTGGCTGTTGTGGACTTCTTCTAATTGTCTTCAACTTGAACTTGCATATGAGCAGTTGATGGTCTGTTCCACATTCGGCCCCTGCCTTGTTTTGGCTGAAGATGTTGAGCTTCTCCATCACCTCTTGCCACAGATGTAGTCAATCTGATTCGTGTGCACTCTGTCTGGCAAAGTCCATGTGTGTAGCCACTGTTTGTATTGTTGAAAAAAGATATTTGCAATGAATAAGTCATTGGTCTTGCAAAATTCTATCATGCGATCTCCCAGCAATATTTCTATCACCAAGGCCATATTTTCCAATGACTAGTGATTCTTCTTTGTTTCCAACTCTTGCATTCCAATCACCAGTGATATTTAACATATCTTGATTGCATGTTTGGTCAATTCCAGACTGCAGAAGTTGGTAAAAATCTTCAATTTCCTCATCTTTGGATTTGGTTGTCGGTGTATAAATCTGAGTAACAGTAGTATTAACTGGCTTTCCTTGTAGGCATGTGGATATTATCCTATCACTGACAGCACTGAACTTCAGGATAGATCTTGATACATTGTTTGTGATGATGAATGCCATACCACTCGTCTTCAATTTGTCATTCCCAGCATAGATCATATGATTGCCTGAATCAAAATGCTCAAAGCAAGTCCATTTCAGCTCACTAATGCCTATGATAACAGTCTTTATGCATTCTATTTCATTTTTGACAACTTCTAATTTTCCTAGATTCATACTTCGTACATTCCATGTTCTGATTATTAATGGATGTTTGCAGCTGTTTCTTCTCTTCTTGAGATGTGCCACATCAGCAAATGGAGGTTGCTTCCAGTTTGGGGCAATTATGATTAAGGCTCTATAAACATTTATGTACAAATTTTTATGCTGACATATGCTTTCATCTCATTTGGGCAAATGGCAAGGAGTATGACTGCTAGATTGAATGGTAAGTCTATGTTTAGTTTTTGAAGACAGTGCTGCCTGTCTTCCAAAGGGCCTGTACCATTTTACGTTTCCATCAGCTATGAATGATAGTTTCTGTTGCTCCATATCATCTACATCATTTGGAGCTAGTGTTTTGAATGTTATCTATTTTAAGAGGTGTGTAATGGTATCCATTTTTGTTTAGATTTCCAATCCCCTAAGGACGTGATATTGAACATTTTTTACATGCTTATTTGCCATCTGTGTATCTTCTTTGGTGAGGTTTATTTTCAGATCTTTTGTCCATTTTATAACTGAATTGCTTTTTTTCTTATTGTTGAGCACTCACAGCTTTTCAAAGGTTATCTTACTCAACACACACAGAGTAGATATGATGACCTCCATTTCTACAGAGGAGTTCATATAAATTAAGCAGCATGTCAAAGTTACAATGCCAATAAATGGTAGCATTTAACCAGGTAAGTCGGATCCACGATCTTTCCAGTGACCAAGATAAGTCAACTTAGTAGCTCTTGGGAATTAGGTAAGAGAGAATATATGTCCTCTTAACTCTAGAAGAAAAGGAATAGAGGGTTGGGCAGGTAGTAAAATACAGGCATATTACTGAGCAAGTGAATCTGTTTTGCCTTCCTCAGTAAGGACTTTGGTATGAAACATGTTAGTTTTTTTTCAAATCAAATCACCTGAGGTTTGTGTTAAAATGCCGTATACACCCAAACCAGGTCTCCTTTCTGTACCAAAAATGACTGTGAATGTGCATGCTTTCATCTCATTGTGTCATGCTCTACTTTTTAATGACACTCGTATTATATAAATTCTAAGTCTTACATGCAAAGTAACAGATGGGATGTATTGATGGCTCCTGACAGCAAATCAACATTAAAGTGGAATTAAATCCATGCAACTAATTATATTGCATTTTCTGCTTTAAAAAAGAAAAAAGAATCATAGAACAACATCTTTTTTAGTTTAAAAAAGGGATACTTTAGGGATACTAAAATGATGAATGGGAAAAGTTGCTAACCATTAATTTAAACTCATATCTATAGTGTCTGTGCCATTTCAAATCAAAATATGAGATAGTCTATAAAATGAGATTTTAAACACAAACATAACAAAACTTTTGTATTCCAGAAAATATATCCAAGAGAGTTGTCTCATACTTGTAATAAAGATGCCGTTATTGTTCAATACCCTTGTCATTGTTCAATGCCTTCCAAGGTAGTTCACAAATCATACAGGAAATGTGGCCTCATCAGTATAATCACTCCCTGTTTTTAAAAACTCATTACCCCCATTCTTCTTAGCAGACATGATTCTAAATGACTTTTGGCTATTTTTAAAACTCAAATCTACTTCCAAAGGATGATATACTGTCCCTATTGAGGTGATTCTAAAGAATACCCCATAGGCTTTGAAGGTGACATCAAGGAGGAATTATAAATACATTTTGAGCAAAGTGTGTGAAGACTAAAGAGAACCACTTTCTAAGTAATAATGTTCGATTGGATGTCTTAAACTCTAGTGAGTTTTTTAAAAAAAAAAAATCAATAACTTTTCCTATTTTATAGTTATCCACTTAAGTAACCAACTTGCAAAAGCAATCAAGTATCATTTGGAGCAAGTGCTTAGAATGCTCTTCCAGGGAAATGCTTCCATATTAATAATGTTCTACTCTTGACCCTTATGAAGGCAAGGCCACGTAAGAAAATTCTAGTTTTCTGAGGTGACTTCTTTTGATTGGGGTCTTTGCCTCCATTCTGACTGATTTCTTCATGACTGCTGCAGTCCCCAGATGCTCAAAATGAAAAGTTAGCTTGGGCAAAGGACACACAATGTTTGCTCATTCATCAGACATCAATGTGCTCAGTATAATCTCATTGTAATGGCTTCTAGATTTATTTCCACCTGCTTTCTGGAAAAGCACACCTCTTATACAATATAAATATTTCCGGGAATGAAGATGTGCACAGCAGCCACCAGAAGCAGGACAGATGATCATTTTAACAAGGTGAGATATCATGCTAGTTTATCCCCAACGTCTTACCTAGACAAAGAAAAGCCTCAGATGTAGAGGGCCGTGACTCTGCCCTGGCCACACACTATGGGTGCTTCTTTATATTGCTCTGACACTTCACCAAATTCTTCTCTGTATATGTGATTCAATGCCCTTTCATGTCTATCATTTCTCATTCCTTTGTGTCTGTTTAATTCTTTATTTCCCAATTGTGTCTGCCAGAAGTTTGTTTAATGTTATTGGTTTTTTTCAAAGAGCCAAATTTTGTATTCATTTATCACTTCTAGCATTTTGAAATTAATCAATTCCTCTGTTTATCTCTATTAATTCCTTCCTTTTGTTTTTCTCAGATTTATTTTGTGGTTCTCTAGCTTCTTCAGCTAAATGTTTATTTATTTTCATACTTTTCTGCTCAATAATAACAGCTTAAGGACATCAATTTTCTTCTGAGTACTATTTTGGCCACGTCATATAATTTTGATAAGTTATTTCCTCCTTATCAATATTTTTTAATAGTTTTGCCATTTTGATTTCCTTTTAGATCAAGTAATTGTTCATTGTTGTTAGTTGCTATTGAGTCAGCTCCAAGTCATGGTGACCTTATATATAACAGAACTAAACACTGCCTGGTTCTGTGCCAGCCTCATAAGTACTGGTATATTGAGCCCACTGTTATAGCTGTTGTATCAATTCAACTTGTGGAGGAATCCCCTCATTTTCACTGACCCCCTATTTCACCAAGCATAATGCACCTTTCTAGTGAAGTAATTATTTAGGAGACTAATATTTTAAATCCAAGGGGTTTTAATATTTTAATTTCTTTTATTCTTAATTTTGAATTATGTTTCTTAAGGGGACATTGGTGGTTCAGTGGGAGAATTCTCACCTTCCCTGCGGGAGACCCAGGTTTGATTCCTCACTACACCCCTCATGTATAGCCACCACCCTTTTGTCAATGGAGCCCTGAGTGTTGCTATGACACTGAACAAGTTTCCTCAGAGATTCCACACTAAGACAGACTAGGAAAAAGGTCTGGTGATTGACTTATGAAAATCAGCCAATGAAAACTCTATGGGTCATAATGGTCTGATCCACAGCTGATCTTGAGAACCGTGCAGGACTGGGCTGTGTTTTGTTCTGTTGTGTATAAGTCATCATGAATTGGGGGCTGGCTGACTTGACTGCTGCTAACAACAACAAAAATAAATGTTTCAAAATGGCCAGAGCATGTACTCTATGCAATTCTTTGTTCTTTAGTTTACTGGTGATCTCTTTATTATCTGGTATTTGATCTATTTTTATAAATACTAATAAATACTTACATAGTACTTAATATATATGTAAGAGTCCTAAGCACCCTTCTAACTATGTTATACGGATTAGTTCCTTACATCCTTAGAACAATTCTATTTTACAGATGAAGAAAGTGGGACACAAGGACCTTAAACAATGTGTCCAAAGCTGTGTAGCTAGGAAGTAGGATAACTCAGATTTGAGCCCCTTGAGTTTGGCTGCTAAGTCCATGATCTTATCATACAATGTAAATGATCTGAGAACCTTTGGTTAAAAATGATTTTTTTTTTCCTACATGATGTTTTTATATTTTGAGGTAAAATTTTCTGAACACGTTAGCCAAAATCTAACATAAATCTCTTTGCTGTGCAAAGACTGCTTGTTTAGATATTTGTAAATCTAAACTGGCAGATTAAAAATCTTCTCAATGCTATTAATTATAGTTTCCTTCCCCTAAACATGAGTTCCAGGCTATTGAAGAAAATTACTCAAGGTGTTTATAAATAAGGGTGATGGCTTCCTTAGACTGCCCAAGCATCAGAAAGGCCAGGAAGTGGAGGGTACCTGGAAACGAAAGGAGTCACTTTGTGCTGGGGCCCCTGAGTGCCTGTACCACACAATGCCTTCATTGATGTCTTGCTGGGTGAAAGTGCTTGTGGGTGTTGCTGTCCTCCCATCAGGCAGGTGCTGTCCTTCATCTGCTGGACTGTCTGCAGGCATGTTAACCAGAAGGACCACCTCACCTAGGAGAACACAGGCCAGTTAGTAAGGACCCTTGGGAAAAATAGGTTAAAGCCATCATTTACCTTTTCACAATCCTACTACTATTAATCTATCTAACAGGAAAAAAAATGTTGTATTGTATTTTTAGGCAAACAATGCACACCTGTGTTTCTTTACCAACTATGTGCTCTCTAAGTATTCTCATAGTCATGTACTATGCTAATTTATTTTTTATAACATGTAAAAATACTTTGCATAGTGTGTTTATGAAAATATGGCAGAGGGGAGATGTGCAACATGGGTGTTATCTGCGTAAAAATGCAATGCCTCTTTATTTTGATGTAAGGTGAAGAGGAAGAACTTTAACACAGAATTCAATAGATACCATTGAATCCCCTTTAGCCAGTCTCACAGCTATAGGAACTAAAAGTCATTCAAGGGTAACTCATTTATGAAGTATGAAGTTACTGACCTGGCACATAAGGAGGCCCAAATAGTAGTGAATACAGTAAACAAATATTGAAATACTGGACATTGAATTAATTCATTTCTACCTAAGACTTTCTATGTAACAGAAAATGTTACCCAGCTAAGAAGTTTTTGGTGTAAACACAATGGAAAATAAGAAAAAAAGTTATTCTTGGGAGAATTCTGTACAATGGGAAGAACAGCTAACACTTGAATGCATATGACAGGCACTGTTCAAAGTACATTACATGGTGGTGGTTCAAACCCAGCTCTAGCACTTGCAGCTGTGTCAGCTCACTTAAGTCCTAAACCCAAAAACTCATTGCCATCAAGGAAATTTCAACTGTTGTATAGTGACCCTACTGGACAGTGTACAACTCTGTTTTCAAGGCTGTAATCTTTACAGAGGCAGACTGCCACATCTTTCTCCTGCAGAGTGGTTGGTAGATTCAAATTCCTCCTGACCTTTTTGGTTAGCAGCTGAACACATGGCACCACCAGGGCTCACTTAAGCCCTACCAAGCTCTTTTGTAAATGAGAGTAATAGTGCATACCTCACAAGGGCTTACTAAGAATGTTGGTTATCTTTATCGTTACATTTTTCAATCCTTCTGAACGATGCTATTATCATCTCCATTTTACAAAGTTCTTTAGATTCGGAGAAGTTTAATAGTTTGCCCAAAGTCACAAAAATGGTAAGTGGAAGAGCTTGGATTCAGCTCTGACGCTCACATTCTTAGTGGTGAAGCTCTGTTACACATCATTACTGATAATGAGTAGAAATCAATATTTACCCCTCTAACTGACTGCTCCTTTTTTCCTTCCTCATTCTTTAAACTTTATTAGAATTGAAACAAAGAAATTTAAATCTGTTTCTAATGCTTATTCTCACCTGAAGTGACTATCTTCTTTAAGTGAGATCCCAATACAGAAGGTGTTAAAGAAACAATTAAAATTTCACAAGGAGACTATACCTTCAAGTGAAGACTAAAACGAAGAATCGATGAGCTGCTGAAAACAGAAGCCATATTCTCATGAAAATGCATCTAAAGATAAATCTGAAAGCAGCCTTCCTCCCACTCACACAGTGAGAAGAAGGAAATGTGTATGTGCGCACGTGTGAGACTGTGTGTATTTTTAAAATGTCTGTAGAGGGACACTCAGATCTTAATACAGTAGACATATTGGACAACTGATAACTCATTTAGTTTATCCTAGACAAGTCTGTTTTCTTACTCAAAGCAAATACTCATTCTAATATTGATATATACTAAATTCAAATCTAAAATAAGCATAACATCCTTGATGGTGATGAAATACTGAAGCAAAAGAATATATCAGTACTCACATTTTATGCTATGTGTTGAATCAACTCACCTAGTTTCTTTCTTATATTATTATATTATTCTCCTTTGTCACAAGTTCAATCATCATCTGTTATGGACTGAATTATGTCCCCCAAAAATATGTATTGTAAATCCTAACCCCTATACCTGCAGTTAAGGAGCTCTGGTGGCATAATGCCTAAGGCATTTGACTGCTAACCAGAAGGTTGGTGGTTCACAACCACCAGCCACTCCGTGGAAGGAAGACTGGGCAATTTACTTCTGTAAAGATTTTCCACCTCAGAAACCCAAAGGGGGTCATTATGAGTCAGAATTGACTCAATGGCAGTGACTTTGGTTTAGTTTGATACCTGCAGTTATAATCCGATTTAGGAATGAGTTGTCTTTGTTATGTGAATGAGGAAGGATTAGTGAAGGGAATATCTTCAATCAATCTCTTCTGAGACATATATACTATATTAAATAAGCGAGTAGAGCAGAGATGGGGTGTGTTCTGGTTACCTAATGCCACTCTGACAAGCATATACCACAAATGGGATGGCTTGAAGAAACAGAAGTTTATTCTCTTACAGTTTGGAGGGATTAAGTCTGAGTCCAAAGTGCCTGGCTCTATGGGCTGGGTGAAAGCCTCAGCCTTAGGCTTCAACTCTGCCTCCTGCTCCTGGCCCATCTAAGCTGGAGGCTCTTCTTCACTCAGCTGCTGGCTGCTGAGGCTGACAACCCTAAGACTGACAAGTAAAAAGGTACAGTCCTGATGTTACCAAACCACATGGCAAGCTATTAATTCAAGTCATTGAAAGTCCCAAGGTTGGCAGAGCGTGGCAGGCTGCTGAACAATGACACAGCTACATGCAGGGTTCAAGCATTCCATAAGCTAGAGACCATTCCCAAAGCTGTTTCTTATATACAGGAAGCAGACCACATACTCAAAGCAGCTACTCAGCTGCTCCAATAGATTCCACCATTGAATTAATTACCAGTCTCACCATGGGGAACAACTACACTCAGCTGCCCAGCCACTCAACCAGGCCCAGCCAAGATGACACACAAACTTAACTACCACAGGGTGAGACAGATGCCAAGACATGGAGATCTCCAAGGGACCAGGAGGCAGAAGCTGAAGAGACAAGGACCTTTCCTCAGACCTAACAGAAAGAGAAAGGCTACAAAGCCAGTACCCTGAATTTGCACTTCTAGCCTGCTAAACTGTAAGAAAATAAATTTCTATATGTTAAAGCCATCCACTTGTGCTATTTATGTTATAGCAACACTAGATAAGACAGAATTTAGTACCAGAAGAAATGGGTGCTGTGCTAACAGATAACCTAAAATGTGGAAACAGTTTTGGAATTGGATAATGGGTAGAGGCTGGAAGAATTGTAAGGTGCCAATTAGTAAATACTTAGATTCCCTTAAAGAGACTTTTGGTAGAATTATTCTGATGAAGGCTCAGAGGGAAGTGAGGTAAGCTATAGAGAAAATCTCTATTGTCTATTAGAGAATACATATAGTACCAGCAACAGAATGTTGCTGGAAATATGGATGCTACATGTGCTTCTGTTGTTGTTGTTGTTGTTGTTGTTATGTGCTGTCAAGTCGGACCCGACTCATAGCGACGCCTCCTTGGGTTACCGTGGCAGTATCACTACGGAAGTAGATTGCCCCATCTTCCTTCCGAGGAGTGGCTGGTGGGTTTGAATTGCCAGCCTTCTGGTTAGAAGTCAAGTGCTTTAGGCACTACACTACCAGAGCTCCTAAATGTGTTTCTAGTGAGGCTTTTTTTTTTTTTTAAAGAAAAAGGATGAGTATGATATTGAACAATGGAAGAAAGGCAATGCTTTTTATGTAGTAGGAAAGAACTTGTCTGGATTCTATCCAAATGTTTGGTATAAGGTAGAAATTGTAAGTGATGAATTTGGATATTTGGCTGAAGAGATTTCTAAGTGATATCTTAAAGGGTCCATGTAGTTTCTCCTTGCTACTTATAGTAAAATGTGAGAGAGAAAGAGATGAACTGTGTGAAATGAAAACAAAACTTAACAGATTTGGAAAATATGTAGCACAAACTAAGGACAAGTGCCCTAAAACTCCCATAAAGGACTTGCTGACTCAGTCTTTTGTTAAAGAGATTAAGCCTGTTACTGATGGATCTAATTAACTACCACAGCAGAAAAACCATCACTTTAGACTGAAAGGGACAAAGAAAGAACAAAGGAAAGAAAGTTGTCTGCCTTTGGGAATTCTACAAGTAGCAAACAGACTAAAGAAGCTACATCTGTTGTCCTCCAAGAAAAGAAAAGGACCATTCCTGGAGCAGCTCAAAGATCAGCAGAACTTTTCAAAGGAGCATGTAAAGCAGGGCTGTCCCCAAAGGGTGGGGCCATTGTCTCCTAGGTTCTAAAGAGTGAGCCACAGCCTCCCAGATTTCAAAGACTTAAATCTTCACCAACTTGGCACTGGAGTGTGGGCCTGCTGTTCTTGAATGCCAGAAATATGGGGCCACTGCCCAGAGTTGAGAGAGCAGGGCTGCCATGCCCAAGAGGCAGAAGTATGTGGCTTGCTGGGACTGAGAAGGTGGGGTCACTATTCAGATGGACTAGGAGAATGGAGCCCCTCAAAGCCAAAGGGAGCAGGGTTGCCATTACAGTGGGCCTGGAAGATGGAACTGAAGCCCGGGGCTGAAGTCCAGAATCCAGAGGCATGGCCAATACCTATAGTCTGAAGGACGAGGCCCTTTCCTAGATGGTATCAAAGAACAAAGGAGTATTTTCAAGACCTGAGAGCGAATGTAAATTGTTCTGCTGGGTTTTGGACTTGCTGGATGCCTGTTATCCCTTCTTTCCCTCCCATTTCTCCCATTTGTAATGGAGATGGCTACCTTGTGCCCATTCTACCCCTGTACTTTGGAAAAAGCTAACATGTATGCTAGATTTCACAGGTTCACAGATGAAAAGAAATTTTGCCCAAGCATAGAATATATTGAAAGTCTCACCCATATTTGATTTAGATAACTCAAAGGATGAGATTTTGGGCTTGGAGTTGATTTCAGACTTTTGGGATAATGTGATGGGGTGAATGTGTTTTGCATGTAGCAAGGACATTAATTTTGGGGGTCAAAGGGTAGAATCTTAGGATTGAATCATGTCCCCCCCAAACATGTGTTGTAAATCTTAACCCCTACACCTGTAGTTATAATCCCCTCTTGGGAATGGGTTGTCTTTGTTATGTGTCTGAGGCAGCATACTCTAGGGTATATTTTGAATCAGTCTCCTTTGCGATACAAGAGATTAAACAAGCCAGCAGAGCAGAGATGGGATAAAATAGATGCCAAGACACATGGAGATCTCCAAGGAACCAGGAAGCAGAAAGTTGAAGAGACAAGGGCCTTCCTCCAGAGACGACAGAGAGAGAGAAAGCCTTCCCCCTTGAGTCTGCACTCTGAATTCATACTTCAAGCTCCTAAACTGTGAGAAAATAAATTTGTTTGGTATTTCTATTGTAGTAGCACTAGAAAATCAAGACACCATCTCTCCCTGGTTCAACTTCTGTTCATAAGATGCTGTTAATAAACATGGTTTTCCAGAAAGTGGACTGTTTATGAATTTGAGTACACTTGCAAAATATTCTGAAAGAAGATTTTCACAAAGAAAATGCAGAGTAGAAAGATAGAAATTATTAAAGTGTTTCTTACCTAACTATTCAGCTTTTAACAGAAAAACTAAGCAGAGTTTTCCAAATAAAACCTAATGAGATAAACCTATTTTTCAGATAAAAGAAAAAATCATTGCCATGCTTTGCAGATTAATAGGAATCATAAGATACTGGCTTATTCATTAATTTCAACTCAATAAAGTCACTGGGTACCTTCTAGGTGCTAGTTACTATGCTAGGTCCTTTAGAATGGAGGATTCAAATATAAGCAAAATATAATCCTACATCCAAAGATTAGGATCATACAATCTAACGTACCAGACATGAAGTAGTAAGCTAACTAGTCAGTCAGCTGGGGAAGGGAAATGGGTGGAGGGACTATTGGGAAACAGTATTGGAAAATTTAGTTGGAGCCAGACTGTGAAAGGTCTTATATGCCATGCTAAGGAGATGGATGGGGCAATCTACTTCTGTAAAGATTTACAGCCTCAAAAAACCACTAGGGGTCACTATGAGTCAGAATCAACTTGATGGCAGTGAGAAGAAGCTAGAACTATCTCTCCCCCACCTATAAACAACTGGAAGCCACTAGATTTTAGGTAGATAAATAGCATGAACCAATTTAGAACACAGAGCATGTGTGATCAGAATATAGACTCTACAAGGCTTGAGGACATCCCTGGGTGGTGCAAACAGTTTGCACTAAACTACTTACCTAAAGATTGGCAGTTCGAACCTACCCAGCAGCACCACTGAAAGGCCTAGCAATCTCCTCTCTAAAGATTATAGCCAAAAAAAACCCAACGGAGCAGTTCTATTTTGTAATCCATAGGGTTGACATGAGTCAGCCTCTATGCAATAGCAACATTTTTATTTTTCCCATGTGGGTTAGGGTTGGGCATGGTAAGTGGGGAGTGAAACTAAATGTACATGTAATTTTGAATGTAAAACAAACTCAAAATAAAAAATTAAAAAAAAAAAAAAAAGATTACAGCCAAGAAAACCCAATTGAGCAGTTCTACTTTGTAATCCACAGGGTCGACATGAGTCAGCCCCTACACAACAGCAACTTTTTTATTTTTTCCATTTTATAAGAGTTGGGGAATCCTTGGGTGGTGCAAATGGTTAACTAGCTTGGCTGCTAACCTAACAGCTGGCAGCTGCAGTCCATCCAGAGGTACACTGAAAGAAAGGTCCAGCTTCCTACTTTCAAAAGTCAGCTACTGGGAGCCCTAAGGAACACATTTCTACTCTGACATACATGGGGTTGCCTGAGTTGGAACTGATTCAATTTTATTTTATAAAAGCTATAATAGCAGCTAACATTTACATGAATAGTTTGACCCATTCTGAAACTTCTGAAAATCCAGATGAGAGATGGGCACCTGAACTCAGGGAATGGAAGTAAGGAAGATTGAGAACGAATGAACAGATACAAGAATCACTGAGGAATGGAAGCAACCAAACTTGACAAATGTGGCTGTGGAGGATGAGTAAGAGGGAAGAATCAAAAGGAATTACCTATTAGGTTGGAACTGGCAGAGAAGAGCTCTCACTGATGGGCATGAGAGAGAAGGATGAGCAGGGGTAGATTAGAAAGAAGATGAAGAGGAGTTCAGTATTGGATTCTTTGAATATAAGGTCCAATTGTGACATCTTGAGTAAACAGGAAGAAATACCAGTATTTGCTGGGGTTCATGCCAGAGAGGTGAGGGCTAAGCTTTAGTGTAGTATCTCACCTCTGCTTTTATCATAAAATGACAAATTCATGGAAATGACACTTTAAGCATATGAAAATCAAGGTTTAAAAAACAGAAAACAATCTCTATACAGGATTTCCTTTATAACGAACGCTGTATCTCACCCAAGAATTTTGAAAGGAAAATATATAATAGATATTAAGAATCAGAGGTCCTTGGGTGGTATAAACAGTTTGCACTCAGCCACTAGCCTAACAGTTGGTAGTTCATACCCACACAGAAGGCGTTACAATGTGCTTCCATGAAGATTACACCAAAGGAAACTATATGGAGCAGTTCTACTTTATAATACACAGGGTAACCATGAGTTTTGGTTTTATTAAGAATTAGAATCACATTTGGATGTCCATCAGTTGTTTTGGGATTGATGTAACATGTATTAATGCTTTCTTATACTATGCTAAACAATTTGGGGTTACAGCAGGTTGGATTAAGTTAGATTCCCCTATAAATGATACTCAAGATACAATTTCATTAAAACCATCTCATTATATTGACTACCAAACCTGTGAAGTAGTTAAGAGTACAAGGATCTATCAACTTGTCTAAACTTGTATTTTAAAACAGTGGAGCATTTGCAAGTGATTGAACTCAGCTCCTTTATGCACACACTATACAATCAACTTACAGCTGGTTCTATTCCAAGGTCACTTCTTCACAGAAAGCCTAAAGCTCAATTTGAACATTCTAAAGTGGCAAGGGAATATATAGCAGCCAGGCTGGCAATGAGCTAAAATCTCCACAAATCCTCATTCTTGGGTAGATGGATGTAAGTAGATTTGTACGAAGTGGCCTTCTAGTTCCCATCGTTTTTTTCACTCTTGAATGGTTCCTGAGGGTAATATGACTTGATTGTAACAAATAAGGAGCTCTGGACACACAGAAAGAGGATTATGTCCATAGGAAGAAGTTAATTAAGAGAGATATAGCAGTAATGGGTCACAACCAAGCCTACATGGCATTTATCAAGCTGAAATGGGAGACATGCACTTAAAAACCATTTAAATTATGATCGATATGTTTAATACATAATGTAATATTAGGCTATTTCTAGAAAATTTTGAAGCTTATATTTGGTCGTTTTTAACTCTGAAGACAAAGATAGAAAATTTAGTACATCAAAAGAATCACAGATTTTTAGAGCCAAAAGGATTTAAAAATTATCTAGCTTAGAATCAGTGGGTGAAAGTATGATGAAAAAGAGGATAGTCATTAATTACAAATGGAAAAAGAATAGCTTTACATTGGAGAAATCTGGCAGTGACCACTTTAATCAAAGTTAACATCATCATTAATAAGACACAGTGACATCGTGTACCTCTTGATACGATGTACTGAGTAAGGGTACAGTATCACTTCTGTGTGTTCTTGCCAAAAAATATAACTTCAATCTAATGATGAGAAATCATCATAAAAATCCAAATTGAGGGGCATTCTACAAATATCTGACTAGTACTCTTCAAAACTCAAAGATATACAAAGACTGAGGATCTGCCACAGACTGGATAAAACAAAGGAGACATAACAGTTAAATGCAATGTAGGATCTCGGACTGGATTAGAAAAAGGGCATTATTGGGAAAACTGGCAAAATTTGAATAAGGTCTGTGGATTAATAGTATCATTGTATCAATAATAATTTCTGAGTTTCAATAATTTAATAATTTGGTTTCAGTAATTGTTCTATGTAAGATGTTAACATGGATTAAAAAGTACTTAGGAAATCCTTGTACTATTTTTGTACATTTTTAGCACATTTAAAATGAAAAGTTAAAAAATTATCTAGCCTAACCTCCCTAAGGAAACCTACGACCCAAGGGGGTACATTTGCCTTATTTAAAGGTATACAGCTATAATAAATTACACCAAACAGGTAGACTAGTTTTTTCATAATAATAATAATAATAATAATAACTACTCTTGTCTAGATCATGCTTTTCAGTGTCTTTATGGTTATCCAGCATGAAGTTATTTTTATATTGTAAAAAAGCGAACTTTTCCTTACTGCAGAAAATATTCAATTTTAAAATCTGGAGGAAAAAAAAAAGATTATTATGCCTCTGCTATTTAACTTGTCAACTGAATTATTCTGATGATTATAATTTTCATTTTTAGATGATTTACTCAGTTCTTTTTAAAAATCTACTGTTCTTTTACTTTTTATAGCATTTTATTCTTTCTTATAGTTTCAATTTCTTTTATGTCTTCAGTCATTTTTAATATGCTATTTCATATTTTCTATAAGGCTGTTATTTATTTAAAATCCGTGGGGTTTTATTTTGCTGTTTGTTTGGTTGTGGTACTTGCTTCCGCATGTGTTCTGTAAAGTTCTCTTCAGTGAAGTTTTATCTGAGAATCCTATGTGGCCTTATATAAAGGTTTCTGTTAGTTTCTTCCAGGAAGCCAAGGAGTATCATGGAGATTACTTTACATATTAATGTCTCAGCTTTGGGTCTCTCAGACCATTACCATAGTGTAACTTCACCCCTGGATCTGAAAGAGAAAGAGACCTGAACTTCTGAATTCTCAGCAAAGACTTTTTCCTCTGCTGTTAACCCAAGATAGTCAGGTTTCTTTGTCATCTTCCTATTTCAGTGAAGAGATTTTGCCCCTCTGATTGAAAGTATGCCTTCCAGAGTCCTGGCTCTATGCAAAATCTTAGTTCCAACTCCCTATCTCCTCTCGTCATGGGCATCAAGTCCCAAGGTCTTGCACCACTGAGATACACACAATCCCTCCCAGGGAGGCTACAAGCGATCAGCTCATACACATACTGGCTCTTGGTCAGCTCCTTCATTGTTTCTACCACCTGAAGCTTTCCTTCCATCCATGAGAAGTCAGGTATTATAAGCTATTGTGACCTTATCATTTTTATTATATTTTCACCAGTATTTCTAGATGATGATGGGAAAATTTTTCAGGCTATCTTAGTCCACTACTTTGCTAAAAGTGAAAGCAACAATGAAGAGCCTGAAAAATATTATTATATAATGTTGTAAAACAATAGTCTCATCCAGAAGTCTAGTGTTGTTCTGGGAGGGATGTAAAGTGGAGTTTAGAAGCATGAGCTTTAGAATTAACTGACATATACTAGTGGAGTGACTGCTAGCAAGCTACTTTCCCTCACTTTTATTATCTGTAAAATGAAGTTGTTTGGAAATTTAAATTAAACGGTTTTATATCTGTGTGCAATGTGATAGTTATTGTTCTATTTGTAAGGGGGTAATATGAGGTATTTGGAAAGTTAAGTTCCTTGGAATGTCAACCTTGCTGTATGGCATCATATAGAACCTGTAATAGTCCAAGACAGCTAAATGTAATGATGAGATCATGCCAAAGGGAAAAAGAGTTACCAAATTGGGGGTGGTCTTGAGTAATTTTGTAGATGATGTCTGAGGTGCTGGCACCTGGAGCTTCGGCCTGTAAGATTCTGTTGGTAATCTGCAGCATTCCCCCTTCTGGAACCCACACCATTGAATTAGCCACAAGCCGAAGACCCCCATCATCCTAGAATAAGGAAGAAAGTGCAGAATTAGGTTCAAGCAAAATAAGAAAATATGAGCCCTCAAAATGTAAGTTATTAGGACCAATTGTTGCTAAAGACCGTCTAACAATTAGGAGAGATTCACAGCTTTAGAGTCACACTATGAATGTGTTATATATGTGTGACTATTAGCTATCATGTGCATCTATGTACATGCAAATATATATCTGGCCATTTCTTTTATCATAAACAAATAATTTATTTCATTTCTAAAGAACCAAACTCACTGCCATTAAGTCGATTCTGAATCATAGCAACCCCCTTTTGGTTTCCGAGGTGGTAAATCTTTACAGAAGTAGATTGCCCAGTCTTCCTTCCATGGAGAGGTTGGTGGGTTTGGACCGCCGACCTTCTGGTTAGCAGTCAAATGCCTTAGGGAAGACTAAATCTCTGTTTCTTTCTTTTACTTAACCATCTACCTGTCTTTCCAGCCTCACTATCCACTCACATTCAAGAAATGTTCATTAAGCACCTATTATAGGACAGCTCTTTTGCTAGAGGCCCGGAAAGTATAAGGATGGTTGAACTGTCTCCTGCAAGCAGACCTTACGGAACTGGGAGAGGTAGTGGTAAAAAATGACAGTGTTTTAAAGGTGGCTAGCAGAAAGTTGAAGCTGGGCTAAAAGTTTCCATTTATCTTTAAGGCACTGAAAAGTCAATATAAGTCTTCAGGAAAGGGAATGGGATGACTAGAAAGAGACTGCTCTGGCAAGAGATAGAGCTGAGATGAACCTGGAGCTGTAGAAACCAATTAACAAGTTCTCGTAATGGCTTGAGTGAGAGAAGATGAGGGCTTATGAGAGGGTAATTGCAGTGGGAATGGAGTGTTAGAAACTGATTCCAGACACACTACAGAGGCAGAATTGACAGGTCTCAGGAGCTGATTGAAAGTGAAGGCTTAGAAACAATAGTTGGGAGTAGCTGGCTGGAAGAAACCACTTATTTGGCACTCCTGAGAAGGCAACCATTTGAACTGCTCCAGCTAACGGCATTAAAAAGCAATGCCATTCCGGATTTGCGGGGTGCACACCCTCTTTCAAAGCCTTATAGCTGACATTTTCTGCAGAACGAGATTTCTGAGGCTGCCAATATTCAGTTTTCAATTTATTTCCATACTTTGTTGTTGTTGTTGTTGTTTGCCATCGAGTCGGCCCCGACTCATAGCTACCCCTCCTTGGGTTTCCGAGGCAGTATCACTATGGAAGTAGGATTGCTCAACCTTCCTTCCGAGGAGTGGCTGTTGGGTTTGAACCGCCAGCCTTCTGGTTAGCAGTCAAGTGCCTTAGCCACTATGCTACCAGAGCTCATTTCCATACTTTAGAAATCACTAAATCTGCTTTTTTAAAATAGGTATGCTTTTCTAAATTATTGCTATTGTTTTCAAACATGCCAATAAACAGAAAAGGGCAAGCAGCACTCCCAGGAGGAGAACATTTAGAACAGAAGACAGCGAAGCTTCCTTTGCAGTCCCTTTGCACTTGGGCATTTGCCACTCCCAGGAGGCAATCATGGCTCTCTTCACTACATATACCAGGAAACTGAGTAAAAAAATGCCTGAGAGAACAGCAGCAAAGGCCCTTTTTATACTAATTGGTGCTGAGCAGCAAAATCCCAGCAAATTTTCTTCTCTCTCAATTGGTATAGCACATTATTTACAAAAACATCAAAAGTCTGTCAGAAACTTTGCATATTATCTCCAAGAATTCTGAGGGAAAAGAAGGCCCTATCAACTCCTCCTGCAGTTTTCTATAACATGATATCTTTGGGTCCAAGTTTTTTAATTGCTAGAGAGCTTTCTAACAGCAGTAGCCTAGTCAACTTCAATTATGGTTACAGGTATCAGTCATACACCAACAATCATGTTGCTGGACTGAAGAGGCACTGTAAGTTTTCCTATTCCAGGCATGTAAGCACTGTAACCCGAATGCAGGGCCCTACATGGCTCTCCCATTGTGTCTCCATCTTTACTACATTTTATCAATAAAATTCTCTGTACTTTCTGATTGAATGTAACTTTGTAGGAGACAGTACTCCTTCTTATACAAAATGTCCAGGGACCAGCAGCATCTGAAACATTTATCAGAAGTTCACCATTTCAGGCCCCACCCTAGAACTTCTGAATCAGAATCAGCATTTGAACAAGGTCTCCAGGGGATGTGGAGCCAAGCTGAAATGGGAGCAGCTCTGCCCGGGGTAGAAATCACAATGGTTCTTGAGTGGTAACCCTGAAAGTTCACAAGTGCGCCTTTTAGAATATTTACATTTATAATAGAATACCTATATATTTCCAATCGCCTGGTATGCATGTGAGAGCTGGACAATGAATAAGGAAGACCGAAGAAGAGTTGATGCTTTTGAGTTGTGGTGCTGGCAGAGAATGCTGAAAGTACCATGGACTGCTAAAAGAACTAACAGATCTGTCCTGGAGGAAGTGCAGCCAGAATGCTCCTTGGAAGCAAGAATGGCCAGACTTCGTCTCACCTATTTTGGTCATGTTGTAAGAAGGGACCATTCCCTGGAGAAGGATGTCATGCTTGGTAGGGTGGAGGGTCGACGAAAGAGGGGGAGGCCTTCAACGAGATGGATTGATACGGTGGCTGCGATGATGGGATCAAGTATAGCAGGGATTGTGATTGTGGGGCGGGATCGGGCAGTGTTTCGTTCTGCTGTGCATGGGGTCGCTATGAGTCGGAAATGACTCGACGGCACTTAACAACAACAACAACAACATCATATGCAGGTTTCTTAATTGGGAGTTCCTGAGTAGTACAAATGGTTAACATGCTAGGCTGCTAACTGAAAGGTTGGCGATTTGAGTCCACCTAAAGCAATCCTACTTCCGTAGTGATACTGCCTCGGAAACCCAAGGAGGGGTCGCTATGAGTCAGGGCTGACTCGACAGCACATAACAACAACAAAGGTACCTTAAAGGAAAGACCTGGCACTGTACTTCTGGAAAATCAGCCATTGAGAATCTTCCAGAGCACATTTCTACTCTGGCACACATGGGGTTGCCTGAGTCAGAACTGACTCAGTGTCAGCCTGTGATGGTGGTGGTATCTTTATTTCTTTACAGAATTTAAGAAGAAACAGACAACACTTAACTATCCAAGGAAAACTATTCCTACTCATTAAGATGAAATTGGATTTTCTATAGGGATTGAGTCCAAGAAAGATTCAAGAATAGATGGTAGAAGGCTGTATAAGCTATCTTCTCTACAGTTAAGTAGTCCATAAAACAAATTTTAATCTAATTTTCCCAAGTATCTAACACTTTGGAATTTCTGTACCTTCTCGTAATTTGTTTTTGGAGAGGGAGGAGGCTGCATAACAGTGTTTATATTTCTAATGAGCTCAGGAATTTAGCCATAATAACTGCTGAATAATCTCCTGCCCAGTGATGTTTTATATATTCTCCAGAGTGCCACATTCGCAGTCAATGAAATCCCAACAAGTGAAACTGGAGGCATGATTAAAACAGTGTTTTAAATTAAATAGCTCTTCTAATTCACTTCACAGGAGATGATTTTGTTAGTTGCTGTTTAATCCACTCATGGGGACCTGATATGTAACCGAACGAAACACTGTCAGGTCCTGCACCATCTTTACAATCTTTGGAATATTTGAGCCCACTGTTGCAGCCACTGTGTCAACCCATATCATGGGCAGTTTCTCTCCTTTTCCCTAACCTTCTACTTTACCAAATACAACATTTCTAGCAATTTGTAGGCATACAGAAATATTATTAAAGTAAAAATACTCCAGTCATAAGACAGAATTAAGGGCCCAATCCCTCATCCACGGGAGGGAAACCCCCCCGCCCCCACACACACACAAAAACTTCTTCCAAAATTAAAGGTTTGCCCATAAATGATACAAATTTTTACCTCAAATGATGGTGACCCTACTCCATGCCAAAATATACATGAACTAATTTAAAACTTTATCAAATGGAAAAGACTATAATTGATACAATAGCAACCCAAACATTTTTATTTATTCTGTAAAAATATATCTCAATTTTCCAGGGCTCATTTATGCCATCCGAGCTCAAACTCACTGTCATTGAGTCAGATCTGATTCATAGTGACCCCTTCTTGGGTTTCTGAGGTGGTATCACTAATTTAACTGTGTAGGGCCATCATAGATTTTAAGGAAGAATCATAGGGGTTGGTGTGTGTAGCAGATATAAGTTGGAATTCAAATGCTATTTACCAAGACGAAGAAAGAAGGTAAGAAAATTGGACTGTTTTTGTGTTTGTTAGTGTGGGGGTGATATTAGCCTCAGACACTTGCCCCTTTTCATCAAGAATAATATAGAAGCTACTCTCCATATAGATTTTAACTGTTTTTCATATACATATATATAAAATATCAACAAACAGTTTCTGAGTGTGTACACCTTGTAAGGTACAAAACTGAACCAGATAAGCTAATCAAAGAAGGTGAAATTATGATACATGGCAAAACTTTATTTATTTATAAGACAGACAGACACTTATTCAGAGAAAATAAACATTTTCTTATACTGTTGATACATATAATTCTCTTAAACATCATTATTACAAAAATAACTGTGTCCCTACAAGACAACCAAAGAGAGGTTAAAGTTAGGAAATTGAAGGAAACACAACAGGGCTTTTAGCTACACACAGGCCTTACAGAGGTCAAACAGCCTGAGAGAACTCTCAAGCAATGGAATGTTCCATCCAGCTCATGGCATGACACTTGGGGCTTTTAACATGAAAGCATTACTAAAGTAGCAGAAAGCAACTGCTCTAACAACAAACAAGGTCACAAAGATCAGATTTATTGCCAGAGTGGAAAAAAAGGCATGATTTCCAGAGGCACTTTAATTAATGAAAAAGAAGGTAATTCCTCAAAAGCTCAGGAATAGAGAGAAGCCCACCAATCAGAATGACTTTTCCCTGCCCACATTTCAGCCCTTATTAGATGTCGAATTGCTTTAGAATCATATCTCTAGCAGGCTTGAGTTTGGTAATCCATCCAATTAATAAAAGCCTGCTCAGCAAAGCATTCTTTATTACTCTTTAATCTTTTTGATTTTTTTTTTTTTCTTTTTTACAGCCTTCCCCCAACAAAACATGTTTCAACATCAGTCCAGGTTCTATTTTCTCCTTAGTGGCTCAGTATAAGCCTGGAGGGTGGCAGTTAAATTTCTCATTGCCACACTAAGCGATAAAAACATAAGTTTCGGGAAAGTGGATGCAGAACTTGGAAAGCAAGGGTAGAATTGACAGCTCCTCCACTTAGTCCTGGATGGACCACCTCAGCCTCAGTAGAGGTGCCCTGAGTGGTTCTCAAGGGACGTAAGAGATCTATCCAAAGGCAAGAATAAGAGCACCAGCCTCAGTGACCCTATTGCATCGATGAATCCATCCAAAACAATCTACCGAATTCCTGTGATTTGCTCAGCTCAAGAGAACAGGAATGACAGGGCCTGTTCTCCCAAAGCTTCCTTTCCCTAGTCCTTTCTCCCTTCACTGCTCCCTCCCTCTTCTATTTCTATCTTGCCAGGTTTAACAGTATCAGGATTAATTTGTATCCATTCACTAGGAATTAGACTGAAAATCCTTGGCCATTCCATTTAACCAGCTAGACATTAGACAGTAATCAACTTCACTCCAAATTTAAACCACATATAACCTCTGGGTATGGACTCATATGTGGTATGTTAAGAAATGGCTGTTAAAATAAAATTAATGTCTGAATACACATTCACTGCAGGCTGTGACAATTGAGGCAATTTTGTCTTCTTGGGCCCTAGAAGATTTATGATTATAAATAGGCTCACTTGTAACAGCCATGGCAAATCCAAAGAGAAGATTCTAGAAGGCTTGGGGCCTAGCATGTTTGGACAAGACATTGAACAAATCACTAAATTTACTCAATCTCCATTAAATATGTTAAAACCAAACTCACTGTCATCAAGTCTGTTCTGACTCATTGCGACCCCTCCTTGATTTTCCGAGGCAGCATCTCTAAGGAAGTAGATTGCCCAGTCTTCCTTCTGAGGAGTAGCTGGTGGGTTTGAACCATCAGCCTTTTGGTTAGCAGTCAAATGTCTTAGGCACTATGCCCTCAGAGCTCCCATTAAGAAGGTGAAAATATATATGACCAAAACATTGAAAAATACAAGCTAGAATGAAAAGAGCCTCATGATTAACTCTGGGGAGCCAGATACACTTGAGTTCAAATCACAGCGCAAGCACTAAATAACTTTATGAAAACTAGTTTTCTAAACACCTTGGTGCTTCAGTTTCCTCTTTTGGAAAACTAGAGATAATAGTAGTACAAATATAATAGAATGGTTGTGAGGATCAAGTGGGATAATTCACATCAAGCATTAAACCAAAAAACCAGACTCACTGTCATCGAGTAGATTTTGACTCATAGTGACCCCTATTGGGTTTCTGAGGCAGTAAATCTTTACAGAAGTAGATTGCCCCATCTTCCTTCCACAGACTGCCTGGTGAGTTTGAACTGCCAGCCTTCTGGCTAGCAGTCAAATGCCTTAGGCACCACGCCACTGGAGCTCCTTACATCAAGCATTAGTGTTTCATAAACTTTTTTTTTTTTTAAAAAAAAAAAACTTCCTCCCATAGAATTTCCTTTAGAAGAAATAAGGTAACATAGCCTCTACTCTAACCTTATTCTTCAAAATATTGTAAAATTCAGTAGAATAGATATAAGGAAAACTGCTTTGAATTTTTAAAAAGAAAAGAGTATACATTTCAAAATATTATTAGTATTACAGAATCAAATTTATTTTTCTTTACATTTTATTTATTTTGTTGTTGTTGAGAAAATACATGGCAAAATAAACACCAATTCAACAGTTTCTGTATGTACCATTTAGTTACACTGATGATTGTAATGATTCTTCCATTAATCATTCCCACGCTCCTTTTCTGAGTTGTTCCTTCCTCTTTAATATCAACTTAATGTATCATCTTTCCCCTTGTTGTTGTCAGTTAGGTCCCATGTAGATAGTTCTTAAATGCTCAAAGACTCCCTCCTTTTTTACATTTTTTTAAAATTGTGATTTGGGTGAAAGTTTAAAGAGCAAATTGGTTTTCCATTCATCAATTCACACATTTTGTTTTGTGACATGCATTGCCATCTCCACAATGTAACAACACTTTTCTCACCTCCTCCTTGCCCTTCTTTCCTATCCCTTTCTGCCTTCTTAGTATTATCCCTGGGCAAATGCTGCCCTTTTGGTCACAAAAAGTTGACTGTTCTAATGAATGCAGAAGTTCCTGGTATTACTGGTCACGTTATAGGTCTGTCTATAGTTTAGCTGAAAGTTGAACCATGGGGGTGATTTTAGTTCCCAGTCTGAAGGGTATCTAGGTGCCATAGTACGAGGGGTCCTACTACTTTCTATGAGACAAATAAGCCTGCTTTTTTTTTTTTAATTGTAATTTGGGTAAAAGTTTACAGAGCAAATTTGTTTTTAATACAGTAGCTCACATATACTTTGTCTCATGACATTGACTGCAATTTCCCACAGTGCAACAGCTCCCCTCTACATCCTCCCCATAGTTACCTCTTCCCTGTGTCCTTCCTTCCCATGCATTCCTGCCCCCTGAGCTCTCTGACTGTACATATATAGTCCTTCTGTTCTCCCATGATTGATCTCTCCAAGAAGTGTATCTACCTAATGTAAATGTTCAGCTCATATACCTGTCTTTTCTTTGGCTGGAAGCCACAGGAGTGGGTTTAATTTGAGACCTGAAAGGCAGCTAGGGGCCATAGTCTCAGAGATTCCACCAGGCTCTATCAAACCAGCAAATCTAGTCCCCCTCCTTTTTTCATTTTTTTTTTTTTTTTTTAATTTTGAGTTTTGTTCTACATTGTTCTATCCAGGATCTCCATCCAGGATCTCCTACATATATCCCCCTCTGAGTGGTTGATAGTGGTAGCCAGGCACCATCTAGTTCTTCTGGTCTCATAGTCATACAGGCTGAGGATCTCATGGTGTACCAGTTGCTTGGACTAATTGTTTCCATGCATCTTTGGTTTTCTTCATTCCTCTTTGCTCTGGATGAGGAGAGACTCATTGTTGCATCTAGATGACCACTTGCAAGCTCTTATGATCCCAGTCGCTACTCACCAAAGTAGGATGCGGAACAATGTTTTTGTGTAGTACGTTATGTCAATTGAGTTTGATGTCCCCTATGACCATGGTTCCAAGCTCACAAGTCCAACTACTCATTCTCTCTGGGTAGCTGGCTGTGGCCAAGTAGTGAATACAACCTTGTCCCTTGTCAGCTCTACTATATACCTAGGAATTCTTACAGAACATACCAATACACTTGTAGAAACATTATCTGCCAACCATATGCATGGTCATGGGCACATTCTCTGCTGCACAGACATACCTGATTGTTCAGGCTGTCTACCCATCTATCCACCCATAGATCAATGTTTGCCATCACTGACAATGCAGTACTGTATGTACAAAAGGGTTCATCTCTGCTGTCTTTACCTCCCATGCACTTCTCTATGTCTTCCTCTTCCACCATATTGATCACTTACATTTGGTACATTGCCCTTCCCTTCACCCAAATCAATACTTGTCTCTACCTGTCTGTAGTATTCCCTCCCCTCCTGTCCCACTCCTAGTAACCAACAAAGAAAACTTCCTTCCTATAGAAACCTTTCCTTAACTTTTTACAATAATCAACTAATACAATATTTGTCCTTCAGTGATTGAGTTATTTCACTCAGCATAATGTCCTCCACCTTCATCCACATTATGCGATGTTTTGCAGATTCTATGTTATTCTTTAGGGTTGCGTAGTATTCCATTGAGTGTATGTCCCATAGTTTGGTTATCCATTCTTCTGTTGATGGGCACCTAGGTTGTTTCCATCTTTTTGCTATTGTAAATAGTGCTGTGATGAACATGAGTATCTGCTCTTGTCCTGGCTCTCACTTCCTTAGGATATATACATAGTAATGGAATGGCTGGATCAAATGGTATTTCTAATTCCAACATTTTAAGGAATCACCATACTGCTTTCCACAGTGGTTGTATCATTTGACAGTCCCACCAGCAGCGTACGAGAGTCCCAATCTCTCCGCATTCTTGGCTGCATTTGTTATTTTGTCTTGTTGAACTTTGCCACTAGTGCTGGGGCAAGATGGTATCTCATTGTTGTTTTGATTGACATCTCTCTAATGGCTAATGATTGTGAGAATTTTTCTTGTGTTTGTTGGTTGCCTGGATATCCTCTTTGGTGAAGTGTCTATTCATGTCTTCTGTCCATTTTTTAATCAGATTGTTTGTCTTTTTGTTGTTGAGGTGTTGGCATATCTATAAATTTTAGAGATAAGTCCCCTTGTCAGATATGTTGTTGCCAAATATTTTTTCCCAATCTGTAAATTTTCTTTTGATTCTTTGGAGAATATTTTGAAAGCACATGAAAATTTAATTTTTAGAAGGTCCCATTCATCTAGTTGATCTTCTGCTGTTTGTGCATTTTGGGTTATGCTTGCTAGTCTATTTATGAGCCTGGTCCTTTTTTTATGATTTTTGACTTTTGTTCCACATTTTTCTCCCACTCTTTCCAGGATCTCCTGTTGTGATTCCTTTCAGAGCAGTCACCAGTGGTAGCCCAGCACCATCTAGTTCTCCTGGTTTCAAGGTCATAGAAGACTGACTTTTTTTTATTAGTTACACTAAACTATTGTTCCATTTAACTTCAGGGGATATTTTTAGTTTAAGGTTTCAAGATTATGTAAGGACAATAGTTTCAGGGGTTTGTCCACTTTCCATGGCTATAAAAAGTCTAGAATCTGTGAGAATTTTAAATTCTCTTCTGCATTTTCCCCTTTATATCAAGATTCTTCTATGGAATCTTTGATCAATATGTTCCGTAATGGTAGCTGGGCATCATTCAGTTCTTCTGGTCTCCTGGCAAAGAAGGTAGCTGTTCATGGAGGCAATTAGCCACACAAGCTTTTTCCTTCTCCTGTTCCTGACTCTTCTTCCTCTGTTGCTGTAGATGAACAGAGACTGATTATTGTACC
>NW_006921857.1:979446-988608 GCF_000298275.1 Orycteropus afer afer | reverse complement strand
CCTATATGAAATAACAATAATAAAAGCAGATGCCATTGAGTTAATCCCGACTCATGGTGACCCCATGTGTTGTAAAGTAGAACTGTGCTCCACAGAGCTTTCATGGCTGTGACCAGTAAGAAGCAGATCACACATGATTCACAAGTTATAAGGACCATAAAGATTCCCAAGTTCAGTGTCTTATTTATACATTACAATTCTTTTTTTTTTTTTTTTTCTTTTTTATTTAGTAGTCAAAGCAGCTAAAATTCTAGAAATGCCCTTCAACCTTGGGCCATCCCACACAAAATGACTGTGCAGTACATTGCACTGAACTCCAAATGTGAAGACTAAAATTATAAAAGGAAAGCCTGCTGCTAGTGTACAGCTAATGTACTGAAATCCTGTAACAGTCTTTGGAAAGAAACCAAGAAGGAAGAAACTTTCTGAGTCTGTCTAGACTTCATCTCTTCAGAACTAAACCTCATCTCCCAAGGCAACTGCAAGACGGTGATAATTAGGATTAGCTAGAAGGTGGCTATCTGCCAACTTTATCTCATAATCAGCCTTCAGTTACTCCTATCTATCTCATGCCACCATCACTGTTTTCAGCACCTGAAAATAATGAGACAAGAGCCTGAAAAACTAGCTAGCAGACCATATTAAATTCAGCTGTTCACCTTCATGATGATCAATTGCAAACTTTGAGTGATCATTGGCATGAAAGTGACAAGTGATTTCTGAACTGTCCTCAGCAAATCAATCTCTCCCACTAATCATTAGTGACACCTCCATAGGTACTGCTTTTGGAATGAAAAGTTCTAAAAATTTGTAAGTTTCCAAATCTACTGCCACGGGAAAGTGTTATTCTTGTTATAACTGAGAAAAGGGCTTCTGGAGAAACATCATCAAATAATAAAGATTTTGAAAGGGTTTTTTAATAGGTCTCTTTGGTCTAGTATGGGTTATTCCAGTATAATCTTTTAATTTCCTAAGCACGTACATAATAAGTGCTTAAGGAATGTTGAATAAATGAATTGTTGTCATTAGCTGCCACTGAGTTGGCTCCCAACTCGTGGTGACCCCATGTGTCACAGAGTAAAAAATGCTAATAGGGTTTTCTTGGCTGTAATATTTATGGAAGCGGTCTCCAGACCATTCTGCTGTGAAGCCTCTGGGCGGGTTTGAATCACACCCTTTTAGTTCACAGTTGATCACAAAATGCTTGCCACACCCAGGCTCCTGAACAAATATTAACTACTCATATCTTAACTTTAGGAGTACAGCAAAAATAGTATCAGCATGAAACTTGATATTCAGGTGCAAGAAAACTGTAGCTCTAGAAATGACACCTACCTTGGGCACAGTCTTCACGTGGAACAGTATATTTTGGAAGGAGTGTCCATCATTGGCCTGTAAGACTGCAACATCAGATGTGCTATCTGAGCCATCATGAGCATAGTGGAGAAGGCCCCTGGAGAGCTCATCCAGCCGGAAGTGATAGATAGGGTCTGTGGGAGCCCGAAGCATTTGGAGCAATTGGCCATGAAGTGGAGGATCAAGCACTTCGACTACTACATCCTGTGGATTGTCATCATCTCGGATGTCAAGCAACTGGGTGGTGATACTTCTACTTTCTCCTCTGCCAATGTGGAGGACTTCATTTCTCAGCACATAGGGGGCCTGTGGAGTTGAAGGAAGATGGGAAAAGGAGTCATTCAGTAGGGAAAGAGGGTAATTCGATGGACTAGATCCCAGTTATGTGTAGCATGACTGATATTTCTAAGAAACTCTAGATGGTCCTGCAAAGTGCCAAACTGTTCCATAGAGAAAATACTTTCAGAGGTGTGGTAAGTTGTGGTAATAACAGCAACTGTGGTTATTTTACACCTCTAGGTTCTCTGGGATATGAATGAGATCCATTCCTAACTGTGTCTTTAAGAATTTGTAGGTTAAGTCAAAACAGGTGTATATGGTATTTATTTAGGCTTACTTTAGTCCAAGAAAAAGGAACTCTGGTGGTGTAGAGGTTAAAGCATTTGACTGTTAACCAAAAGGTTGGCACTTTGAAGCCACCAGCCACTCTGAAGGAGAAGGACGAGGCAGTCTGCTTATGTAAAGATTTACAGCCTTTGAAACCCATGTGACAGGTCTACTCTGTCCTAAAGCATCCCTATGAGTCAGAATCCACTCCATGGCAGTTGTGGGGTTTTAGTCCAACAGCCTTTTCAGGGGTGTAAAAGCTGCATTTGTAGTAAGTGAAGGCTACTGTGATGAAGAATTTGTTGCAAGTAGGGGTTGGTTCAATTGTTTTCAAGTGTGGGCAAATTTACAGGACATTAAAGGGCAAGTAGGTGTTGTCCGTAAGCATTTGTAAGCCAAGAACTGCCCCGCCTTTACTGCAAACTGAGGTAAATGAAATCCAGCTACATGATGGATCATCAAAAGAAGCTAGAAATATTTCTATACCCCAAAGAGGGAAATATTTACATAAAACAAATTCATTTATCAAAGCATAAGGACAGCCCTAACAACTAGAACAGCTTCAAATTATTTTTCAAAAGGCTATTATGAGACCCACCAGCCACTCCTTGGAAGAAACACTGGGCAATCTACTTCCATGGAGATACTGCCTTGGAAACCCAAGGAGGGGTCGCTATGCATTGGGAGTGACTTGATGGCAGTGAGTTTGTTTTTTTGGTTTTTTATCAGACTCAGTGCAATACAGTAAGGTAGCATAGTGTAATGGGAAAGAACCTGCAGCCAGATCTCCTGGGCTCAAATCTCAGCTTTCTATTTGTTAGGTATGTCACCACAAGCAAGCTAGTTAACTTCTCTGTGATTTCATTTCTTCATCTATACACTGGAGATATAATAATACTTCAAGGTTACTTTAGCTCAATCATTTTCACTGTAGCTGCAAGAAACCTTGATCTGTCCTTGAGAATTAGGTGTTGTTAGGTGCTGTTGAGTCAGCGCTAACTCATAGCGAGCCTATGTACAACAGAATGAAATGCTGCCTGGGCCTGCACCATCCTCACGATCCTTGCCATGCTTGAACCCATAGTTGCAGCCACTGTGTCAGTCCATCTCATTGAGGGTCTTCCCAATTTTCACTGACCCTTTACTTTACCCAGCATGGTATCTTTCTGCAGGAACTGGTCCCTTCTAATAACATGAACGAAGTATGAGAGACAAAGTCTGGTCAGTCTTGCTTCTAAAGAGCATTCTGGCTACATTACTCCAAGACAGATTTGTTTGTTCTTCTAGCAGCCAATAGTACTGTCAACAGTCTAAGCATCACTTCTACTGCAGTCTTTCTTATTCACTGTCCAGTTCTCACATGCATATGAAGCAACTGGGTCAGGTGCACCTTAGTTTTCAAAATGACATCCCTGTTCTTAAACACTTTAAGGAGGTCTCTTACAGCAAAGAATTAGTAGGCATGGAGTGTAGGGCCAAAGGCATTTGACTGTTAACCAGAAGGTTGGTGGTTCAAACCCACCAGCTACTCCTCGGAAGGTTGGGCAATCTACTTCTGCAGAGGTACTGCTTTGGAAACCCAAGAAGGAGTTGCTATGACTCAAATTGACTTGATGGCAGTGAGTTTGGTTTTTAGGGTTTTTTTTTGGCACTTTTATTACCTGTGTTGAAAATGCTTGTATGTTGATCAGCTGTGGCTCAGAGAAGAACTGCTGGTCACTAATTTTTAAGGAAAAGTAACCTTTCCTGAAAAAAAAAAAAAAAAATCCCCAAGAAAGGAATTAGAAAATATGATCATTAAATCAGTCTTTAGAAAAAGCAAGAAGAAAACACTTTTAGGCATGTAATAATTTGGATCAAAATACTACAGTAACGTAATATTCACACTATAAATAAAAATTACCAGATAAGCATAGTGAGATGCAGGCAAAAATAGTGTGCATTCTTAGACTCCATTGTAACATAATAAGTACATGACATATTGGTTTCCTAATTTTTTTAAAAAAAGTAATTATATAAAAGGTTGCAAAATAAGTTGTTGGGCTGAGACAGGTTAGTAATCTAGACTAATGGTTAAATTGGAGAATAAAAAGGAACTTTTCAGAGTATGACCATTTCATACGACTCCTTCTTCCCTGCAAATGTCCTCCTTTCCCAATTCATGGAAGTGGGCTCCCAATAACGACATTTACAATGTGTGTAATTACATGACTCCATCTACGCCACCCCCCCTCCCCCACTCACCCAATGCGGACAGGACTAGGGAAGGACAGTTGATTCTCTCCTCTAGGAACCTGGAACTGGCCTAAGAACCAACAATCAACCTTTCCATTTGATTGTAGGGAAATTCACTTTACCATATAGATAAGTAATAAGCCAGTCTTCAAGAGACAGATGAATGTAATCAATGAGCTAAGAGACACTAAGAGGAGACGAAGAATTGCTTCCTGACTACTTCCCATTTCCAGTTCTAGCTTCCAGGCTTGTCTTGGAGCCAACTGCCCTTGATGTCTCTGAGATCTGAGCCACCTTTTCAATGTTACAAGTCTTCCTATTTTGCCTAATCTAGTTTTAGTTGGCTTCTATTGCTTGCAACCAAGAATCTTAATTAACAGAAAGAACAAAATGAGGCTTACACTTTATTATGTGGTTCTTACTTCCTTTGAAAGTATGTTGTTCTAGCAGCTTCAGAGACTGACAGAAGGGAAGGTAGGAGTTACCTATCTCTAAAGTTGAACCGAGGACAGAATTGCTGGCTGGTAAGATACATGATTAAAGCATTATGGGAGTTTCTGAATTCTGGTCTACCTTAAGGCAAATTGTTTTAAAGGTTCTTTAAAAGATATTCTTGGAAGTAATTACATGAAAGAATGTGGAAGAGTCTCAAAAGCATTATGGTAAAAGACAAAAGACTATATGTTATGTAATTCCATTTATATGACATTCTAGAAAAGGCAAAATTATAGGTGCAAAAAACAGATCAGTGGTTGTCAGGGGCTGGAGGCAGAGAACTGACTTTACAACACACAGGAGGATTTTTCAGGGTGATGTGGCTTTTTATATATGAATTGTGGTTATGGTCACAAGACTGTATACAGTTGTCAAAATTCATAGAACTGTGCACTTTACTATGGTGAATTTTACAGAATGCAAATTATACTTCAATAAACTTGATTCTTAAAAAAAAAAAAATTCACCTCTTCCCTCATATTCTATTCTCACCCTCATTTTCTGCTTCATTTAAATTCTTTCCTTTCCCATCTCCACCTCCAGGCTTCAAGAGAATGCAAGTGGTGGAAGCAATACAGTGAGGAAAGAAGTGGTGGTTATTTCCAACCTACAGGGGAAAAATGATTTTTGTTGGCACTGAGGTGGTCACTACACTACACTTACAGCTGTCTTTTACTCCATAGGAGCATTTCAATCCTAAAGGAATCAGTCCTAAATTATTCCAGTCCTGAAAAATGATGTTCATTGATCTCATGGGCAGGGGCACAAACCTATGTGACAGGTGCCTCTTTTGTTTTTGGGTATTTCAGAAACTTAGTAAGATTTCCTTTTTTTCTTAATTTTTTGCCAAATTTATTTTGTTATTCCTCTCAATCTTTGTTTTGTTTGATGTTTAGAACTTTAATTATTAGAAGTAAAGAAAATTCAGTTATGGCCTCTCTCTCTATGTATATATATACACATACACATGTTGTTGTTGTTGTTGTTGTTGTTGTTTTGCCGTCGAGTCGGCCCCGACTCATAGCGACCCCTCCTTGGGTTTCTGAGGCAGTATCACTACGGAAGTAGGACTGCCCAACCTTCCTTCCGAGGAGTGGCTGGTGGGTTTGAATCACCAGCCTTCTGGTGAGCAGTCAAGTGCCTTAGGCACTATGCTACCAGAGCTCCTACACATATACATATACACACATATACATACATATACATATGTGTATACATGCATATACATATCCACACATATACATATATATGTATATATATACACACATCTACATATATACTTACATGTATACACACACACATGTATCTCAAACCTCCAACCTCTCTGTTAGCAGTTGAGTGAATTAACCATTGCACCACCCAGGTACTCCAATAAGAGATTAAAGAAGATAAATAGACAACAAGGTAAATATTCATGCCCTGGTTATTTATAGAGCTTTATATTTTTGATAAGTAATTTCCAAGACAGTACAGTATAGAGCTGTGTGTAGTGTATGCGTATGTAATGCAATCACTTAAGAACTATACTTGTAGCAGAATGAAGGCAGAGCAGGTAGTATGAATTTGAAGAGCAATTCTGTGATATCACACACCAGAGTTGTAAGCTCTATCTCTATTGCAATACTTCTCTATGCAATGATACTTGCCCTCTGAGGATGAAAGCACCCCCATTATTCCCATTATTATCAGGGAGGCAGAAATCAAAGTGTTTAAATGTGTGGGTTGTAGAATCAGAGAAACTTGGGTTAGAGTTCCAATTCTGTATTTATTACCCATGAGGTCTTGGGCAAGATTATTTATATTTTCAAGGCCTTAAAAAAAAAAAAAAAAAAAAACTCACTGGCATGGAGTCTATTCAACTCAAAGCAGCCCCTCCTTGGGTTTCTGAGGTGGTTTCTCTGTGGAAGGAGATTGCTCAACCTTCCTTCTGAGGAGTGGCTGGTGGGTTTGAACCACCAGCTTTCTGGTTAGCAGTCAAATGCCTTAGGCACTACAGTTTGCTTACTTTTTTATTGGAAATATAAATATGAATAATGCATGTAAAGTGCTTAACACAATGCCTAGCCCATAGTTAACCAGCTGATTGAACTCTGACTCACAGAAACCCCATGTGTGTCCAAGTAGAACTGTGCTCCACAAAAAACCTTGCATTTTCAGAGGTAGCTCCTAGGCTTTTCTTCTGAGGTACCTCTTGGTGGACCCAAATCTCCAACTTTTTGGTAGTGTCCTAGCTTCTTAATCGTTTCAACCACCCAGTGAAACCAGTTCACACTCAGTAACTATTAACTGGTTTTATCATTCCTATTAAACCATCTTTCAGTGTGATTGGCATCATCAACACTGAAGTAGTCATAGTAATGATGTTATTACTATAATTTGCTCTTCTCCCTACTTACTTCCTAGCCCAAAATTTAAAAAAAAAAAAAAAAAAAAAAAAAAAAATCTCAGATTTAGTGCTGACAGTAGAAAATACTCACTGTTTTTTGGGTTTCAATTCCTTGCTTATGCATGTAGTATGTTCTGAATTATTTAAACTAATGAAGCAGAACAGGGTGAAGGATAATCCAAAAGACTAATCTTCGGGGTGCATTCTTTAATTTCAGTTTAGCAGATTTACTCTGCTAATTACATGGGCTATATTTGCTTGGGTTAAAGCTAACACTCAATTGAATTCCTGAAGCATATGTTAGCTGGGGTGAGGAAGACAGCTAGAAGCGCTAAGCATCAGGGGAAAACTGGATCAGGCTTAAAAATTAACCACAATTAATCCCATAAAGTGAACTGTGACTCTCAGTTTCCTTCTAACTCTGACATTCTATGGAACACACCGTATCTTGAAAAGTATGTGCTGGATCTATCCCACTCCCACGCCTAGTACATTACTCAAATGCTGAAGAAGTAGAAGCTGTTGCATCTGGGTCTGTAACAGGTTTTGTTTCTGCTGGGCCTAAAAATTGTGTAACTGTACTAGGAACTTTCCTGTTGCATCAGAGAATTACCCATAATTATATGAGAAAATGAAAATGCCTCTAATAGAAGCACACACTCTGAGCAATTACAGGGAAATGACGACAGGCAGCTGAGTGTTTGGTGCGTGTACAGGGTCAATCTTCCACCAAAGAGAAGGGATTGCTATTGAGAAAGAGAGATTGAGAGACTAGGGCCAAAGCAGCAATGGAAAGAAAGCCTCAGAACACTAAGTCACCTGGGTTTTTCTTTGCTGTGGACAAAACGCACTTTCTTCTCTTTCACATCTTGCCAGCTGAAACGGCCAGCCTTGTCTAGCTGTACCTCTTTTCCATTCCTTGAGAGCACCAGCTGGCCATTGGTGGGAGTACTCACAACATGGAACAGGAGGTCTTCAACCCTACCATGTTGGTCTTGGACATTTAGGAAGGAAAAATCCAGGGGCTTCATTGAACCAATTGCAAGTGTTAGGGAACCATTCACATGAAGACTAGGGGTGTATATTTTGCCTGGAAAACATAAGACCAAAATGTCAATCTTGCCACATTCACTCATAAACTATTTTAAGAAATAGCCTTGTAATGCTACTTCAGTGCTACACAAATGAGAATCTAGGCTACTGTACCATAAGCCTACTTGCAACTCAGTGGTTCTCACCCTGGATGTATGTGGGAGTAACTTGTAAATTGTCTGGCCAGGACTTTGATTGGTAGTGTTCCCATCTAGAAGGAAGCCAGTCAAAACAGTTTGGTAATGTCAAATTTCAGGGGATGAGTCCTACTGGAAGATAGCTCTAATGAAAGTAGAATTCATTTTCACAAGTTGACTTGAATTATGTCGAGAGCAGTAAGCTAACTCTCAAGTACCTGATGTTTTCAGATGAAACCCAATATAAGTCCCAAGATATTTTTTTCCCATGGGAAAATCTTTACATATTTACAGGCCAGAAATATAGAGATGGAAAATACAATTGACTATGAGTGTAAAAATTGCTGAAGGGCACACAAAAGCTCAAAATCTAAGGATAGCTCAGCCATAATGTAACTCCAAAGTTTCCATTCATCTATAAAATTTTGGTGTTCAAAATTAAGATTGATTTTAACTTAACTTCTCTTTGTTGTTTAATTAGAAGTATCTATTAATGTGTTGGGAGAGATTTTCTTTGATATATTACCATATTCTTAATGGAAACCTGGGTGGTTTGAAATCCCTCTACTTGAAATGTGTGAAACCTAATGGGGCAGGCTCCTCACACTATTTGTAACTTACTTATGATTTATCTCCAAAGTGTGCAAAAACAATGCACCAGCACACTCTGTCATGATTTTGTCTATAAATTTATATAAAACCAAAAACCAAATCAAACTCGCCATAGAGTTGATTCAGACTCATAGTGACCTCAATTGGGTTTCTAAGGCTGTAAATCTTTATGGAAGAAGACTGCCTCATCTTTCTTCCATGGAGCAGCTGGTGGATTCAAACTGCCAACCACTACATCACCAG
>NW_006921857.1:973576-979016 GCF_000298275.1 Orycteropus afer afer | reverse complement strand
TTTTCCACAATCTATAAAAAGCCCTTTATTCCTTAGTGGCACCAAGTTTTTCTCAAAATGAGAATACTGCATTTAATATTATATGAGCCAATTGTATACGTAAACTCAACCTTTCCATACAAAATTTACTAGTGAATTCACTAGACCATCTGAGGAGAAGCACTTACCAGCACATGTTCCATTAGAGGAGAAGCCAGGGACACAGTTGGAAATGCAAAGGCCACTCTTCAGAAAGAACCCATGGTCACAGAGGTGACACCGGTCCCTGTGGCTACACTGCAAGCACCCTTGAGGACAGGCTATGAAAGAGAGGACACACATCAATGAGGCACAACAAAGGGACAAACCTATCTAGGACTACTAGTGATAGAGAAATAGAAGGACTAAAGCCACAAGAGTTACAGCATAAGCAACAGAAAACTCCGAACTGTTTTTGTTGTTGTTAGATGCCACTGAGTTGGTTCTGACTCCCAGTGACCCTAAGTAGAATAGAACAAAACACTGCCTGGTCCTGCATCATCCTCATAATCGTTGCCAAGTTTGAACCCATTGTTGTAGCCACTGTGCCAGTCTATCTCATTGAAGTTCTCTTCCTCTTTCTCTTTTTCATTGACCCTTCACGTTTCCAAGCATGATGTCCTTCTCCAAGAATTGGTCCCTCCTGATAACACGTGCAAAATATGTCAGATGAATTGATGAAGTCTTGCTAGCCTCACGTCTAAGGAGCATCCTGGCTGTGCTTGTTCCAAGACAGATTTGTTTGTTCTTCTGGCAGTCCATGGTACGTTCTCAACACCCTAATTCAAAGATAGCAGTTCTTCTTTGGTTTTCCTTATTCATTGCCCAGTTTTTGCATGCATATGAGGTGAATGAAAATATCATGGGGGCTTGGGTTAGGCACACCTTAGTCCTCAAACAAAAAAGAAGACCCCCAAATGCACCCAAAGAAAATTCCAGTAATTTCCCTATAGAATTTCATAGTGAATTGATCAACCCTCAGAAGGAGATTGCATAGAGTGGAACACTCCTCATTTTAAACATTATGATCCAAAAATGTAGCATAAAGATGGAATGTTGAAGAAATTAATCATATTGACTTGTAAGAGACAGTTTATAGGATTAAGAGCATAGGCTCTTTCTGGTTGCATTTCTTCTCTACTGTTGCTGTTGTTAGTTGCCATCATGTCAGCTCCGACTCATGGCAACCTATGTATAAAACAATGAAACACTGCCTACTCCTGGGCCATCTCCATGATCTTTGACATGGTTGAGCTCACTGTTGTGGCTACTACACAATGTCTTCTAACCTGAGGGACCCATCTTCCAGCACAATATTGGACAATGTTCTGTTTTTATTCCATAAAACTCAGATATATGGAGTTTTGGAAGTATATCTCCAGGTCTTTGTTACAAGTCTGTATTAGTCTGGAAGCTCTGATGAAACCTATCCAGCATGGGTGACCCTCTAGTATTTGTAACAGTGGTGGCATAGCTTCCAGCATCATAGCAACACACAAGTCACCACAGTAGGTAGGAAAAACTAACAGATGAGTGATGGCTTCCATTACTAAATGCTAGCTTTTGACACATTGGGCAAGCTATTGTAACTCTCTGGGCAGCTGTTTACTCAAACATAGGGATAAAAGTAATGGGAGGATTCCATGTGTTACAATGTAAAGTGAATAGAACTGTGTCTGGGACACAATAAAGGGTTAATTGGACTGCCACTCTCACTGCTGCTATTATTATTGCTGCTGCTCCTGCTGTTATTATTATTATTTGAAATGCACAAGGAGAGATAGCTATTTAAAAGATCACAGTATTATTTCTGAGTCAAGTTAATAATACTGATAACACAGGACATAGTATGGCTAACATACAGGATTTCCAAGGCTGTAAATCTTTATGGAAGCAGACTTCTCCATCTTTCTCCCATAGACCAGCTAGTGAGTCTGAATCGATGACCTTTTGGTTAGCAAATGAGCACTTACCAATTGGGCCATCAGGACTCCTTAATAATCCTTTATAAATTGTTTATTCTCTAATTATTCTGTTTCTTTGAGGGTTTTTTTTTTTTTTATTAATAGAGAGGCATCATAGTATAGTTTAAAGGACCCTGGATTGGAATCAGAAAATTCAGTTTTAATATCTGATTTATGTTGTCTGGTCAATACTCTTGGGAGCTCTGGTGGTATAGTGCCTAAGGCATTTGACTGCTAAAAAGAAGACTGGCAGTTCAAACCCACCAGCCACTCCTCAGAAGGAAGACTGGGTAATCTTCTGTAGCGATACCACTTCAGAAACCCAAGGAGGCATCTCTATGAGTCAGATCCGACTTGATGGCAGTGAATGGAATCAGAAAATTTAGTTTTAATGTCTGATTTATGTTGGCTGGTTTCAGGAGCTCTGGTGGCACAGTGGGTAAAGTATTTGGCTGTTAACCAAAATGTCAGTGGTTCAAACTCACCAGCTTCTCCACAGGAGAAGGATGAGACAGTCTGCTTCTGTAACAATTTATAGCCTTGGAAACCCTATGGGGCAGTGTTACTCTGCCCAGCAGGGTTGTTATGAGTTGGAATCGACTTGATGGCAGTGGGTTTTCAGGCTTTGTAAATACTTTTTAAGTCTTTTTTTCCACTTGTAAAACAGGGTTTAAAATATCTGTCATATTTAATTCATCATTGAAAATATCAAATGAAATAATGCATATGATGAGAATTTGATGAAACATAAAATGCTACATTTGGGTAATGAGAATTTTTATATGTCAGGTATTTTCTAAATGGGCAAATAGTACCAACTTTTTGATAGAAATGATGAGAAAAAGCTGGACAAATTCTCTTGGATGACCTAGTAGAAAAGCGGATTAAGATTTTATCTTTAACTTTAGTTCAAAGGTAATCTCCAATGCATGACACTAAATTGTTCCCCAAAATCCTATTCTTCAAGGGTATTATGCCAATATAAAGGTCACAAGTGATTTAGTGTACACACTGGTAATTCTATGCCCATATCAATAACAATGATTCACTCTTAATGGATACCCTGCTGTAGTTCAATATATGCATTTCCATTCCATAAAGTATTGGCTCTGTTTCCATAAAGACCTTTAGTGACAATATTGATTTGTGCAAGAGAATTATTGGTCTGCACTTCTATATCCTATTTAACCAGAAATTGGCAGATGTGTATGGGAAGCCATCAATTACTTAGGTTTATCTCCATGGGTTTTCATTCTCCTTCTAACTCAGATGCTCATCTTGGTTACCTGAGAATCAGCAAACATGACCGACTTGTTGCCCTCATTTCTTTCCAAAGTGCTCAGCACAATCTCCAAGTTACCTGCACATTTATGACTTGCATGGTCTGCAAAATATCCCTTTCTACATTCTTGGACACACTGAGATTCCAAAAGGAGAAATGAGTCTTCACAGCGGGTGCACTCATGGGGACCTTGACACTGGAGACAATGGCTGCCACAGCCTGAAAGACAAAAGTCAAGTTAATGGGAATATGTATGTCTTTCCAAGGGACTCTTGGCTCTCACGGTGAGGCATTAGATGCTAATGGGCAAAAGCACTGGACTAGGAATCAAGGAGTCCTAGTTCTAGTTGTGAACACTGTACACACCTGGGTGACTTAGGATCAGTGGTTCAACTTCTCTGAGTCTCATTGACCTACATTATATAAATGGAAAATAAAAGGCCTTACCCATCCCCTTAAGTAAAGATCAAAAAATGAAAAACACTAGATAAACTGTAGTATTGACAGCTATTAGCCATTATTATTATTATTATTATTACTTACCAGTCCTGGACTCTCCATACTACTTCATTCGAGTATTAACTTTCCTGACTCATAAAGTCAGTTACCACTCCTTCACAGGAATGCTGTCTACTTTTGGTAGGTCTTTTAGGGTCTGAGGATTTTGTGGTATTAAATTGAGGCTGAAGAAGATACTAAGCTAAAGAGAAGTGATGGTGAACTGTCTGGTGTTCAGATAGAGATGGTCGAAGAATATGGTTTTTTCACATGCTCAAATGACAATGGTACACAGATCATCCCATCTAAAGGATAGGATTATTCGATTTTTAAGAAACTTCAAGAGTAATGGTAAAGCATACTTGTTTATGTGGCTCTATACCCCTTAAGTTCCAATACTGACCTCTTATTTTAGCAAATGTTGTATTTGGGCATGGAAGAAGGAAAAGGCAAATTATCATGATAACAAAGAAAAGGTCTTAGGAAACAAACTAGAAACTGAATAAAGAGTCTGAGAATGGAAATTTCCCACAGGCTCCTTCTCAGAACAGTAAAAGGCTGTTCAGTTGAGGCTGAAGCTTAGATGAACACGGAGTAGGGGCTTCAGACACTTACTCTTGCAGAGGCCCAAGTCCCGATAAAATGGTGGTGAACACTGCTCCACGCAAGCCCCGTCTTGGAGAACGTAGCCATCCATGCACTGCAGGCAGTCTGTTCTCAGAGGCCCTATGCATGCATTGCAACTCCAGTCACACTCTAGAAAAAAAGCTCACATTAGATCAGCATCCTTTCTGTCCCCTTTAGTCCCAGGACAAATATATAAGGACACTGTATGCAGCTGCAAAAGGTAAACTGGATACAACATAAAGAGACGTCAGATAAGTGAGCTCTAACGAGGTCTCTGCTTGTAGTAGCCTGAATGCTCCTCTGAGGTTTACTGTTTCCTAATTATGTTAGACACAGGCATGTACAAGGATCATTCTATGCTCGCACAGGGCCTGCATGTCAGCAGGGCTGCTGAAGAACAAGATCAACCTTATCTTATTCCCTGGGCCCTAGAATTCTTTATCCCTGTGTCATGCTGCCAAGTCTTCCTGAAAAGTCTGCTAAAGGGAATGATCAACTTACCCCCAAAATGCTTGACGAGTATAGATGTCAGAGATTCAATGAAGAATGCACTTGCTATTACCACAGATACCAGCTGTGTGATAGTATCCCCAGCAAGACAGAGAGAACTAACAATGGCTGAATTAAATGAAGTCTAAAAGAACTATGCAGAAAGAAAGGGCTAATTATAACAAAAGAAGATGAAATTTAGAGCAGCAGAATAAACTTCGACCATCATCTGTCAGGTTGTTGTACTGTGGTGGCTTGTGTGGTTCTGTAAGCCTGGAGGCTATGCCACCAGTATTTCAAATACCAGCAGGGTCACTTATGGTGGACAGGTTTTAATGGAACTTCCAGACTAAGACAGACTGGGAAGAAGGATAGGCCCATCCATTTCTGAAAGAACTGGCAGTGAAATCCTTATGAATAGCTGGTCAAACACTGCCTGATATACTGCTGGAAAACTTTATGAAGAGCCATGAAATATTGTCTGATATAGTGCCAGGAGATGAGCCCCTTAGGTTAGAAGGCACTCAAAACATGACTGGGGAAGAGCTGCCTCCTCAAAGTA
>NW_006921857.1:969219-972806 GCF_000298275.1 Orycteropus afer afer | reverse complement strand
AAGGAATACACACAATCACTGTACCAAAAAGAACTGGTCATTATTCAATCATTTCAGGAGGTATCCTATGATCAAGAACCAGTGGTATTAAAGGAAGAATTCCAAGCTGCACTGAAGATAATGGAGAAAAACAAGGCTCCAGAAATTTATGCAATGTGTACTGAGATGTTTCAAAAAATGGATGCAGTGCTTGAGGCACTAACTTGTTCGTGCTAAGAAATTTGGAAGACAGTTAAATTTGACTGAAAGAGATTGGTATTTGTGGCAATTTTAAAGAAAAAGGTGATCCAACAAAATGTGGAAAATATCAAGTAATATCATGAATGTCACATGCAAATAAAATCATGCTGAAGATAATTCAAAAACAGCACTATAGTGACAGGGAACTTCCAGAAATTCAAGCAGTGTTTAGAAGATGATGTAGAATGTGGGATACCACTGCTGATGTCAGACGGATCTTGGCTGAAAGCAGAGAATGCTAGAAAGATGTTTACCTGTGTTTAACCGACTATGCAAAGGCATTTGACTGTGTGGATCCTAACAAGTTATGAATAACATTACAAAAAATGGGAATTCCAGAACACTTAGTTATTCATGAGGAACCTATACATAGACCAAGAGGCTGTCATTCGAATAGAACAAGGGGGTCCTGCATGGTTTAAAATCAGGGAGGGTGTGGGTCAGGGTTATATCATTTCACCATACTTATTCAATCTGTATGCTGAGTAAACACTCCAAGAAGCTGGACTATATGAAGAAAAATAGGGCTTCAGAGTTGGAGGGAGACTCATTAACAACCTGTGATAGGCAGATAACACAACCCTGCTTGCTGAAAATGAAGATGACTTGAAGCACTTACTGATAAATATCAAAGACTACAGTCTTCAGTATGGATTATACCTCAACATAAAGAAAACAAAAATCCTTATAACTGGACCAATAAGCAACATCATGATAAACAGAGAAAAGATTGAAGTTGTCAAAGATTTCATTTTACTTGGATCCACAATCAACATTCATGGAAGCAGCAGTCAAACAATCATATGTTGTACTGTACTGGGCAAATGTGCTGCAAAGACCTCTTTAAAGTGATGAAGAGCAAAGATGTCACCTAACCCAAGCCATGGTATTTTCAGTCGACTCATATGCACGTGAAAGCTGGACAATGAATAAGAAAGACCAAAGAGTTGATGCCTTTGAATTGTGTTGGCAAAGAATAATGAGACTACCATGGACTACCAGATGAATGAACAAATCTATGCTGGAAAAAGTACAACCAGAACTCTCCTTAAAAGTGAGAAAGGCCAGACTGTATCTCATCTACTTTGGACATACTGTCAGAAGGGACCAGTCCCTGAAGAAGGATATCATGCTTGGTAAAATGGAGGGTTAGAGAAAAAGGAGAAGACCCTCAATGTGATGGATTGACATAGACATAGTGATTGCAACAATGGACTCAAGCACTGCAGTGGCTGTAAGGATGTCACGGAACAGGGAAGTGTTTCACTCTGTTGTACATAGGGGGTCGCTGTGAGTTGGGATCAACTCGATAGTACCTAACAACAACAACAACAGAATTGACTTATATATACATGCATTCACTCAATAAGTACCCATGGAAAGCACATTACCGAACAGGGTGGATATGAAGGTGGTGAGCATGGAAGCTTACGTTCTAGTTTAGTAGGTCCCAGCCTTGGATATGCACTCAAGTAATCTGGAGGAATTATTAGAAATACAGATTATCAGGCCTAACTCCAGATTTTAGGAGTCTCGGGGATTAGAAACCAGGAAAGCACATTGCTACTGTTATTATTGTGGTTGTTACTATTATTGTTATTGTTTTTAATGGCCTAGGCAAGAGTGACAGTCAGAAAATTCATGTTTTGGAGTCAGTGTTCTAGCTGGTAAATCTTTCATGCATGAAAGATGGGACAAAATAGCATGGTTAAGTACAACTTGTACTTGAATACAAACTTAAGTCATGGCTCTGCTACTTTTTATCTGTATTACTCCACATAACTTCTGTAAAGTTTTTAAGCTTCAGTTTTCTTATCTGTAAAACAGGGATAATAGAAGTACTTCCTTCACACAGTTATCATGAAGATTAAGTGAAATAATGAATGTAATGGACTTAGCACAGTACCTGGCACACAGTAACAACTCAATAAATGTTGGCTGCTGAACTTTTTTTGTGGAGAATGTCTCTCCACTCAGTGCTGCCTCAGACCCTTCTTCTCTGCCTCCCTTCTATGAACCTAGGGAAGTCTCTCTTTAGTTACCTTTTCCTTTTCCTTCATGAAATATCGCTAAGGCCCAAAGAAGGAGGTAAATGTGCAAGACGGCACACGTGCTTCAAAGAAGATTTATAAAGTTAATCTCCCTCATTTATTTGACTGAATCAGTCCTAGGAGGTTAAAAATGACTAAAACAGAGACTTGAAACTGCCAGAATAGTTACGAAATCATTTACAATGGGGAGGATTTGTGATAATCTTGTTTTTCACCACCACTGACAGTCCTGGTTAGGAAGAAAAAAAACAGAAAAGCTTCTGTGGTCTTGAGCAGAGCAGACCACCTAAGTAGACAACCAAGTAAACTTTCTTGGAATGGAAAAGTGTGAAATTTTTCAAAGCCTTAAAGCATCCCAAGTTAATTTGACGATGTTTGACCTCCACATCCAAGCCCAAGCTTCTCTACCAAAACCAGAGGCAGAGGGAGACCTGGAAGGAGGCTGGAAGGAATGGAGAGGGGAATGGGATCAAGGAAAACTGGTTCTTCAACTGTTTTCCCTTGCTGACCACTGCCACCAATTCAAGGAGCACAGGCCAATTACTGTTGGCTTGACCCCACCTCATGGAAACCCTCTGTATGTCAGAGTAGAACTGTGCTCCCTCAGGTTTTCAATGGCTGACTTATTGGAAGTACGTCAATCAGGCCTTTCTTCTGAGATGCCTCTGAATAGACCTGAACCTCTGACTTTTTGGTTGACAGTCAAGTACATTATCTGTTTTTACTACCCAAGGACTCTTTTTCAAACAGCGTAAGCCCCCAAATTCCAACCACTAAAGAACAAGAAAAAAGGCACTTGGTTTTTATCTCCTCAAAAACTCCTTGAGGACAGAGAAATATCTTCACTGATTTAAGAATGTTAAGCAAAGATGAATGAATCAGACACAATTTCCTGACTCCATTAGGCTTATAGTCTAGCAATCTACAGCTGTAAATTAAAATACTTATGGGACCCAGGAAAGTAATGTAAATCATTGAAATTGGGCTTGTGTGACAGAATAGGGAATGGTTGGGACTTTGGTGAACTGAAGAGATCGTGCTCCATCCAAATAGGTGATAGCGACTCAGATCCAATCTTCTGTTGTAAGAATGCAGATCTAGATTGCTAGATGTAGGGTTTTTTTTTTTTTTTTTAAGAAAACAAACTGGAAATTTCAATTTGTATGTGAAATCTCTGATTTTTAAAAGGCAAATCAGTAGAGTTCCGGCAAGATGGCGGACTAGGCAGAAGGATGGGACAGACCCTCTTCAACAAAGAAAAGGGAAACCAATTAACACAGACACAGAAGATAATCG
>NW_006921857.1:925296-965834 GCF_000298275.1 Orycteropus afer afer | reverse complement strand
GAGACAGCTCAGGGCACAGAAGAGTATGGAGGGATGGACACTGGGAAGAGGTAACTATGGGGAGGAAGTGGGAGGGGAGCTGTTGCATTGTAAATTTGGGTCAATGACTTGAGACAAAGTTATGTGAACTGCTGTATGAAAAGTGAATTTACTCTGTAAATCTTCACCCAAATCAAAATAAAATTAAAAAAAATAAAAAAATAAAATAAAATAAATAAAATAAAAGGCAAATCATTAAAATATTTGAAACACTTGAATAGTAGGTGGGCCAAACAAAACATGTCCTTTGGCTAAACACAACTTGAGAGTTTCCAGTGTGCCACCACTGGTCTAGTTACCAATACGTAACACACTATCCATAAGGTTTTCATTGGTTGAGTTTTATTGTTGAGTTCATTCCAACCATAGCAACCCCAAGAGTATCAGATTCATTGGCTAATTTTTAGAAGTAGCTTGCCAGGCCCTTCTTCTAAGTCTGTCTCAGTTTGGAAGCTCTGCTGAAACCTGTGCACTGTGGTTGAACCTGCTGGTATTTGAGATACCAAGTGTTTAGCTCCCAGCATCCTAGCAACATGGAGAAGGGAGTATGGCGAGACTTTGGCTAATACACTTTGAAAATGTCATCAGAAAGATCAATCACTAGAAAAAGACATCAAGTTTGGTAAAGCAAAGAGCCAGAGGAAACTAGAGAAACCTTCAATGAGATGGATTGACAGAATAGCTGCAACAATAGATTTAAGCATACCAATGATCATGAAGATGGCACAGGACTGGGCAACACTTTGCTCTATTATATAACATCACTATGAGTTGGAGGCAACTCAACAGCAACAAACAAAAACAATAACACAATGCCTTACACACAGTAGGTGCTCTTTGCTTCATATATACACACATCATAACTTCCTGCTATCATCATAGAGAAGTCCAAACATATAATGCATGACATTTTCCCATTATATCAGTGGATATATACAGCAAAGGGATATGAATGAATAAAAGAATCCTTACACAATTTAGGAAGAGTTTTACCTTTGCATATCTTGGTGGAGAAGTCAAGATAGTACTGTGGTGCACAGCTCTCATACTGACATTCCCCAAAGAGCAGGACCTTGCCTGGATCTTGGCAGGAGGTACAGCTGGCCTGTGAATCACAGCTTCGACAATGTGTGTCGCATGCTAAACAGATAGGGAAAGAATGACCAAGTGATTACAATTGCAAATAGCAAAGCACCGATCAAACATAGACAGATGCTGCAAAGGAACAAAGCCCTGCACCAACCTGTTCTTTAATTATGGCTCATAACCCTCCCCTGTGATGAACACACACAGGAAATATCATTATTTTCAAAAATAAAAACAGGGTAATCTTATTCTCCAGAGAAGATAAATTATAAGGCCAAGATGGAAAGCCTTCATTCAAACTGCCCTGTGATTCAGCAAGAGGATGCATACTTACTTAATCCAAGACCTCTGGAATTATGCTTCAGAGTTTTAGTTGAATATTATTTCTTTTGTAAGGAATCAAGTCCCCCTACACTCTGCTGTAAACTCAGACTTTTGTGTAACGCCAAGATTAAAATTAGCCTCCAACTTTTTTTTTTCTTGTAGAGCTCAGGGAATCCCATATTTTAAGATATAAAGGACTTAAAGGTGGCCTGGTTTATTGGTTTGTCCATTTGTCATTCTTAGCAGCCACTTAATTCAGGCATTCAGGGATGATTCCCAAATCTGGTTATGTTTCCATCTTACCTAATACCTGGTAATGCCACCACTCATTTGTCAGTTTGTTGCAAATAACCTTTTTTCAACATAAATGACAACTATACACACAGACCTTTCCAGATGGTATATACACAAATCAAATCGGCTACATCTGTGGAAAGTAGTGATGAAGAAGCTCAATATCATCAGTCAAAACAAGGCCAGGAGCTGACTGTGGAACAGACCATCTATTGCTCACATGCAAGTTCAAGATGAAGCTGAAGACAATTAACACAAGTTCACAGGAGCCAAAATATGACTTTGAGTACATCCCACCTGAATTTAGAGACCATCTGATGAACAGAATTGATGCATTGAACACCAGTGACTAAAGCCCAGATGACTTGTGGGGTGACATCAAGAACATCATCTATGAAGAAAGCAAAAGGTCATTAATAACACAGGAAGAAAAGACCAAAAAGGAATGTCACAAGAGACTCTGAAACTTACTCTTGAAGGGAGAGTAGTTAAAGCCAGTATTGCAATTTGAGACTTGAATTTTTTCTTCAGTTCATTTAGCTTGAGAAATGCTAAGTGTGTATTTCCTCTTTGCTTTTCTAATTCCAGGTCTTTGTTAATTTCATTATAATACTTTACTTTGCCTTTTGGAGCTGTTCTTTGCAATCTTCTGTTCAGCTCTTTTCTTTCATCATTTCTTCCATTGGCTTTAACTACTCTCTCTTCAAGAGTAAGTTTGAGAATCTCCCCTGACATCCACTTTGGTCTTTTCTTCCTTTCTTTTCTTTTTAATGACCTCTTGCTTTCTTTATGGATGCTGTTCTTGATATCATTCCACAGTTCTTCTGGTTTTTGGTCATTGGTGTTCAATGCATCAAATCTCTTCTTTAGATGGTCTCCTAATTTAGGAGGGATAAAATTAAAGTCATATTTTGGCTCTTGTGGACTTGTTTTAATTGTCTTCAGTTTCAAGTTGAACTTGAACATAAGCAGTTGATAGTCTGTTCCATAATCAGCTCCTGGCCTTGTTTTGGTTGAAGATATTGTGCTTCTCCATAGGCTCTTGCCACAGATGTAGTCAATCTGATTCCTGTGTACTCCATCTGGTGAAGTCCATGTGTATAGCTACCATTTGTGTTGTTGAAAAAAGGTATTTGCAATGAATAAGTCGTTGGTCTTACAAAATTCTATCACGTGATCTCTGATGTCTTTTCTATCACCAAGGCCATATTTTCCAACTATCAATGATTCTTCTTTGTTTCCAACTTTTGCATTCCAGTCACCAGTGATAATTAACAAATCTTGATTGCATGTTTGGTTGATCAGACTGCAGAAGTTGGTAAAAATCTTCAATTTCCTCATCTTTGGCTTTAGTGGTTGGTGTGTAAATTCTAAAAGAGTAATATTAAGTGGTCTTCCTCATAGGTGTATGGATATTATCCTGTCACTGACGGCATTGTACTTTAGGATAGATCTTGAAATATTCTTTGTGATGATGAATGCCACGTCATTCCTCTTCAATTTGTCATTCCTGGCAGAGAAGATCATATGGTTGTCTGATTCAAAATGCCCAAAACTGGTCCATTTCAACTCACTAATGCATAAGATATTAATCTTTATGCATTCCATTTCATTTTTGACACCTTCCAAATTTCTTAGATTCATACTTCATACATTCCATGTTCTGATTATTAACAGATATTTGCAGCTGTTTCTTCTTTCTTGAGTTGTGCCACATCAACAAAAGGAGGTCCTGAAAGCTTTACTCCATCCACATCATCAGGTTGGCTCTATTCTGAGGAGGCAGCTCTTTCCTAATCGTATTTTGAATGCCTTCCAACCTGAGGGGCTCATCCTCTGGCACTATATCAGACAATGTTTCAGGGCTATTTTTCAGTAATATGTCAGACAATGTTTCACTGCTATTCATAAGGTTTTCACCAGCCAATTCGTTCAGAAATGGATGGCCTCTTCCTTCTTCCAAGTCTATCCTAGGCTGGAAGTTCTGCTGAAACCTGTCCAACATGGCTAACCGTATTGGCACTTGAAACACTGGTGGCACAGCCTCCAGCCTTCCAGCAACACACCAGCCACCACAAGATGACAAAGTGACAGACGAGTTCATCTCCCTTAAGCTGTTCCAAACTGCTCCACTCCCACTTCCTGGCCTTCCCTACCAGTTCCAGCCCTCCCAAAGCCATCTGCTGCCACCTCCCTGCTGTCCCTACCAGTTCTGCCTTCCGGCTATCCCTACCAGTTCTAGCCCTCCAAAAAAAAAAAAAAAAAATTATTAAGATCACACAAAGTATTAATGCTATTGTAAAGTATGTAGTTGTGATTGCTACTGGAGTATCAGGTACAGTTCTCTAAGGTCACTGTCCCCATGGAGAATGCCAAGAGGATAGTGCAGAGGGTGGTGAATGGACCTGAAACCAGTGAAGAAAGCAAAGATATACATTACTCATTCACAGAGCAGGAAGGGACCTACAGGTGACTGAGTCCACTCTTCTTTTGAAACAGGCCTATTTTCTACTGTAGGTATGAGAGATCATCCATTTCTGCTTAAATACTCTATTACTTCCAGATCTGCCTGGAACAGATAAGTCCAGGTGGGGGAGAATTACAGTTAATTTAAAACATCTGAAGGTAATCATGTGACTAAGGGAGAAAACTTAATTCTGTGTTGTTCCTGAAAGAAATTCTAGAGCTGTTCAGAAAGAACTGTCAAACAACTACAGTCCCCAACAAAGGAAATGGTTTCCTTTCTCCTCAGCATATGTCTGTAAGGGAGAATGAGAAAGAATCCTTGCATCATATACAAGGTTGGCTTGGATAACTTTGAGCTCTCCTCTAACCCCAAAGTACTGTGGTTTCAAGTACCGATAACCTTATTTATCATCTCTTTTTCCAAGTTCTTTCCTTAATTGGTCACCCCTAAAATTGATAAGTCAGTTAAGATACGTAATGGCTAGAAATTTCTGTAACCAAAGTGTGGATCTACCATGTCAGTTCCTTTTAAAAATTCAAAACAACAGCATCTTTTCAGAAGACAACTTTCTTCTATAGCATGGTCATCAATGCTTCCTACTATTTCTGACTGCATATCCTCAAAATCCTTTACTGTATAATTTCTACAATGATGAGCACTAGAAAGGGGCATTGCTGATTTAAAAATTATATATTTTTACATACTAGAAACTCAAATATTCCAAGCTAGGGGTATATTTTATCCAATTTTAGAAAGAATGAAACTCGAACTTTAGAAAAAGACTAAAAATAGGAGATTCCAAAGTCAACTGAAATATTCTATGGAATTCTATTTGGATGGTAGAATTTGTACCAGGGCAAAAGCTTCCCAGAAGAGAAATATTTCAATGTTGTGCAGTTTTGTCACCTATACTCCATATCAAAGATGCTATTTTTTCTTTTGAACTTTTATTTTTGTGATTCTACTGCTGTGAAGAGCCTCATAAATCTAAGTCACCATTTCTCCACGACCACTCTCTTGTTCTTGAATAGAACATGAAGTTATTTCATTCACATCTCTTGTATTACAGAATCGACAGATTCTGGCAGACAGTTGGCATATACCAAACACAGTTTTTGTAACAAAAGTAAATAAATCTTCCCATTGGTCCAGAAAATGTTTTTATCTCTGGTATCTCAGCAGATGATGCAAGACAGTGAGTTCCATACAACTTTACTTCAAATGAAAATCTTTGTAAGCATCTCAATGAACTAAAAGTAATAGCTACTTGTCTATAAAATATAAATATCTTTTACTGTTTTCTTTTGCCTCATATTCCAGATGGTGATGATCATCAAAGCTAATCTATACTGAGAACATGTTCTCTGTTAGAATCTGTGCTAATTATAACAACATTAGATTATGGGTATTATTATAACTCCCCTTTTACAGATAAAGAAACTGAGGCATAGAGGTTGGCATAGTACCTAAGGCACTTGACTGCTAAGCAGAAGGCTGGTGCTTCAAACCTACCAGCCATTCCTCAGAAGGAAGTTTGAGCAGTGTACTTCCATAGAGATATTACCTCGGAAATCCATGGAGGGGTCACTACGAGTCGGAAACAACTCGACGTCAGTGAGTTTATTTGTTTAGTTTTTTCCTTTTTTTATTTTTGGAGGTCACCATGACATTAAAACCAAAAAAACCAAACTCATTGCCATTGAGTCAATTCTGACTCATAGTGAACTCCATTGGGTTTCTGAGATGGTAAATCTTCATGGAAGTAGTTGCTCCATCTTCCTTCCACAGAGCAGCTGGTGGGTTTGAATCACCAACCTTCTGGTTAGCAACCAAATGCCTTAGGCACTGTGCCACCAGCTCCTCGTCACCAAAGTTGGTAACTGATAATTATGATCAGAACTTAAGTCACCTGACTTAAGAAACTACTCTCCTAAAAACCAAAAACCAAACTTAATGCCATCGAGTCAAATCCGACTCACAGCAACCCGTCGTTGGGTTTCTGAGGTGGTATCACTATGGAAGCAGATTTCCCAATCTTCCTTCTGAGGAGTGGCTGGTGGGTGTGAACCTCCAGCCTTCTGGTTAGCAGTCAAATCAAATGCCTTAGGCACTACACTACCAGAGCTCTCCTACTCTCCTAACTACTACTCAAAATTCCTTCAACATGATACTTCCTACAACATAAAATTGAAATATCAGCTCTGTATTTGTTAGCTGTCATTTTCAAAAGGAGAAAACATAACATTTTTTTTTTTTTTTTTGCAAATGACACTTTAGTGATTAAAATAAAGTGAGTTACATCAGCTTATCATAAATGTCCCCTCATCCATGAAGAGTTCCTAATTTTTTCACCCAGATTTACCCTTTCTCTAATTTATCCTAACTCTTTGTTTGTGCCTGGCTCATAGTAATTAATAATACTCTTCCTTACATTTGAGAAATAATATATTTCTGTAAGTAATTCTCATGCAAGACAAAATGACTATACTTTGGGCAGAAACCAAATGCTTTGCAGCAGGTAAAGCCTTACAGATAATGAGTATTCAAAAAATACATGTTGAAACCAGGGCTTGGAATCAGTTCATTCTGGTTTAACCTCCTGCTGAACATTTGTATTTCTATCTCAGATATGCAGAATTAGAATCTATATAAGAATCACCTAGGGATCTACAAGAATCACCTGGGGTTCTCATTAAACTGTAGATTCAGATCTAGTACATCTTGAGTGGAAATCTAAATTCTCATCAGGAGTTTGAACCAGAATGAACTGTTTTGAAGCCCTGGTTGAAACAAATTAAATCTGGAGAAGTACTTAGGTTACTGATTGTGCAGAAGAAAGCACTGAATTCTCTCCATAGATTATGGAACTGGATTAATGAAAGAAACCCTAAGATGAAATAGACTAATACCTTTATTTAGAGAAGTTCAATGATCTGCTTAAGATCACAGAGCTGGTATTTGCAGACTCCCTTACTCTAGTACTTGAATTAGGCAGATATCTGAGCTGTAGCTTGCTAATGGCATCATAAAGTCCCTGGATGGTGCAAATGGTTAACACACTCAGTCACTAACCAAAAGGCTGAAAGTTCTAGTCTTCTCAGAGGCACCTCCAAAGAAAGGCCTGGTGATTTATGTCTGACAAATCAGCCATTAAAAACCCTACGGAGGATGCAAAAATCTTTAACAAAATCCTAGCCAAAAGAATCCAACAACATATCAAAAAATTAATACACTCTGACCAACTGGGATTCATACGAGGTTTACAAGGGTGGTTCAACATCAGAAAAACAATCAATGTAATCCATCACATAAAAAAACAAAAGAACCATACGATTATATCAATCCATGCAGAAAAGGCATTTGATAAAATCTAACACCCAATCCTGTTCAGAACTCTCAGCAAATAGGGATAGAAGGGAAATTCCTTAACATAATAAAGGGCATATATGCAATGCCAATGGCCAACATCATTATTAATGGAGAAAGACTCAATGCATTCCCCTTATGAACAGGAACCAGACAGGCATGCCCTCTATCACCACTTCTATTTAACATTGTACTGGAAGTCCTGGGCAGGGCAATAAGGCAAGAAAGAGAAATAAAAGGCATATAAATTGGCAAAGAGGAACTAAAACTATCTCTGTTGCAGAAAATATGATCCTGTACATAGAAAACCCAAGGAGCTCAATAAAAAAAAAAAAAAAAAAAAAAAAAAAAAAAACACTGAAACTAATAGAGAGATTCAGAAAAGTGGCAGGGTACAAGGTCAACATACAAAAATCAGTTGGATTCCTCCACACCAACAAAATGTCCTCTGATAAAGAAATAAGAGAACCAATACCATATACAAAGCTACTAAAAAGATAAAATATCTAGGAATAAACCTTACCAGAGGCACAAAAGACTTATACAAAGAAAACTACAAAACACTGCTACAAGAGACAACAAAGGCAGTACATAATGGAAGCACCTACCTTGTTCATGGATAGGTAGGCTGAATATTGTGAAAATGTCAATACTACCTAAAGCAATCTACACATTTCACACAATCCCGATCCAGATTCCAACAAAATTTTTTAAGGACATGGAAAAACCAATTACTAACTTCATATGAAAAGGAAAGAGACCTCAGATAAGCAGAACAGTTCTGAAGAAGACGAAGAAAGTGGGAGGTCTCACACTCCTGGATCTTAATAACTACTATACAGCCACAGTAGTCAAAACAGCATGGTATTGGTATAATGATAGACAGATAGGCCAATGGAACAGAATGGAAAGTCCAGATATAGACCCATCCATCTATGGACAACTGATCTTTGACAAAGGTCCAAAACCCATTAAATAGGGAAGAAACAGCCTCTTCAACAAATGGTGCTGGCAAAACTGGATATCCATTTGCAGATAAATGAAACAAGACCCATACCTCACCCCATACACAAAAACAAACTCAAGCTGGATCAAAGACTTAAATGTAAAACACAAACCTATAAAATCCATCAAAGATAAAATAGGGGCAAATCTGGGAGCCCTAATTTATGGCATAAAAGACTATCAAGCATAATCCATAATGCACAGGAGGTAGAAGAGAAGATAGATGACTGGGACCTTTTATAAATTAATTTCTTATGTACATCAAAAGACTTCGTCAAAAGGGTAAAAAGAGAACCTACAGATTGGGAGAAAATATTTGCCTGTGACATATCTGATAAAGGTCTTATCTCCAAAATCTATAGAAAACTTCAACACCTCAACACCAAAAAGACAAATAACCTAATTCACAAATGGGCAAAAGACTTGAATAGATACTTCACCAAAGAAGATATATTGGCAGCCAACAAACACATGAAAAATTGCTCACGATCAATCATTAGAGAGATGCAAATCACAACAACGATAAGAAATCATCTCATCCCAGCAATAATAGCCAAGTTCAACAGGTCAGAAAATAACAAATGATGGTGAGGTTGCAGAGAGACTAGAACTCTTGTGCACTGATGGTGGGATTGTAAAAGGGTACAACCATCGTGGCATATGGAATGGCATTTCCTTAAAAAACTGAAAATAGAAATACCATTTGACCAGCAATTCCATTACTAGGAATATAGCCTAAAGAGGTGAGAGACAGTGCATGGAAAGACATATGTACACCTATATTCATCGCAGCACAATTTATTATAGTAAGTAGATGGAAACAACCTAAATGTCCATCAATGGATGAGTGGATAACCAAATTATGGTACATGCACACAATGGAATACCATGCTCATTAAAGAACAATGAGGAATATGAGAATCATCTCACAACGTGGATGAACCTGGAGGACATTATGCTCAGTGAAATAAGTCAATTGCAGAAAGACAAGTACTGTATGAGCCCATCACTGTAAAAAGACAAAGAAGGGTTTGCTTGGAAAGGGAACTCACTTTGTAGGTTACTGTGATGGGGAGGGATGGGGAGGCAAGGGGAGGGATTAATTTTGGGCCAGTTGGGACCCACACACTGACATGGGTAAGGGGAGGGATATATGGAAAGATCTGTGACCACCATGATAACATTAGGAAATGGGAGGACACTGAATTGTACACATAAGAGATAGACGATAGATGTTAATACCAACCAATATGTCCACAATACTGCATTACCATTAACACCAAACACCAGGCCACAGAGATACACATAAACACCTGAGAGGATCAGATTGGAGTCAGTGAACAGGAGGATACTCTAGACCAAAGATAGATTCAGCTGAGGCTAATCTTGCACAGACACCAGTGATACAAAATACCTGCAAGCCTTACAGAAACAATAGAAGACAGACACAGAGTAATCCCTCACAGACACCCAGACACTATGGGAGAAAAATCTAATAGATCTACCACCCTCGGACATAGTACTGGGGGACATCAGATTCAATTGGCACAACAAAATACATAAAAGCCTTGTTTCGCATCCTACATTGGTGAGTAGAGACTGGGGTATTAAAAGCTTTCAAGCAGCCATCTAAGATGCAGCTAATGGTCTCCTAGTGTTAGAAGCAAAGAAGAGTGCAAAAAAACAAGGGCACTTGGAAACAATCAGCCCTAGGACACGATGGCCCTTGAGACCAGAAGAACTAGATGGTGCCCAGCTACCAAAGCCACCCACTCAGGAAAGGATCAAATCTGGAGATCCTGGATAGAGTGGGAGGAAAAATGTGGAACAAAATCCAAAAACTCAACAATGACCAGAATTACTGGTCACATGGAGTCTGATGAGACCCCGAACACTATGGCCCTGGAATACATTCTGCGCCTGGAATAAAACTCACTCCCAGTGGCTGGCTCTCAGCCCAATAGTTAACAAGATGTACATGCACATCACTCAACCCAGGATAATGCACCCACATACTATATGATAATACATCCCTTAGAGCAATAGATCATGGGCATCACAGGGGCAACATTCACACTGAGGAAATGCAGGACAAACAGAAGTATGAGGAGTACAGGGGAGGGTTACTGGGCAGAGAGGGGAGGAGACTGGGTTAGGGTTTGGCATGGTAAATGGGGAGTGAAACTCACAGTGATTCTCACAGGATTTCCAAGGCTGTAAATGTACATGTAGCATTGAATGTAAGACAAACTCTTAAAATAAAAAAAAATTAAAAAATTAAAAAAATCTTATGGAGCCTAGTTCTGTTCAAACATACATGGGTTTGTCATGAGTCAGAGTCAACTTGATGGCAACTAGTTTACTGGTAAAAACATCTTTTTTGCCTTTGTAGATTAGTTTTCTTCCTCTAAATAAAATAAAGGCTACCAGGTGAGAATATGGAATCAAGAGCTTCACATTTCCTTTGATGATCCCAGAAGAGCAGGAAAAGAGAGAAAAAAGTCTGCTCTCCATCCAATGTGGAAAAAGAATGAAGAAAATCAAAGACAAATGGAAACAAATAGTGCAAAGGACTAACAGACAATGTGAACCTCAGACTCCCCAACTCTGAGACCACAAGACCTAGATGATGCACAGCTACCACTGCCAATGGGCATTAAGGGATCACAATAAGAGGTCCTCAATAGAGTAGGTGAAAAATGTGTGGAATGAAAGTTAATTTCACTCACACACACACACACACACACACCCTAAAAAAGCAGGCTTACTGGTCTGATAGAGACTGGTGGAATCCTTGAAACATTGGTCCTTAGTCACCCCTCAAGCCTGGAACTGAACTCATCTTAGGGGCTCCAATTTCAGCCAATCTATTTGTCCATACTTTAGGACAGAGTAGAACTGCCCCACAGGGTTTGTAAGGCTGTAAATCTTTACAGAAGTAAACTGCCTCATATTTCTCCCATGCAGCAGTTGGTGTGTTTGAACCACTGACCTTTTGGTTAACATCTGAATGCTTTAAGCTCTTTGCCACCAGAGCTCCTTAGACAATAGGCAGGCCTATAAGGTGAACAGTAATACTAGAAGGGTATGAAATCCTTAGACAAATTACCTATACAAGATCAAAGAGCAGCTTTTGCCCAGGGATAAAGCTCAGAAGGTAGGAAGGGATAGGAAGGAAAAATGAATGGAAACAGTAAACACAGGGAAGAAGTAGAAAGAGCGCTGTTACATTGTGAGGACTGTAATCAATGCCATGAAACAAAATGTTCAGTGGAAAACCAGTTTGCTCTATAAACCTTCACTCAAATCACAAAAAAAGTTAAAAATAAAATCTGTAGCTTTTTGTGAATGGTCATCCAACATACAGCAACTAGTCTCTATTTGTTTGAAACAACCAGAGGAGGAGGACCAGTAAATGAAGAAGGAAATGGTTTGTAGGTCTAATTGCCTCCCTCAATTACTACCTGTCTTGCCATGATACCAGAAGAAATGGATGGTGCCTGGATATCTTTACTGGCTGTTTTGATTAGGGACCCAATAGACGACTCTTGATCAAAAGGAAGAAAATTGTGGAAACCAAAGCTATTGAGTCGGCTTCAACTCATAATGACTCTATAAGACAGAGTAGAATTGTCCCATAGGGTTTCAAACTCCAATCTCACTGCCATTGGGTTGATTCTGACTCACAGTGATTCTCACAGGATTTCCAAGGCTGTAATCCTTCTCCCACAGAGCAGCTGCTGTGTTCAAACTACCAACTCTTTGGTTAGTAGCCAAATGTATTACCACAGCTCCTTCCCATAGAACCCTATAGAATCTATAGAACCCAAGGCTGTAAATCTTTACAGAAGCAGTCAGAGTGCCTTATCTCTCTCTTATAGAGAAGCTAGTGGGTTTGAACTGCTGACCTTTTGGTTAGCAGATGACTACTTTTAACCATTGTGCCACCATGATTCTTAAAAAGTGGGGAAAAGAACTTCAAATTCTTATTGGAAACTAGACTTACTGTATACATTAAGACTGGAGAGACCTCCAAATCTATTGCTGCGAAACAACTTTTGAACCTTGAGCCAAGACTATCCTACGAAGTCATATTTAAATTAAACAATGATTTAGCTCAATAAATAATGTGTTTCTTGAGCACTGCACCCTATTGTAGAACTCTATGTGTAAAAATGTCGAACGGCTGTATGTTTTGTTGTGTATATTTTCACCAAAAACATAAAAAAGGTTCAGTTTCAACAATAAATTAAAAACATTTTCACCTAAAAAAAAAACAAAAACCTACGCTGGCAAGCATGATTGTCATCCAGATAGTGCCCAGGAAAGCAGCTGGTGGTGCAGGTGCCAATGTGTGACAGAACCAGGTTGGTGTCACATGAGGAGCAGGAGAAGGGTCCTCTGCCCTGGCAGGTTCTGCAGGAGGAGTGACATCCTGCAGAGGGAAAAGACAAAACCTGTCAAGCCAGACTCCCTTCCAAAGCAGCATCCCAAATACCACTAATAAAGGCCCCAACACTCAGAACATTAGCTGGTGTGGGTCATATTCCCATAGTATGCTTTCTATCTCATGTCTCTCTCGAGAAGGTCAAGGCTTCTCAGCTACAGCCCCAGAGAGAACCTCATGAGACACCTTCAGCTCCTGAGTCCAGCACTTACTCACTTTTACAAGCTCCTTTTTCCACATAGTATCCAGAGGGGCAGTCAGAAACACAGTGGTCTGCTAGCAGCAGGTAGCGGGCATTCTGACACCGCAGGCACACGCTCCCAGTGCTGTGGAGATCAGCTGCACAGTGCTGACACAGAGGATGGCAGTCTGGAAAGGGCAGAGGAGCACACAGAAGGCGTCAGTGCTTGTGAGCACAAAGTCTAATCACTATACCAATGAGGGAATGGATTCAATTACCAACAATGCAGCAGAGACAGCCGGAAAGTAATCCAAAGGCAGTGTATGTCAGTAAAGTAGAAGCTTGGGACCTGTACAAATTGAGTGTTTGAGGTTTTCAGCAAACAGTCAGGCCCAGCACAGGGATTGAGATTTCATCCCTTACCAATTGAACAGCCTTCAAGCATGTGATAGATACTTGCCAGAGGTATAGAGAGAAGTATCAGAGCAACAGAAACAGTACTACCCATACTATCAACATTTCCCACAAAAGCTGCAAGAACTAGAATACAGACTGGTTCTATTCACAGATCTTCTGCTATGATCAAGGCCCTCCAAGTGGCTCCTTCTCAGCAAACTTGGCTTTCGAGAGTCAGAATACCAGTTTCAGCCTTTTGTAGGGAGGTATTAGAACTAGTAGGTAATTGGGTTGGATAGGTGGAAAATTTTAGTCTTTAACTAGTGGTAAACTAGAAGCATGAAGGGGAGTTATAAGTTGTCAAGTCATTTTTACTGCCCAATACATTGTTCACAGAAGCTCTGTAGTTCCATTGTGATTAAAGCTATATATTCATCCCTTAATATCTACTGAGCATTGGTTCCAGGATCCCCATGAATACCAAAATCCATGGATGCTCAAGTCCCTAACATAAAATGTGTAGTATTTGCACATAACCTATGCACATCCTTTCCGTATACTTTAAATCATCTCTAGATTACTTATAATACCTAATACAACGTATATGCTCTGGAAATAGCCCTTTATGTTCCCGCTTAGCTCTGGAGGGATTCCTCTGACCACTTCACTACTGTTTACCCCCAAATATTTTCAATCCACAGTGGCTGAATTTGCAGATGGGGAACTTGTAGATACAGAGAATCAACTGTATAACAAATTATCTTGTATGGACATCACTGTCTCTTGTTCTTACACGTAAAAGTCATTCTTTAATTAAATGACTCTATGTTATTCAGCTCCTATTGCAGTTAAAAACTTCCTCTGGTCTGCCTTTAACTGGTAATTACCCTTCAAGTTCCATCTACCATCCTCCATCCCCAAAGAGGAAGAAAACCCACAAGTCCTAAATTACCCTACAAAATGAAAAATGAATAAAGACCTTGGAAAAGAAAAGAAAGAGTTCTCGTTAAGAGGCCTTTCTATCTTCCTCTGTGGGATTTAAAGCACTCGTTTGCACTTGCTAATTCTCCACCCAGGAGTTCCTGGACAATACAAATGGTCAATGCATGCACTCAGCTGCTAACCAAAAGGCTGGAGGTTCAAGTCCACCCAGAGGCACCTTGGAAGGAAGGCCCAGTGATCTACTTCCAAAACGCCAGCCATTGAAAACTCTATGGAGCACAATTCTACTCAGCCACACATACGCTCACCATAAGTTGGAATCAACAGCAATCAGTAATTCTCCACCCAGAGACCAGCTATGTCTTGTTTCATCTTGAGGCCTTGTAGTTCGAGATTGTGATTTCTAGCAATGTTCTCACTAAAAAAAAATCCACGTCAATAAAGCAAATTGCTTCCCTGTAAACTCTGTTAAAATAGGACTTTATTTCTCTACCTTCAGTGATACACTTTCTTAATTGCTGATCATCTGAGATGTGTTCCTTGTACAAGAAGCTGATCTCATACCTAAGCCCAGCACTCACTTACATACATAGGAAACCTTCCTAGGACCTTTACCACAGGGCTTCAAACAGGTTCATTCAAGTTTTGCCCCCTGCTGACAATTTGCATTTCCACTCCAGATATACTGAATCAGGATCTATAGTTTAACCAGATCCTCAGGTGATTCTTATGGTGGAAATGCAAATTTGCAGCAGGTGGCCAAACCAGAAGGAACCAGTTCTAAGTGCTGCTTTACAGCCACCCCAGGAGTTGAGCTAAAAGTGTTTTCTCATAAGTGCTGACTCCTCTGTTGTTGTTGTTGTTTGCCGGCGAGTCGCCCCGACTCATAGCGACCCCTCCTTGGGTTTCCGAGGCAGTATCACTACAGAAGTAGGATTGCCTAACCTTCCTTCCGAGGAGCAGCCTGTAAACTAATAGCCCCTGACCTTTCTCTGAACTTTGAGAGTTTCAAATTATAAGCAGGCTTTTGTCAATATTAGTAATAATTCATGATATCCTAAAACCTAAATTAATCCTCATTATAGCTGTTCAGGGAATTATAAAAGAAACTCTGATTGTATTAAGAAAAATACAATAAGGAAACTCTTCCTCCCATGGTTTGGTATATAAATTCCACAGAATGCCAGGCACTGAGCTCTCTTTTCCCTATATCCTCCCCACAGTGTCAGGTGAACAATCCTACGGGTGCAAAACAGAGATCCAGAAAGCTTCAGAAGAACTTAAACATTCAGATTGGAAACTTGGGAACAACTCATGATTCAAAGTTTCATTACTTGAAGAGTCATAGTTTTTTCCTCTTTATAGTAAGTGCTTACAGAGCGTTCTGGGCTTGGGCATGTATAAACAAGTTCTGCAGGTGTTCAGTACTCTGAGGACTGCATGCATTTAACTGAACTTTTCTCTGCTATGCAATTAGAGAAATGAAAAAGAATATTCACCAAGGGGATGCTTTGAAGAGAAAGTAAGCAGATCTCTGGAGTACTATGTGGGCACAATAAATAAATATTTATGGATCTGTCTGATCTTGGGGATCTCTAGAAGCTATTTAAATGAGGAGTGTAATGTGTGTTAATTACTTTTTAAAGAAGCTTCAGTTAGGTTACCAACCTTCCCTCCCACACTCACTGCAGCAGCTTTAACTGTTTGCCACTCTTCTCTAGTCAGTAACCCTACTCTGCCCAACCTCTACACCCTCACCAAAAAAAAAAAAAAAAAAAAAAGCTACTGAGTCAACTCTGACACATGGTGACCCCATGTGTGTCAGAGCAGAGCTTGTGCTCAGTAGGGTTTTCAGTGGCTGATTTTTTTAAAAACAGATCCCCACACCTTTCTTCCAAGGTACCTCAGGTGGACTTAAACCTCCAACATTTTGGTTAACAGCTGAGCACGTTACCATTTGCACCACCCAGAGACTCCCCACACCCTCACAAGTAATCTCATCTTCTACTTCACTCAGAACATCAAGCATGAGCACCTTTGATTCCTTCCATCTCACAGGATGAAATGGTTAATTTTTCCATCCATATTCTTGATCCAGTTCTCAACGTTATCCCACATTTTATCCCCATCTCTTTTCACTATCTTCTTGACCTCAACATTCAAATATGCTCTGCTTTATCTACCTCCAAAAGCTTTTCTATACAACTACCCCATCTCTTGTGTTCCCTTCACCCAACTTCCTTGCCTCTCAACCTCACCACACTGTAATCTGCCTTCAACCTCCATAATATGATTGTGGTACTGCTCTTGAAAACATCTCTGATGGCCTCTCAGTAACCATAGCTATGGTTTCTACTAATTGCTTAGCCTATTCGAAACCTCTACAACACAATGTACTGTTGACCACCCCTCCTATTTGAAGTTCGACCCTCCTGTAGTCTACTTTCTTCTACTGCTCTTTATCGGATCCTCTTTCTCTGCCTCTAACTGTGTGATAAATGTAGGCATTCCTCCAACTCTCAACTTCTTCCATTCTTTTAATCAAGTTTCCTTCCCTGAAAATTTTAAACTAGACATGGCTATTTAGATCTCATTTTGGAATATAGATACCCAAAAGTATTCAAGGGGAGCTCTGGTAGCATAGTGCCTAAGGCACTTGACTGCTAACCAGGAGGCTGGAGGTTAAAACCCACCAGCAACTCCTTGGTTGGAAGGAAGATTAGGCAATCTACTTCCGTAGTGATACTGCCAGGAGGGGTCGCTATGAGTTGGGTCCGACTCGATAGCACATAACAACAACAAAGTGTTCAAGAATTGCAGAGACTGAAATTACTCCAAGCCTCTGCTTCTCCCCCAGTTCCTTGTAAAGCCATAATAATGCATCAGATGAATCCTAGACATATCACATAGCATGATGGAGTTAGTACCCAGAGGGGAAGGAGAAGTCAATAAATGACACTTGAAAAATATAAAACAATCAACTGTAGGTTGCCCTCGGCATCACATTTATCCAAGATACTTATGGTTTTACCTGACACAAGGAGACTGTACCTGAATTTGGAAAGCTGGACTCTCTCTTACTGGTTTACGACCTATATTCATTCTATGTTGTAAAAAGTCTTACTGACCATCCAATCGCTTGAATAGATTTTTTTTCCAAAGCAACAGTCTGGGGGAGACCCATGTTAATCCATTCATGCAAACGTCCCTTCCCAACTCTGTCATGTACAAGTGCCCAAGAGATACACTATGAAATCCTACTCTGAAGGTTAGTTGACTGATTTTTGTTAAACCAAGCAGAAAAGAATAAAAAATTCCTAAAACCTCTGTCTCAGAGGCTCAAAGTCAAAGTCTCTGTGTAGGACAGGATTCCTTAAGAGACCTCAAAATGAGTAATGATGTGCAAGGAAAGAAGCCAAAAATCAGAGCCACAAGGACTTGAGGATTAATACCAGTATTGTGACTTAACACCAGGAAAGTACAGTTCCCCAGGGCAGACTATCAGGCTCAGTCATGACAGGTTACAAGTGGCCAGTCCCACTGGGCAACAGCTGCAAGCATGCTGCAGGCTCAAGCCCATGGAGCTACTGTGATCTACATGAGAGAGGGGCCAAGTGACGCTCAAAGAGGGATCTTAGGGGTTATTTTTCTGACTAAAAGGTAATTCATGGTAGAAAACATGAAAAATATTTTATAGTGAATAAATAAACATAAAAATCACCTCAAAGTGTGCCTTTCAGAGTCAATCACTACTAACATTAACATTTTTTTTTCATTTATTCTGTTTTCTATACAATTTTATAACAGAGATATTACAAAGATAAGAATATATTAAATGTCATGTAGTATTTTTTTCACTCAATACCATCAAAATTTCTACATGTCATTAGGCACTCTTGGCAAACATCATTTTTACAGGCTGGATAATGTTCCAAAAATATGAATAAACAAACATACAAACAAACAAATGAAAACCCAAAACCATTTTTTCTTAGAAGATTTAATTCCAATTTTCTTCATTTTTAATTAGAATCATGATAAATATCTTTGTGCATAAATCTTTATATTTCAAATTATTTCTTAAGAGACAATATCAAAAGAGTAAAATTCATATTACTATTACAGCGTATATCTATTGAGCTCTTAATACATATCAGGCACTGACCTCATTATTTTAAACGCATTATCTCACTTGAAAAGATGAAATAGGCAATGTTATCATGCCCATTTAACATATGAGGGAAAAAGAAAGGCAAAAAAAAGAATTTTGCTAAATCAGTTCACAGTGCTTTCTTTGCCATTGTTGTTGAGTCAATTCTCACTCATGGCGACCCCAAGTGTTATGGAGTAGAACTGCTCTGGAGGGGTTATTTGGCTTTAATCTTTAGGGAAGCAGACTGCCAGACCCTTTTTCTGTGGTACCACTGGTTGGGTTCAAACCACCAACCTTTAGATTAGCAGTCAATCACAAACTGCTTGCCCTACCTGGGGACCTACATAGTGGGTAGCCCCTAAGTATCTGTTGAAAACAAACAAACCTAAATACTAGGAAATTGTAGAGAAGGGTAGAGGCTCTTGAAAGGGTTAACCTGGGTTACATTAGCTGTTTTTTAAAATCTACTTTAGGCCAAGAGAAAAAAGGCACTGCTTGGCTGTGTGTGAGACAATTTACAACTGCTTAGGAGTTCTGGTAGTGTAGTGTCTAAGGCATTTGACCGCTAACCAGATGGCTGGTGGTTCAGACCTACCAGCCACTCTTCGGAAGGAAGATTGGGCGATATACTTCCGTAGTTATACTGCCTCAGAAACCCAAGGAGCGGTTGCTATGTGTTGGATCTGAGTCAATGGCAGTGAGTTTGGTTTTTTGGTATGTTAGTTACAATTTAAGAAAAGGAAGAGAGAAAGATCCCCATGGCCAACCAAATGTATTAATGATATAATCTAAACATTATTAAGAGGTGGTGTGAGCCCCAACTCCAGGCACTGCAGGAGGCATCCATGTAGCTCTGGGAACTACTAGGACACCAGTCACTTCATTCACATTAAATCTGTGGGCATACTTTCTAAGAACTAAGCTGATTTGGAGGCAATTCTTGCATGTTTCTTGGTAGGTGGTAACCACTAACAAATCTGAATTCAGCTCTCTGCTGGACCCACACTGTCAAAGTACCACTGTCAGAAATTATGCCTTTAAAACAGCAGTCTTCTTCAGGTAGACCAACACACCACAGAATGAACTCCCCTATAATCTTCCTTTCCCTCTTCCACTCCTTTCCGCCCCACAGATGATATTTGGAACAATTTCACAGGATGCACTAGAGGAACATTATATTGTCACCATTTAATTTGTACCAGGATGGCACTTACTAAACTAGAGGAACTGAGTATTCAACCCACCAGTCTAGCAGCTTCTGCAAGGATTAACGTCCCTTCCTAAAAGCTGCATTTGTGGGGTAAAGCATCTACATCTGACCTTCCTGCCTATAATCAAAGAAAAGAAGGCTGACCTCAAATATGTCTAAATGCTGTGTGTGCTTTCTTTAAACACTTAAAAACAGTGCTTACTCTTGAGGCTAGCTGCTAGATTCTTTCTATTGTTGCTCTGTAAATAAATTCTTATTTGTGATTATTTCAATTACAGTGAAGAATCTTTAAATATGAGACTCACGGAGCTCTGGTAGCATAGTGCCTAAGGCACTTGACTGCTAACCAGAAGGCTGATGGTTCAAATCCACCAGCCACTCCTCGGAAGGAAGATGGGGCAATCTACTTTCTTAGTGATACTGCCTTGGAAACCCAAGGAGGGGTAGCTACGAGTCGGGTTAGACTCAACGGCACATAACAACAACAACAACAAGAGCAACAAAGAAAGTAGACCAAGGATACATTTATGTTTAGCCTGTTTCAAATAACCACTGTATAATATGTGTGTGTGTTGGGGGGGAGCGCAGATGGAATTCCAGTTGTTTGTATATGTGCTTGCTTGCTAATAAACCCAGTGAGCTACCACTTTAAACAAGCAAATTAATGAACATATTACAAGGGAGTCTGGAAATAGAGTATTAGCTCTAGCTGAAATAAATACATTTCTTGTTCTTAAGCAAGAAGAAAATTCCATTTGTTTTCTAAATATGCACAGCATGCAGTCATAGTAAAATTTTAAATAGATAAAAAAAAATTAATATTTGACTCAGCAGCTGTAATTCTAGTATGTAACTCTGGAGCTGCAGGGAAATTGCATATGGTCATCACTGTGTGATGCTTTCTTCAAATCACAAAGGCTCTGCTTCGAGGATCAGTGCAGATTACCCACATCATGATGGATGGAAGCACATGGTAGCAAAATGACTTATTTCACATCTTTGGAACAAAGTCAAAAAAGCTTAAAGATATTAAAGTAAACATATACTGTTGAAGCAATGGCTTTGGATGTTGGTTTTATGGGGCAGTGACTCCTTAGCTGATAAATAATGACCTATAAACACAAATTTAAACACACAGTAATATTTTTAATAATGTCCTGTCAGTCGATTAGGTTCTTAATGTAACCACATTAGATGCATTCAGAAGTGGTTGAAATAATCAGCACACGTAGCTGTTTCTTATCAGGTGAAAAAGAAATGATTTCATGCCGAAACTCAAGCCCCTTAAAGTGCATAGAATATGAATTCTGATTCCTCTTTTAAAATTCATGGAGTTCTATTCTGAAAGATAAGTACAGAAGGAAACCAGGAAATAACACACAGATGGCAGAAGAGAAAGAAGTATTCTATCTTTCCCTTTTGATCATGTTACTTTGGTCCCATTCCACCTACAAGCTCTTATAAATCATGTGATCTTTTTGTTGGAAGCTCTGAGTTAGTTAAGGGGGGGAAAAAAAGAACTCTGAAACAAACAAAACAAAACCAACCAACCAGACAAGCAAACAAAAACTTTCATTTTTTTTTCAGTATCTGTGCCTATTGTTTTACACTTAAAAAAACAAAAAAACAAAAAAACCCAGATTAGACAAATGTTAATCTTTTCAGTGATTTCTACCTGGTGATGACAAACACCAATGTGTTGAGAAGCTGCAGTAGGAGACAAGGAAACAGACCATTTTAAGAAGGAGGGGGTGAGCAGAAGGTTCAAGTGTAAAAGCAAAGCTTTCCTGTCAGTCTTGGTGCAAGCTCTAGCTGCCAGCAATGGGGTATGGGCACCACTTCCATCCACGTATCTTGACACTGTGTACCCAGCCTCTCATCATTTTCTCTCTTACTGTTGGTTTACCTCCAAAGATAGAAAATGGTTCACTTCAGCAAACATTTATGAAAAGTCTATGAAGCACTACCGAAGGTACTCTGGAGGACAAAGCAATGAATCAACTCAGACTCTTCCTAAAGATGTTCATTAAGTGATGGCAATGATGTAAGTGTCAAAGAAACCCAAACCTAAAATGTGACAGGAGTCAAAAGAGGACCGGAAAATAGATTATTCAAAGGTCAAGGGGATCTCACCTTGTATGCTTATTTGATTCTTGCAAACAGTGCTGGCTGAGGGTATCCTACTTAGAAGGAAAGAGCAATGAAAAATCACACAGGAGGTAGTTTTGGGGAAGGAAGGTATTCAGCATGACTAAAGTTTTGGATATTCGCTCAGGATCTAAGAGAGATCCAGGGTCTTGAAAACTGGGCTGAAAAATTTATACTTGACATAGTAGGCAATGAAAAGCCAGTAAAAGATTATTAAAGAGAATGCTTTTAAAATCAAAGATGATCGTCAAGAAGAGTTATCCTCCTCTTGAGAAGGAATGGGGAGAGCCTTGGTAGAGAATAGCCTTTTCGGGAACAACCAACCAACCGACCAACCAATCTGAGGCTATTATCTAGGATAAGTAAGCTGGAAAGAGAGAAAAGATAATACAACCTAGAGTCAATGCAAAGGTAGAATTTACAAGATGTGGCAGTGATTAGAATGTGGAATAGGGATAGGGAGTGTGCCGTTTACAATTAACTTTAACCAAAGAATTTTGTCTTTGTCAGTAGTCCCTGAGAGACAACCTCTAAAACTTTGGAATTTTCTGATTGAAGTATCTTTGATGAAGGCTTCCGACCACACCTCCCTAACAGCTTAACTCAGATGGGGGCAGGTCCTGCCAGAAAGATTGTTTAGCTGACCTCAGGGGTTGTTGTTATGAGGTGTCGTCGAGTCAGTTCCGACTCATAGGGACCCTATGTACAACAGGAGAGAGGGGTATAATTGAATCAGTCACACCTATAACTTTAGACATGTTATCAGAAGGGACCAGTTCCTGGAAAAGGACATCATGCCCAATAAAGTACAGGGTCAGTGAGAAAGAGGAAAACACTCACTGAGATGAATTGACACAGTGGCTGCAAAATAGGCTCAAACATAGCAACAATTATGAGAATGGTGCAGGACCAGGGCAGGGTTTTGTTCTGTTGTACACAGGGTGTCTATGAGTCATAACTAACTTGGTGACACGTAACACCACCACTGTTAATCACAGGATTGACTTCACAGAATCATTGTTGTTGTTGTTATGTGCCATCGAGTCGGACCCAACTCATAGCAACCCCTCCTTGGGTTTCTGAAGTATCACTACGGAAGTAGATTGCCCCATCTTCCTTCTGAGGAGTGGCTGGTGGGTTTGAACCACCAGCCTTCTGGTTAGCAGTCAAATGCCTTGGCCACCAGGGTTAAATGAGACAGTAAATGTGAACAACTGGCACACAGGAAGTGCTCAGTAGGTATTAGCAATCACCCAGCAATACCACAGAAGAAAAAGCCTAGTGATCTACTTCCATTAAGAATGCTGTTAGGTGCCCTCGAGTCAGTTCCAACTCATAGCAACCCTATGCATAACAGAATGTAACATTGCCTGGTCCTGCAGTATCCTTACAATAGTATGGTCGAGCCCTTTGTTGCAGCCACTGAGTTAATCCATTCCATTTAGGGTCTTCTTTTTTTGGTTGACCTTCTGCCAAGCATTATGTCCTTCTCCAGGGATTGGTCCATCTTCATAACATGTCCAAAGTAAGTGAGACTAAGTCTCGTCATCCTTACTCCTGTTACAGTTATGGCAAGAAAACCCTATGGAGCAGTTCTACTCTGTAACACGTGAGCTTGTTGTGAGTCTGAACTGACTCAGCAGCATCTAACAACAACATGAGTATTTATCTCTAGTGGGCCCAACCATACTGACTTCACTACTCATGATCATATTTGCTTGTAAGTCACTATTTTTACCTGTTATGAGTAAGCCACTGGATTTACATATGTATATTAATAAAAGTAGGAAAGTGTAGCCTTAGCAGTTTTGCTATCTTTAGTATTGAATAATAATCTATGACTCCAAATGCAGCTGTTTTCTTTTTGTATAGACCTTTGAACACTTTTTCTGCAATTTAGGCCCTAGCCTGTAGTTCTTAAGAAGCCAAACAGCAATCCTGACTCCACTGGGAGACTTGTCGAGTTGAAAGCTTGCAAGCAAGGTATTTTGTCATTATTAAGGTTAGGTAGGGTATTTGTTTAGCAAAAGTTACCTGAAGGAGAAAACTTCTATTTTCTTCTTTTAAATTTAGGAAGGCCTCAAATTTAAGTACAGGTCATATTATTTATTTATTTATTCTAGCAAAGAAAGTTCAAAGAAAAGAAATGCCTTGAAATATTCAATCTTCTTTCAGCAGATAATGTGGTCTCTTTAATAAAACACAAACCAAGAGAACAGGGAAGATATAATCATTGGAAGTTCCGGAGAGAGACTGAACATGCAATTCATAGTTCAAGCAATAGAAAATAGGGTGACAAGATGACAAATTAGAAAAGAAAGTGTATTACCAAAAAACAAAAGAAGAAGAAGATGATGATGATGATAAAGAAAACAAAGGAGCAAGAGCTAGAAAAAAAAAAAAAAAAAAAAGATACAAGTGAAAAATATATATACAGAAGAACAGGACCAGAAAGAAGAGGGAGGTGAAAAGAACCAACATATGGACTACACTAAGAGGAAAGATTCCTAACGTAATTACCAAATGATATATTAGAATATGGTTAGGAGAGGCACTAAAACACCAGATTTGAGTCATTCATTTTACTCAATATTTCTCCATCACTATCTATGTGCTAATTAGGCCCTGCATTGAGCTCTTCATTTTCTGGTCAACAAAACAGAAACTGTAAGGTCTAGCTTTCCCACTTCTGTAGGAAGGGTTCTTGGGATGATCAAATGAAAAGATAGGTGAGAAAATGCTTTAAAAATTAACAAGGGCCATAAACACTTGATTATTACTATAAAAAATAACATGAAAAACAGACCTACTCACAGCTGTAGCCCTGGAACTCATATTTAACCTACCACAGACCAAACAGCACATCTATCTCCTGCTGGTTATCTCCCAGGCCCATAGCAGGAAAATGTGCAAAGTAAGTTACACAGTCATAATGGAATGCTACTTAGCAATTAAAAATGACAAGTATGTGGACTGTTCTAGTATTTGCCAACACATGAGGAACATGTAAATTAAAATGATATTTAAGAGAAAAGAAATAGGTAGCTACTGTCTGCAAATATGAAGAATGCATGTGTGTACATATTAAAAAAGATTACAAGTAAATGAGGAGTGACGTTAAAATTTAAGTCATTAAAATTTAGTATGCATTAATGTTTTTCTTTAAAGTTGATTCAGGTAAGAAAGATAATACACAATAGTATCTGGCAGTCTACATCAGTTACCTTAGCTTTCACAAGACTGGCAAGCTCTTGCAACCCTTCCCAAGAGGGCCTCTCCAGACCATTTCCTTTGCCATACTAGTCCCTAGCAGTCCACCTTTCAATCTACCAATCAAAAATATCTTTTGTGATCCCTTCTTGAGTGTAATGAATTGTAGTAGGCATAATGGAGGATAACAAAATGGTTAAGTATGTGAATTCTGGCATCACAATCTCTAAGTTCAAATCTTGGCCTCTATCACTTCCTGCTTCTGTCATCTTGAGCAACTTCCTTTACCTTTGCCCTTCAGATTTTTCATATGTAAAACGGGATAACATTAGTATCTATCTTGCAGGATGACTGTGAATATAAAATGATGAAGTACATTCAAAGCAATTAGCACAGTGCTTGTCATATGATAAGCCCTCAGAATAGTCAACTATTGTTAAGCTAAAACCAAACCCACTACCATCCAGTTGATTCAGACTCATAGTGACCCCCACTGGGTTTCCAAGGTAGCAAATCTTTACAGAATTAGATTGCCCCATCTTTCTTGTGCAGAGTGGCTGGTGGGTTTGAACCACCAGCCTTCTGGTTAGCAGTCAAGTGCATTAGGCACTGTGCCACCCTGAAAAGATCACTCACAGAGAACATGAGTAATCAGTGTCAAGTGCTAGGTAATTGGTAGAAGCAACGAGCATACTAAAAGCCAAAAACCAAACTCACTGTCACTGAGTCATTTCCAACTTATAGTGACCCCCATTAGATTTCCAAGCCTGTAAATCTTTACAGAAGTAGATTATCCCATCTTCCTTCTGTGGAGCAGCTGGTGGGTTTGAACTGCTGATTATCTGGCTAGCAGTCAAGTGCCTTATCCACTGTGCCAGAACAACAAAGTGGGAGAGGCCAAGAGGAAGCTCGTCTTGGAAAGCAAGGAATTTGAGCCATGCTGCCTGTTTAAAGTTTGTGCCTCTTTCCTTCCTTTCGACATATAACTAATTGCAGGAACAGATATAGCAAGAAGTGGGGCAAGGCCAGCCCCCCTTACCCAGATGGTAGAAGTTGCTGGAAAACAGCCCTGGCTCCCAACTTTCTAGCATCAAGTACCTGTATCTTGAGGCAGAGAACAGGTATACTAACTCATACAGGATTCTTTCCCACGTTGTTAATTATGTTCAACATGAACTAGTTTTATTCATTACTCAGTGTTGCAGTTGCAGCAGCTTATTCCAAAAATAAAGGATATGTTGTTCTTTCAGTCTGTGCACTTTCTTCACCAATTTCTAGGCTTTTTGTTCTGGTTACCTAGTGCTGCTCTGAGAAGAATATACCACAAATGGGATGGCCTTATCAAACAGTTTATTCTCTTACCGTTATGGAGGCCAGAAGTCCAAGTGCCAGGCTATAGGGGCTGGGTGAAAGCCTCTCAACCTTGGGCTTCAGCTCTGTCTCTTGCTCCAGGCCCAATGAAGCTAGAGGCATCTCTTCACTCAGGCAGCTACTGGCTGCTGAGGCTAACAAGCCCAAGGTCAACAAATAAAATGGCACAGTCCCGATGTTACCAAATCACAAGGCAGGCCATTAACTCAAGTCCCTTGTAAGTCCCAAGGTTGGCAGAGCATGGTAGGCTGCTGAAGAATGACACGGCTATATACAGGGTCCAAGCATGCCATAAGCTAGAGACCATTCCCCAAGGCTTCTGCTTATATACAGGAAGCAGACCACACTCCCTAAAGCAGCTACTCAGCTGCTTACAGTAGATTCCACCCTGGAGTTGATTACCAGTCTCATCATGGGGAATACTACATCCAGCTGCCCGGCCACTCAACCAGGCCCAGCCAAGTTGACACACAAACTGAACTACCACACCTTTCTTTCAGAAATGGTGACAATAAATGGGCAAATTCGTAGAAGGAACTTGGAATGTTTTTATGAGGAATGACAGCTAGGTCATATTGAATCTAAGAACAGATTCATACTCCCATTTTACCAATAAATTGTTCAAAATATTAACATGAGTTAGTACAGATTTTCTATATCTTGTTCTGCAAACCATTAATTAGCTCTGTGAGAGACTATAATAAAGAAAACTGGGCAGAGGAAATCTTCAGCTAAATGTTCAGGAAATGACACCCATTCTTCTTCATATTATAGATTCATAACACATTTATATTTATTTAAAGTTCTGAGAAATTCTGAAGTAAAGAAACTTGCTTAACTTTACTTAACTGAGAAGTTCCCAAATTTATTTGGCCAGGAGTTATTTATTTATTTATGCAATTAATACCTATTAATCATTACTTAGCACTTGAGTTCCACTGAATATAATATGAAAATATTCAGAGTGATATTTCTTTAATGTTGTGGCACAAATTTACAAAGAAAGTGAACTGGTATTTTTTAAAAATATATTGCATAAAACAATAACAAACAAAATTTTAACCACCTAGAATTCCACCACCCTAACAAATCAATAGTCTCTGGGTCGCTCAAACAGTTAAGTGCTCAGTCACTAGCCAAAGATGGGGGGTTTGGGTCCACAAAGGCATTCTGGAAGAAAGACCTGGCAATGTACTTTCAAAATATCAGCCATTGAAGACTCTCGGGAGCAATGATCTACTGACACACATGGTTGGCATGAACTGACTTGATAGCAAGGGGTTAATGAACCAAATGTTTTAATTTTTCTAGTCTTTCTCTGTATAATATTAAAACTGCAGCATTATCTCCTCTTCTGCATAATAAGGCAAATATATTAGTCATACCATTTGGTATTCCACAAAACTGAAGGCTATGTTTTCCTCTCTATTCTCACCTTCTTCTATAAACAGGAGAACGTTTTAGCTGAGAAAGACAAATGGAGAGAGCACTCCAGGCTTTGGAATTTTTTGCTAGTGTTGCTAAACTTGGGTGAAAAAAATTAAAAAAAAAAATTGTGAAGAAGAAAACCTGGCTATCCACAGCACTTTACCATGTCTGCTGGAATCTTACTCATGCCTGCCTTTCACTCCAGCTCATTTATCTTTGCTGAAAACCTTCAACCCTGGCCTAAATCTCACAAGCTATATATTTGCTTTGATAGACTTGGAAGAACAAAACCCCACATATGACATCTCCATATGTGATAACACACTGAGGTTACTGGACCTGTTCCCAGGATGTGTTTACTCTCATCTGTGTGACAGATTAGATGTAATTTTCTTTATAAACAGCTAAGTACAATTAAAGAGGTCTGTAGTGATGACCTTGGGCACAGCTTGGATAGAGAATAAATCCTCTGAGTAAATCCCACCACCCCACAAGAGAGCAGGAGTAGAGAAGTTCTTCTCCAGAGCTTCCAGCGTGCAAGGATTCCCAAGGACAGTGCAAATGCATCCCACTGACAGCCCTGCATGTGGTGGATTATCCTCAGCTTTGTCTATCATCACATGGCTTCTCTTAAACACCTTCCAAAATTCAGGTAAAAGTCAACTAAATATTCCATGAGGGAACTCTGGTGGTATAGTTATTAAGGCATTTGGCTGCTAATCAAAAGGTCATGGTTTGAACCTACCAGCTGCTCCACAGAAGAAAGTTGGGGCTGTCTGCTTCTATAAAGATTTACAACCTTGGAAACCCAGTGGGGGTTGCTATGAGTCGGAATTGACTCGATAGCAGTGGGTTTGGAGTTTTTGAAGCATTCTATGAGGTTAACAAAGACCTGATGGAGGTAGTATTTTGTTTATTTAAAAAAGGTTCAGGGTTAAATGAAGATAGTAGATGAGTTCCTGGTGGCTACAGCAAGAAACCTGTGTCACTTATCTCTTCAGCTTCCTCCTAGACAGCTATGCCTGGACATCTCACTGTCACCATCTTCCTCCCTGCCTCTTAGATAAGCTCCTGCTTCTTGCTAAGTGGTATTATCTACAAAGCACCCTCTTCTTTAGCCCCTAGGTCTGAGAGATAACCAAGTTCTATTGCTTCTGTTAGGTTGGCCCTTATGAAATTGGCACCATTGGATCACTTTTGCTCACAAAACAGCGATTTCATGTGGGTTGACCTAATATGTCATTAATACCTAATGAAGCTATGTTCTATTTTCTTCATTCCCCCCAGCAATTTCAGAGGCCTTTATTTCTCATTTGGATTCCTGCAACTACCTCCCAGCCAGTCTTCTTATAAGCTATCTCTTGACAGAATGCGAGAATGGCACTCACATGCTGAAAAACCTTTAAGAATTCTCATAGCCTTGATGACAGTATGTTCTCCTTACCCCAAGAATACAAAGTTCTTCATGATCTGGCTCCTGCTTACTTCTGCTTCAGGTGCCACCACTCTATACTCAGGTCTTGCATGGTAACCAGATACTCCTTGGAAGGAAGATTGGGCAATCTACTTCCGTAGTGATGTTGTTGTTGTTGTTGTTGTTTGCCGTCGAGTCAAACCTGACTCATAGCGACCCCTCCTTGGGTTTCCGAGGCAGTATCACTACGGAAGTAGGATTGCCCAACCTTCCTTCCGAGGAGTGGCTGGTGGGTTTGAACCGCCAGCCGTCTGGTTAGCAAGCAAGTGTCTTAGCCACTATGCTACCAGAGCTCCTAGTGATACTGCCTTAGAAACATAAGGAGGAGTCGCTATGAGTCAGATCTGACTTGATGACAGTGAGCTTGGTTTTTTGGTTAACTCTTTGTTGGTACCTGCTGCCTGTTTCCTGGAATGACCTGTCTTCCATATCCCTAAACCCCTCTAATTCTAACTTACCTTTCAAAATCATCCCAGTTATTGTATGCTCCAGAAAGCCTTTACTACCCCCTCCATATATGCCCCATTCCATCTGGGTTAGGATCCCTTGCCACAGGCTTATATAATATCCTGTGCTGTGTATATAGAACCACAGCAATAACACAGTCAGCACATAGCCCCTTCCTTCACTAAACTGTGTATTACTTGAGTGCTGGCACTATGTCGTACTCATCTTTGCATCCCCAGAGCACACACAGTGCCTAACATGGAGAATGTGCTTAATGAATGTTTAATGAATCGATCAATGAGCAAATACATTGTAATGGTACAGGGAGAAGTGAGAAGTGTTTAGAAAGGGCATACATTTATTGACAAAGTAAATTTTGGAGTCAGTGCACTTCTCTGAAAATTACTGGTCAAATTTTTCTGCAAAACTGCTATTCAACAGAAGGATTTCTGAGCACCAGAAAATGGGTACCTTATTTAAAGCCATTATTTAATACACCTAATTCCCAGAGCAGCCAAGACTTTTCCCCTCCACTTATGTAAATTGAATCTGCTTTTCTCAGAATGGGGAACTCAGTCATTTAGTTTAGTCCCATGGTTTTCTATTCTAATGGTTCCCTATTAGCCTTAAAAAATTAATGCATCTCCTAATCACCTAATTTACTATCAAAGAGGGTTTGGACATTGGAGAGAACAGAGTTCATTAAAGATTAAATTTTTCCAATCTCCTTATATAAACATCTATTTATAAAATATGCCCCTGCATAAAATTTTTAGGGTCCACATGTAGAATAGGTTGGAAATAGAAAAGTCATTGTGAAGGATGCCATTCATGTCCTACCTTCTAATTCCTGATTAAAATCTCCTCTTGCTCCAGTCCATTTTCCATTCAGCTTGTGGATTTCCAACTTACCACATACCTTTAGTCAAGTCACATTCCTCTCCAAAACTCTCTTGGCCCCATTGCCCACAAGATTCAATCCAAAATTTTGGCCTCAATTTTTGGCTTCTCCATACTCTGGTGCCAACTTAAATTTTTGACCATTTCACCTACTATGCATTAAAATCAATCTGTCTTACAGAATATTAGCATCATGCCTTCTATATCTTGTTTTTGCTCTCTCCTCTGAACTCCTACAGCCTTGACTGCCATTAGAGTTGCTGTCCATAAACTGCTTGATACTTTTTGTTAACTTCATTTTTGTCTTTGATTCCTTTCTTTAGTAGCCTGGAAGAGCTGTGGGGCCCTCATAGCAGCAACTCAGTGTAACACAGTGCATTGCTCTCAGTAGATTGTCAGTAAATACCCTTTAACGTACTTTAACCATGTCAGGATCCCCTTACTTCTCATGGAAACTGCTCCTCCATGTCCTAAAGTAAGAATCAGTAGCTGAACTTAGGCTTACAAATCATAATAATAGCCCCTGCTATCACCACTTCCCCCTTCAGCAATGTTGTTGTTGTTGTTTGCCATCGAGTCGGCACCGACTCATAGCGACCCCTCCTTGGGTTTCCGAGGCAGTATCACTACGGAAGTAGGATTGCCCAACCTTCCTTCCTAGGAGTGGTTGGTGGGTTTGAACCACCAGCCTTCTGGTGAGCAGTCAAGTGCCTTAGGCACTATGCTACCAGAGCTTAGGCACTAATATTTCCCATCTTCCCACTTTCCAAATCAGTCCTGACTGCAATTGGCAGTGCTGGAATAGACTTACACCCAATAGCTGTTGGGTTTCTAATTAGTTTTAAGCCCAAACTCTCTGAGTTTCTACTTCCCTTTGCCTCTAAAATGTCTGCGGTCTTTACAAGAGGGCTCTGCCCCGAATCCTAGCATAATTCAGCTCCTGCTTTGCTCTTGACTGTTCAGTCTTCCTAGGGTATAGAATATCTTTCCAATCTCTGTTTTTAGTAAAGGTCATGTGCCAAAAGGGAAGAAGTAACGAGAATATCATACCATCATCACCAGCCTGTCTTGGGGCACTTCCATTAACTTGCTGTACCCCCATCCATCAGACTAGACAACTAAGATATCAGTGCCAGCTCAACTGAATGTTCTTGCTGGAGGCTGTGAATTAGACAATTGGTCACATCCTCCTCCCAGTCCAGGGACAAATCCTATAATCAGATCAACTCCTCCTGTGTTTTACCAGAACCCAGCTTTCTCACCTTTCCCACTTACCTCTTGGCATCCCAGCATGCCTCCCAGCCAAGCCCACAAGAGCTGTGAAAACAGCTGTGCAGGCAAATATTTGCAAATTTATCCTATAATCTAGAGAAGTGGGTCAAGAAATATATAGTAATCTAGTAATCAGTTGCGGTCAAGTTGCTTCTGACTCATGATGACCTCACATTTGTCAGAGTAGAAGTATGCTTCAAAGGGTTTTCAATGGCAGAATATTTGGAAGCAGACAGCCAGGTCTTCTTCCTGAGGTGCCTTTGGGTAGCTTCAAACTTCCAACTTTCTGATTAGCAGCAAAGCACATTAATCATTTGTACCACCCAGAAATTCCATATCATAACTCACTATCATGTAAATTCCTCTTTCCAGACTGAGTTCTTTGGGAGTAGTGTTACCATCTTATTCATCTTTTTTCCTTATACTCTGAGCATCTGACCATTACTAGGCACTCAAAATTGTTGCATGAATGGACAAACACAATCACTGCATGGCTCCTTCATCACTATTCAAATTCCAGACTGTTTCCTAATTTATTTCTTTTTGAGATCTGAGTTCTAAAATGAGGAGGAAAAAAATCCCATCTCCTAAAGCAACTGATGTACCTGTAGGTTAATCTCCCAAATTTTTGTGCCTGAGCTGACAATAAAATTTCTCTATAGCAAGAAGCAGGAGATAAGATAGGCAAGGAGACTGACTACCTTTGGAGTGAATGCTTTTAGAGTAAGTTGTGCTGTCTTAAGATGAAGGGTGCCAAATGCATGTGATATACTATCACCACTTCAGTCTTTACTAATATGAGGTTCTAAGTTTTCTTCATGAATCTCAGAATGTTACTAGAAGATTGCATTTGAATTCACAAATATTTACTAAAGGCCTGCTAGAAAGCAGGGAGGTCAGTTCCCAGACATAAGAGACAAATGTCTCCTGACAAAGAACTTCTAAACTGATGACAAAGGACAAGTACAAGAGCCTTCTTAAGCATGGTGTGAAGAACTCCAGCCACTGAACAGTGATTTCTGAGAACTATGAAGGATATTTCACTCACCAGCACAGTATCCCACAAGGTTGAGGAACTGCTCCTCCTTGCAGTTGGCCCAGCAGTTTCCACCCATAAGAGTAACATGAGGGTGACAAGAGGTACAATCAGATTCCAATGGTCCGTGGCACTGCCTGCAGGTTGGATGGCATTCTAGGTGGAAAAATAACAATGGGGATTGGAACTAGCAGCTTACCATTTGAATTCATGATGTATTTAATATGCTTTGCCAAGTATTTAAGAGCAGATTTCAACTCTAATCATCTTTTAAAGGTTCCTGGCCAAGGCTGTATGCCCTTAGACTTGATGAAAACAAACAAACAAAATCATACCTGTTGCTGCTGAGTCGATTCTGACTCATGGGGACCCCATGTGTTAAAGAAGAGAACTACACCATAGAGTTTTCTTGGCTATAATCTTTATGAAAGCAGTTCACCAGACCTTTCTGCCACAGAGTGGCTGGCTGAGTTCGAACAGCCAACCTTTAGGTTCTCAGCCAATAGCAAACCATTTGTGCCACCAGGTTCCAAAAGGTGGAGGCATTTATGGTGTCAATGAGGATACTATCCAAGAAAGGAACATGGAATTGAGAATTGTAAAAATTCAAGTACTGGCCATATATTCCAGAGAGGCCAGCATGACCACCCCTATCTATAAATAAGGAAGTTCAAATCAGAGTCACAAAGGAAAAAAATGTGTCATGAGGCCCCCTATCCCTTCCATAAAATCCCATGACTCAAGGAGAGAGCAGGACAGGAATAATGGGGAGACATTTTGCTTCACAGGAATTCCTGGCAGGCAAGGAGGTAACCAACCACATGTAGAATATAATACCAAAACTTTTCACTAGAGTTAGATGCCAACTACCCCCTCCCTTCAGGCCACAACTTGATACTTGTTTCAACAGCAATACTTAATTAAAATATGAAAAATAGAAAAAGTTCTATTTCTGGGGGTTATCATGGGCTGGGTCTGAAGTTCAATTTCTTAAATGAAATTATGTCAAAGCTATATTTTTCTCTAGAAAAACCACCAAATTAACAAGAGGTACTACATTTAAAACTAGTGAGTCACTTTAAGGTGTAGGCAATAAAGATAAGGATGGTAAAGAATAAAAGAAGGTTGCAGCTGCAGCTGTATTTGTGCTGCCAAGGCAGGCAGCTGGGGCAAGAGCACGGAAGGAGATTGAAAGATTTCTCTGCTAAAGATGAGAAGGTCTAAGTGTGCCTGCTTCCAAGAGGAGGGGAGATGAGGGACTGGAGCTGGGTAGAACTTGCTGGAACTGATGACAAAGAATTCCTTCTGGCACATAGCTGGTGGAAAGCAAAGGCAGATTTCCAGTAAAGTCAACTGCCTCTCACTTCTTCTGGCAAGAGGCCAATAGAAGATAAGGAGTTATGAGGAGGGGGAAAAAAGTGTAAGCAAGAAAATGAACTGCTGATTAGAAGGATAGCACTAACGATCATCCCCTTCTACATTCCTGGGGCTCTTAACTTTGAAAACCCCTTTCCAAAAGATACTAGCATTCTCAGAATGATTTCTACCACTTAGTTTTTCCTCCCTTCCAGAATATTTCCAGTGACCCAGGTGCCCTTCTGCTCATGGTACTAATCATCTGTTGGCTTCAAGTGGACAGAGGGGTGAACAGAGAAGAATTGGAGCTATTCAGACTTTACTCCTCCAAACAATTTTACACACATGAAAACCACCTGGGCTAGGATGAAAGCACCTAATGATAGAAACTGTTTTCAAAGACAACCATACTGACAAAGAAACAAGAAGATTCCCCACCAATCTTGATAGAGTGTTTAAAAGTGACCCAGCCTACCAGGGAACCAGAGAGATTAAAAAGGTACTTGGAAAAAGTAAGAAAATTTCATAATAATAATAATATTGATCTTCAATTGCCTAAATCTGTGCTCACACTAAATTCCCTCTTTGGAGAAAAAAGCTAGAGGAATCTAACAAACATTAACTTATTTTAAAAAATATTTTGTAAATCCATTACTCCTGGTCTTTCATGTAAGACAAATTCATGATAATAAGCATTTTTCTATAAGTTGGCCTCAGCAGTCTATTTACAGTTATAAAATAATCTTGATAGAACTTTTTTTTTTTTTTTTTCCTTTTCCCTCTGGACACAAGAAAATACAGTGCTACAATAAGGTGCTTTAATTTTAGTATTTTGTCAATTCCAATAAAATCCTGCTCTAATCTCAACTAGTAGTTTCTAGGACCTCTGTCACTGAAATATAAACCAAGAAAAACAAACCCATTGCCTTCGAGTCAATTTGGACTCATAGTGACACCTCCTTGGGTTTCCAAGGTGGTATCTCTACAGAAGTAGATTGTCCAATCTTCCTTCCTAGAAGTGGCTGGTGGGTTTGAACCACCAGCCTTCTAGTTAGTAGTCAAATGCCTTAGGAACTACACCACCAGAGCTCCCCTGAAATATAAAGATACTCTTAAAAACATATCAGACTAACATGTCAAGGAAGGAAATAATTCTCCTTTTTCTTGCTCTATTCTGCTCTAGCCAAGGGAAGTGGGGCTGAGAACAGCACAGAGTTAATGCCAAATACCTGATCATATATATACAAATGCATCAGCATAGGTGGTAGCTTGTCTTCAAGACAACCATCATCAATTGCATGCCTCATTGTATGCATAAGCTACTCCTCTACCTCCTCAAATCTAGGCTGTCTTGCTTTGACTACCAGAATACAGCAGAAGTGGAAGTGTGATTTCTGAAGTTAGGTCAGAAGAAGCATTACAACTCATGTTTAGGTCTCAGAATATTCACTCTGGGAGAAGCCAGCTGACATACAAGAAACCTTACTACCTGAGGTTGCCATGCTATGAAGAACACCAACTAGTCACAAGAAGAGGTCTCAGAGATTGAGAGATGCCTAACCAACCCAGGTGCCAGACATGTCAGTGAAGATCCTAGCTGAGCCCAACAACCCCTAGAACTATGAAATAAATTGTTTTCAGCTGCTAATTTTGGGTGGTTTGTTGTACAAGAATAGATGACCAGAGAAGCACCTCAATGAGAAAGATAAAGTAAAAGATCTCCCTAATGTCCTTGAATGTCTCAATCCCCAAATTTCAAATTCTTCTTTCATTTCTTATGTGAAAAGGAATGGAATAGTATGCAGCCATTAAAAGTATATGTGTGTGTGTGTGTGTGTGTATTCATTATAGTCATATTGTACATGTTGTTATGTGCCATCGAGTCAGACCCAACTCATAGCGACCCCTCCTTGGGTTTCTGAGGCAGTATCACTAAGGAAGTAGATTGCCCCATATTCTTTCCGAGGAGTGAACTGCCAGCTTCTGGTTAGCAGTCAAGTGCCTTAGGCACTAAGCTACCAGAGCTCCTCATATTGTACATATATAATTATAAATGTATACATATTTATATATATGTACATACACATGCATATACATACAAGTAAATATATGTGTGTATGTGTGTGTAAATATATGTGTGTGTATATATATACACACACACACACAATTTTCTATGGCATGGGAAATTGTTTATGACTTAATATTTGGGAAAAATGAATCAGAAACATAAACTTTTTTCATTTTAAAAATAACCCCAGCAACAAACAACTATGCTAAACTAAACTCTGGTATTGATAGAACATAAAGGTTATTAATTACTTCATGAGACGATTTATTTATTCAGATCATGCTCTCCAAGAGAAGAGAAAATCCAGTTCAGAGTTCTCATGAGAAAATATTTTATCACTCAAATATTATCGATTTAAGGGTAAAGCTATTCTAATTTTTTCATTTAAGTCATCTTTCATATTGGAAGAATAGAATTTTACTTGTTACTTACTGTATACCTTTACTCCTACAAGCTCAAGACAAGAATTTACAGCCCCACTCCAGTCCCTAGTATGATAAATTTCTATTCACAGTATCTGGATGAATTGTGAAAACAAAACATGGGCATAGGGAATAAAAAATTTAAAAAAAAACTCACTGCCATCTAGTCATAGCAACACCTCCATGGGTTTCCAAGGTAGTGTCACTACAGAAGTAGATTGCCCAACCTTCCTTCCAAGGAGTGTCTGATGGGTTTAAACCACCAGCCTTCTGGTTAGCAGTCAAATGCCTTAAGCACTATGCCACCAGAGCTCCTGCACATAGGGAATATGCATAGGGAATGTGCCTAGCATGTTACATACTTACCTATACAAGTGCCATCCTGGTTAAAGTATCCATTCGGGCATTGGGAGAGGCACTGCCCATCCAATAGCACATGGAAAGGCTGGCAGGTTGTGCAGTTACGTGGGCTCTTCCCTGCACACCCAAAACAGGTTTGGTGACAGGCTGGGAGACAGAGAAAGCAGAGGAGATAATCAGGAAAGCTGTCATATGACAAGTGCAGAACACTTCTGTCTCTCACTTCAGCATTCTTTGCTCAGAATAAGTTCTACACATTCAGTGAATTCTCCTAAGGATAGGGCACACATCACATATATTTCTTTCTAAAGGCAATCTCTTATAAACTGAGCACTTGCAGAATGTATGTTAAATAAGGTACAAATGCCACAAAACAGAAATAACCATGGGAAGACTCATGCATTTCCCAATTTTCCATTTTCAGAAAATGTAAAATAAAGATCAGGAAGCTATAAAAGTGTTTCCTTCCCACAGGACATCTCCTTAACCATCATACAGAGGTCATGAAATGCTTATCACACTGCTCAAATTAAAGAGAAAAAGCAATGGAAGCTTCATTTATGATTCTATAAAAGTTCATATGGTGCCTACTCTGTGACAAATCTTGGACATACACAGATGAAACGAACTAGCCAATATTTGAGCTGCTCAAACTAGTTGCAACAAAACTCACATAAGCAAGTAACTGGAATACAGTGAATGGGAGACATAGTATAACACTGAGAATAAGAATGTCTCATCACAGCTCTACATGACATTGACTAAGTTACACTATTTGTCAAGGTTCCTTCTCCCTCGTTTGCAAAATGAGGAAATCAACAGGACATACTACATAAAGTGCTGTGGACTCTAATTGGGCTGATGCATGGAAAGTTGTTAAAATGGTGCTGGACACCACAGTAAGTGCTTAATAAATCTTTTTAAATACTAACTTGTAAATAATTCTCTCAAACACAAGTTATAGTTAGGGATATTTTTTGCCAAGTATTTTCAGAATACTTGGCAAAGAATATTAAATATACCATTGATTGCCAGAACAATGAACAAAAGAGTCTTGAGGCAAGTATTGTGGTTGTTGTTGTTGTTAGCTGCTATCCAGATGGCTCCAACTCATAGTGACCCTATGTACAACAGAATGAAACACTACCTGGTCATGGGTCATATTCACAATCCTTGATATACCTGAGCCCATGATTGCAGCCACTGTGTCAAGCCATCTCCTTGAAGGTCTTCCCCTTCTTTGCTGACCCTCCACTTTACGAAGCATGATATCTTTCTCCGGGGAATGGTCCCTTCTGACAACATGACCAAAGTAGGTGAGACAAAGTTTAGCCATTCTTGTTTTCAAGGAACACTCCTGGTGCATTTCTTCCAGAATAGATTTGTTCATTCTTCTGGCAATCCATAGTGTTTTCAGTATTCTTCACCAACAACGTAATTCAAAAGCATCAACCCTTCTTCAGTCTTCCTTGTTCACTGTCCAATTTTCACACACATATGAGGTGACTGAAAATACCATGGCTTGGGTTAGGCACACCTTAATCTTCAAAGTGAAATCTTTCCTCTTCAACACTTTGTACAGGTCATTTGCCCACTCCAATACAATTACCTGATTTTTTAATGCATTTTATTGAAATATAATTAATGTACGGTGAAATACACACAACTAAAGTGACATAGGTCAATGCATTTTTTTTTTCAGTGTTCCCCTCCCTACCCTCCCACCCCTGGCACCAACAGAGAAAGTTTCCCTCCACATATAAACCTTTCCTTGACCCTCCACAGCAACAAACTAATATTTGTCCTTCTGTGATTGACTTATTTCACTCAGCATAATGTTCTCCAAGTTCATCCATATTATGCAGTGTTTTGCAGACTCTACATTATTCTTTAGTGCTGCATAGCATTCCATTATGTGTATGTACCACAGTTTGGTCATCCACTGTTCCACTGATGGGCATGTAGGTTGTTTCCATCTTTTTGCTATTGTAAATAGTGCTGCGATGAACATGAGTGTGCATATAACTGTTCCTGTCCTGGCTCTCACCTCTCTAGGATATATATCTAGTAATGGGATTGCTGGGTCAAATGGTATCTCCTATTCTAGCTTTCTAAGGAATCGCCATATTGCTTTCCACAGTGGTTGTATCATCTATCACTTCACAGTCCCACCAGCAATATATGAGAGTCCCAATCTCTCCATATCCCCATCAGCATTTGTTATTTTCTGTCTTGCTGAACTTTGCCATCAGTGCTGGGGTGAGATGGTATCTGGTTGTTTTGATTTGCATCTCTCTGATAGGCAATGATTGTGAGCATCTCTTCATGTATTAGCTGGCCACCTGAATATCCTCCTTGGTAAACTGTCTATTCATGTCTTCTGCCCATATTTCAATTGGATTGTTAATTCCTTTGGTGTTGAAGCATTGGAGTTTTCTATAAATCTTAGAGATAAGTCCCTTGCCAGTTATGTTGTTGTTGTTGTTGTTAAGTGCCGTTGAGTCGTTTCCGACTCATAGCGACCCCATGCACAGCAGAACAGCCAGTTATGTAATTATCGGCAAATATGAATTTGTTGCTGTCATTTTTGTCATGTGCTATTTTGTGGTGTCAATTTCGTTGTTCCATATAATTTTCTACGCTCAACTCATTTTGTTTATGAATCATGTTATCACTTCCTTTATTGCTATTGTTTTAGTATTTCCTAAATATTTGTGCTGGTCCTCTATTTATTTTGAGGTTACCTTGTGATTTATAGTTTTTTTTTCCCAAGTTTAGAACAATCTGTTCTCTCTTGTAGTTGTCTTGGCAACCCTACCACATAGAAGTTCTGTACCGACACAGTTTTTTTCTCTCTTTTTGGTTTGTAGTTGTCCTCATTTGTCAATTGATGTCCCTGGTTCCCTGTTTACAATCTGGTAGGCTTTACTTTGGATACTTCCATAGCTGGATTGGTTTCTGGGTTATATCATCTTGTGTGTTAATAGACAGTTGTTGCTGGCTGTTGTTTCTTCTCTGTCCAAAGGGCTCCCTTTAGTATCTCTAGCAAGGTTGGTCTGGTTTTAACAAATTCCCTTAATTTCTGCTTATCTGGAAATGTCCTAATTTCACCATCATATTTGAGGGACAATTTTGC
>NW_006921857.1:913037-924315 GCF_000298275.1 Orycteropus afer afer | reverse complement strand
CAGAGCCTATTCTTAGGTCCCTGGAATCTGAATGAGAATGCTATCACTTTAAAATCCAAAATGGTTGCTACTTGTAAAGATTCAAAATGTCTGTGCCCTCTGTCACTTTAAATATCCAAAATGGCCACCACTTGTAAACATTCAAAATGGCTGCACCCTCAGTCACTTTAAATATCCAAAATGGCTTCTGCTTATAAACATTCAAAATGGCTGTGCCCTGATGACTTTAAATATCCAAAATGGCTGCACCCCCCAGACAGGGGAAAGTAAACAGCTCAGGTCATCTCCCTCCTTGCTATTTTGTTTCTTAGTCATAGAACAACAGCGCAGTCATCTCTGCAGCCCTTGGTGACTAAAGCTGATCTTTAGGTCAATTCTCAGATCCCAACACTACTTGGAAATATTCAGGCTATTGATCCCTTCAGAGTAGCTGACAGTCCGCAGGCCCAACCATCTTTGTACTCACTGTTTTCGTTTAGATTTTTCCATTAGTTGGTGCCTAATCCACTCAGGGCTCAGGGCTCCAGGATTATCTTCTGTATCTCTGTGAAGTGTTTTTTTTTTTTTTTTTTCTTTGTTGCAGTGGGTCTATGTCACTTGTCTGCCTATTCCTCCATCTTATTGGAAGCTCTCCTTGTGCAATCTTAGGCAGAGTGCTTCATTTTTCAATGCTGGGAAATGGCAATAATGCAGCTAGTCCCTGTGCAAGGTCCTTGTGAGACCAACAGAGGTGGAAGCAGGAGGATCCCCTCACCCAGCACTTGAAACTGGATAAACCAAAAAAACCAAACCACTGTCATCGAGTTGATTCCAACTCATAGTGACCCCTATTAGGTTTCTGAAGCGGTAAATCTTTATGGAAGTAGACTGCCCAGTCTTGCTTCCATAGAGTGGCTGGTGTGTTTGAACCACCAACCTTCTGGTTAGCAGTCAGCTACCTTAGGTGCTGTGCTACCAGAGCTCCTTTGACACTGGATAAGTGCTTGCTAAATCAATGTCTGATTTCTTGACTGCTGCTTCCATGGTGCTGATTACGGATCTAAGTAAAATGAATTCTTTGACAACTTGAATCTTTTCTCCATTTATGTAATGCCCCTTACTGGTCCAATTGTGAGGAATTTTGTTTTCTTTATGTTGAGGTATAATCCATATTGCAGAGTGTGGTCTTTAATCTCCATCAGTAAGTGCTTCAAGTCATCTCCACTTTCAGCAAGCAAAGTTATGTCATCTGCATATCACAGTTTAATGGATCTTCCTCCAATCCTGATGCCACATTCTTCTTTATATGGTCCAGGTTCTCAGATTATTTGCTCAGCATACAGACTGGGTAAGTACGGTGAAAGGATACAACTGGACACACTACCTTCCTGATTTAAAATCATGTACTATCCCTTTGTTCTGTTTGACAGCCTCTTGGTCTGTGTACAGGTTCCTCATGAGCATAATAAGTGTTCTGGAATTCCCATTCTTTATAATGTATTCCATAATTTGTTATGATCCACACAGTTGAATGCCTTTGCACAGTCAATAAAACATAGGTAAATATCTTTCTGGTATTTCTTTGCTTTCAGCCAAGATCCATATGACATCAGCAATGATATCCCTCATTTCACATCCTCTTCTGAATCCAGCTTGCATTTCTGAATATACTGCAGCAACTGTTTGAAGTATCTTCAGCAAAATTTTATTTGCATATCATATTAATGATATTGTTCAGTAATTTCCATATTCTGTTAGATCACCTTTCTTTAGCCAAAAAAAAAAAAACCTCACTGTCAAAGAGTCAATTCTGACTCATAGTGACCCCTCCTTGGTTTTCTGAGGCAGTATCTCTATGGAAGTAGATTGCCCAGTCTTCCTTCTGAGGAGTGGCTGGTGGGTTTGAACCACCAGCCTTCTGGTTAGCAGTCAATGCCTTTGGTGCTATGCCACCAGAGCTCCTACCTTTCTTTGGAATGGACAAAGATATGGATCTCTTTCACTCAGTTGGCCAGGTAGCTGTCTTCCAAATTATTTGGCATAGATGAGTAAGTGCCTCCAGAGCTGTATCTATTTATTGAAACATCTCAGTGGGTATTCTATCAATTCCTGGAAATTGTTTTTCACCAATTCATTCAGTGCAGCTGGGACTTCTTCCTTCAGTATCATTTGTTCTTGATCATATGCCTCCTCATGGAATAGTTGAACATCAACTAATTCTTTTTTGTACAGTGACTCTGTGTATTCCTTCCATCTTCTTTTGATGCTTGCATCTTCATTCTATAGAATCCTTCAATATTGCAAGTCAAGGCTTGAATTTTTTCTTCAGTTCTTTCAGCTTGACAAACATTGAGCATGTTCTTCCCTTTTGGTGTTCTAACTCAAGGTCTTTGCACATTTTATTATAATTGACTTTGCTTTCTCAAGCTGCTCTTTGAAATCTTTTGTTCAGCTCTTTTAGCTTGTCATTTCTTCCACTCTCTTTAGCTACTCTCCATTCAAGAGCAATTTTCAGAGTCTCTTCTGACATCCATTTTGTTTTTTTCTTCCTTTCCTGTCTTTTTAATGACCTTTTGCTTTCTTCATGTATGATGTTCTTGATGTCATCCCACAATTCATGTGATCTTCAATCACTGGTGTACAGTGTGTCAAATCTATTCTTCATGTGGTCTCTAAATTCAGGTGGGATATAACCAAGGTCATATTTTGGCTCTTGTGGACTTGTTTTAATTGTCTTCAGCTTCAATTTGAACTTGCATATGAGCAAAATTGATGGTCTGTACCACAGTCAGCTCCTGGCCTTGTTTTGGCTGAAGATACTGAACTTCTCCATTGCCTCTTTCCATTAATGTGGTTGATCTGACTCCTGTGTGTTCCTCCTGTCAAGGTCCACATGTATCACCACTGTTTATGTTGCTGATAAAACATTATTTGCAATGAATAAGCCATTGGTCTTACAAAATTATATCACACAATCTCCAGTGTCAATTCTATCACCAATCCTATATTTTCCAACTACTGATGATTCTTCATTTCCAACTTTCACATTCCAATCACAAGTAATCATCAATATACCTTGATTGCACATTTGGTGAATTTCAGACTGCAGAAGTTGGTAAAAATCTTCAATTTCTTCATTTTTCGTTTTTGTGGTTGGTGGGTAACTCTGAATAGTAGTAGCATTAACTGGTCTTCTTTGTAGGCACATGGATAGCTTATCACTGACACTATTGTACTTCAGGATAGATCTTGAAACATTAATTTTGACAATGAATGTGATACTATTCCTCTTCAATTTGTTGTTCTAGCATAGTAGATCATATGATTGTCTGATTCAAAATGGCCCAAACCACTCTATTTCAGCTCAGTAATAACTAGGATATTGATCTTTATGCATTCCACTTCATTTCTGACAACTTCCAATGTTCCCAGATTGACACCTTGTACATTCTACATTCCAATTATTAACAGATGTTTTCAGCTCTTTTCTCCCATTTTGAGTCATGCCCCATCAGCAAATATAGGTTTTGAAATCCTTAATCCATGTATGACGTCATTAAAGTCGATTCTACTGTGAGGAGGCAACTCTTCCTCAGTTATATTTTGAGTGTCTTCCAACCTGAGGGACTCAACTTCCAGCACTATATAAGACAAAGTTTTAGGGCTATTCATAAAGTTGTACAGTAATGTATCAGACAGAATTACAGTGCTATTCATAAGGTTTTCACTGGCCAAATTTTTCAGAAGTGGATGGCCCCATCCTCCTTCCCAGTCTGTCTTAGTCTGGAAGCTCCACTGAGACCCGTCCACCATGAGTGACCTTGGAGGTATTCAAAATAGCGGTGGCATAGACTCCAGGCTCATAGCAACATGCAAGCCACAACAGTATGACAAACTGACAAATGAGTGGAGCATATATTGCTCCTAAAAAGTGAAGATGACAAGATTTCATCTCACTTACTTTGGACATGTCATTGGAAGAGACCAGTTGCTGGAGAAAGATAGCATGCTTGGTAAAGCAGAGGTCAGGAAAAAGAGGGAGACCTTCAATGAGATGGACTGACACAGTGGCTGCAACACTGAATTCAAACATAGCAGCGATAGTGAGGATGGTGTACCTGGCAATTTCATTCTGTTATATGTGAGGTCACTATGAGTCAGAGCAGATTCGAATGTACCTAACAATAGCAACTTGTTAGAATCACTGAAATAATATTTCCTTATCTTTAAGAGACAAAATGGAATAAGTAAACTGACATTTAAGAAAGTATTACAAAAGTAGGATACACACAAGCCCATTATTTAAGACATTTTAAACACAAAATGAAATCACAAATAATGGAAAGTAAGGTGGCAAAATCTCAACAACAGTCCAATTACACAGTCACCACAAAGCTTTCCAGAATGATTTGGGAAAGCAACTTAAAGCAACACAATATTTTCTACATATTTAAACATAGCTATGATAATACCATTTTTTTTTAGACTTTATAAGATTGCTAAAATCCCTGCCTCTTCCTATTATACCATCCTATTAATTACATTATCAATGTGTATTATTGTGGAATGGAAAACTGTGGAAAAATAAATTAGTGCATTATGAGTATACAACATATTTCATTCTACTTGGCCACAAAGTCAATGTGACAGACTGACTCAATGTGAATAAAAGTTATCACTCAATAACATAAGACAGGAAGGCAAAGAAGACACACAACTTGAAAGGTTAGTGGGACAATTCTGGGAGACAGTCCTATTGCTGAAGATGTAGCTGCTCTACTATTCACTTAGCCATCCACCGCATTTAGAAATAAGCCCCACTGAGAATCATCATGGCAGACTTTAAAACTGTCTTTATTGGAAAGGTTTAAGAACCAAATTGGTAACAAGTTTGCTAGTTACCATGTAGCACACAAAGGGAAAGGATATGCTGGCTGACTATCCTCTTAAACCATCATCTTCATTTCTTAAAAGAAATCCGATGAAACTTCAATTCTGTTCTGCTTTCAAAGATGTCTACACTGTTTCAGTAACTTTTATGAGGCTTGATCATTCTATAGAGGTTGCTATTATAGAAGAAGTTCTGGTCTGAAGTCTAAGATCCTTCAAGGAAGACTAACTCCATTACAGGGCATAAATGGAAGAGATATGAATGAAGTACTATGAATAATTCTTGCATGCAATACTACATTTTTAGAGAGTGGCTTTCCAGTTGATGGCTAAGTTTTTTTTTTTATGAAAAAGCATAACTTAGCTGCTTAAGTACGAAAAGTTTCAGCATTAAAAGTGTCCTTAGATGGTTGTAAAATCAAGCCAACCTGACTCCAGAAAAAACTGTACCTGAAACATACCAATTTTTGTTCATTCTATTCTCTATTTAAATTTCAAACAACTGATACTAGTTTTGGGAGCTCTGGTGGTGTAGTGCCTAAGGCATTTGACAGCTAACCAGAAAGCTGGCGGTTCAAACCCACCAGCCACTCCTCGGAAGGAAGGTTGGCCATCTACTGCCGTAGTGATACCACTTCAGAAACCCAAGGATGGGTTGTTATGAGTCGGATCCGACTCGATGGCATTGAGTTTGGTTCTTTGGTTTGGAATACTACTATGCCCCATTTTTTTTAAATGAAATCCACTTACTACAAAACTAAAAATTTTGATGTGAACTGTTCAATAGCATCTAGTGTGTCCACCTTTTCATCACTCCAAATGAAAATTTCATCCCCATTAAGAATCTACGTTCCATTCTCCCCTCCCTTCAGCCCCCTGACAACAATAATTTAAACACCTGAACATGAACAACCTGAACACCAATCTGTGTTCTCTCTCTATGGATTTACCTATTGTTAATATTTCACATAAGTGGAATCACAATATGTGACCCTTTGTGTCTGGTGTTTTTCACTTTGCATTATGTTTTCAAGGCAGAAGTCTGGCGGTTCAAACCCACCAGTCACTCCTCAGAAGGAAGATGGGGCAATCTACTTCCGTAGTGATACTGCCTCGGAAACCCAAGGAGGGGTCGCTATGAATCAGGTCCGACTCGATGGCACATAACAACAACAACATCCATGTTGTAGCATGTATCAGAACTTCACTCCTCTTTATTGCTAAATTGTATTATATACAAAGAGCCCTACTTGCACAGTAGTTAAAGCATTTGGCTGCTAACTGAAAGGTTGGCAGTTTGAACCCACCAGCCACTCTGCAGGAAAAAGAAGTGTAATCTGTTTCAGTAAAGATTTACAGCCTTGAAAACCCTAAAGGGCAGTTTTAGTCTGTTGTATAAGGTCACTATGAATCAAAAGCAACTTGACAGTAGCGGGTAGGTACATATATACCACAATTTATTTATCCATTCATCTGCTGATAGATATTTGGGCTATTTCTACCTTCACACTATTATAATAGTACTTCAAAGAACATGCATGCACATATATTTGCATACCTGTTTTCTCCTTTTTTGTTTTAATGATACTAAAAAGTGGTACAACATCCCTACTTTCATGTTGTTGTTATTATGTGCCATTGAGTTAGACCCGACTCATACCGACCCTTCCTTGGGTTTCCAAGTATCACTACGGAAGTAGATTGCCCAACCTTCCTTCCAAGGAGTGGCTGGTGGGTTTGAACCGCCAGCCCTCTGGTTAGCAGTCAGGTGCCTTAGGCACTACACTAACAGAGCTCCTCCCAACTTTCATATCAATTAAAATTTCCTAGCTTTTGATTTCAAAAATAATTTTTGAGGCAGGTTTATTTCAAATTGTAACATAGATATCAAAATCCTTTAGATTTCTAGTAGATGTTCTGTGATAGCCAATGAAAACCAGCTGTTGTCAAGGCAATCAGACACCTTATGTGTCAGAGAACTGTACTCCGTAGGGTTTTCAATGAATGATTTTCAGAAGTAGATCACCAGGACTTTCTTCTGAGGTCCCTTTTGTTAGACTTGAACCTTCAACCTTTTGGTTAGTAACTGGGTGCATTAACCATTTGCACCACCCAAGGCTGAAAAATTAAATGAATAAAGTGAAACAACATCAACATTCTCCTCTTCCTCCTTCACTTTTTCCTTCCTTTTCTTCTTCTTCTTTTTTAATGGACATTATTTGACCTTCCCCTTCAATAGATTGGGAATGCTTTAAAAGTAGAAACCACATTTCTTTTATCTCTGTAATTCCAACAGTACTTACCCTGTCCCCAACATGCCAGAATAACACAATAAATCAATTTCTGCTAAGTGAATGGATAGGTAGGTGTAAGGGTGGGTGAACGGAAACACTGGCTTCACACTCCCCTAGTTATTCCATCTGTTTTGTTTCAAGCTTTTTTCTCTGTTTCCTTCATAAAGGTTGGAGCTTCCCAAAATTCCTTCCTGAACCCTTTCTCTTTTTACTCTTGAGCAAGCTCATCTGTGCTTTAATGATGACTTCCATGCTGATAAGTCCCAAATTTATGAATACAGCTATGGCTTTTACCCTGAGTTCCAATGACAAATAAATCTAACTGCCAAGGGGATATACTCTACTTGATCATGTCAGTTATGACATCACATTTCTGGTGTCTAAACTAAACTCATTATTCATTCCCAAGCTCATATCCTACTCTCCCCAAGCTGGTCTTTCCATTGCATTCATTATCTCACTTGATAGCCCCACCATTCATCAAGGCACTCATCCTGAAAACCCTGGAAGAATCCTAGACTCTTACCTTTCCATCACCACCAAAATCTAATAAACCACCAATTTCTCTTGAATTTTGATTCCCAAATCTGTCATATCTATCTCAATTTCTCCATTCTCACTACCACTACCTTAGTCTGGACCTTCAACACCATACACCATGTGGATTAGTGCAGCAGCTTCCTAACCATCCCACTCTGTTTTCCTTCACTGACCTGCTACACAATCACCAGACAGATCTCCACAAAATCCAAAGTGACCAAATTATTTCCCTACTTAAAATGTTTCAATGGTCCCTAATATCAATAGGGTAAACTCTAAACTACTTACTAGTTGCTGTCAAGTTTATTCCAACTCCATGTGTGTCAGAGAACTATGCTTCACAAGGTCTTCAATTGTTGTAATCTTTCAGGAGTAGATCACCAGGACTTTATTCCAAGGTGGCAATGTTTCAGTTAGCAGCCAAGCTCTTATTGGTTTGTACCACCCAGGCACCCTCTAAAGTCCTTAGCATAGCTTATAAAGCACTTCACAACATGATCCATCCCCTACCTCTCCACTGTCATTGCTCACAACTCTCCTCTTTGTGCTTTACACTGCAGGATAGTAAACATATTGTACTTCTCCAGGTACATTAAGTCTTTGCATATTCTCTTTCCTCAGCCTACAATGCTCTTCTCCATCTGATGAACTATTAATCTTTCAAGAGCTGGATCATGGAAAGTTTTCTTTCTGCAAATCTTTATTCACTACATTCTCCCCAAGAGGGAGTCAATATCTTTTGTTTTGCTATTTCTTTGTCTTGCACCTACTACCATTATAGCATGTGCTATGCTCTTTATTATTTGTTCAGATGTCAGTCTCCCATACTTGATCAGGCATTCCTTAAGTCATGGCCTATATCTTTTCTATCTTTCTGTCCCCAAAGCCTGGCACACCCATACTATAAAACCAAGGAGGAAGTGAAGAAAACTGAACATTACCAGAAGGCATGTATTTGTATAGCTTATGTCAGCTCTCTAGGGACTACATTAAAGAGTGTTGCTTAATATAGATTCCATATATTTTATTCAACTAATGCAAAGGAAGCCCAACTTCATAAATGGCAACATATTTTTAAGCTGTACAGGCAGATTCCTGCCCATTTATTTCTTTAATTAAAACTCTTTGCCTTGAGGCCTTTGGTGAGTCTTAGCAGGCACTAAATAGATCAAAACCCACAATATACTTTATTTATTTATTTAATTGTGGTTTAGGTGAAAGTTTACAGAGCAAATTCACTTTACACACAGCAGCTCACATATACTTTGCCTCATGACATTGACTACAATTTACCACAATGCAACAGCTCCTGTCCCACTTCCTCCCCATAGTTACCTGTGTCCATCCCTCCATGTACTTCTGGCCCCTGAGCTATGCTCCTGTGCATACACAGCCCTTCTATTCTCCCATGATTGTTCTCACCAAGGAGTGTATTCACCCAATATAAATGTTTACCTTATATGCCTGTCTTTAGTTTGTTTGGAAGCTACAGGAGTAGGTTCAGTTCCAGACTGGAAAGTAGCTAGGGGCCATAGTCTCAGTGGTTCCATCAGGCTCTATCAGACCAACAAAACTGGTCCCTCTCCCTTTTTTTTTTTTTTTAAATGATTTTGACTTTTGTTCCACATTGTTCTCCCACTCTATCCAGGATCTGCTACATAGATCCCCCTCTGAGTGGTTGACAGTGGTAGCCGGGCACCATCTAGTTCTTCTGGTCTCATAGTTATATAGGCTGAGGATCACATGATGCATCAGTCACTTGGACTAATTATTTCCATGAATCTTTGGTTTTCTTCACTCTTCTTTGCTCTGGACGAGGAGAGACTCATTGTTGCATCTAGATGGCCACTTGCAAGCTTTTAAGATCCAAGTCACACTCGCCAAAGCAGGATGTGGAACAATGTTTTGTGTAGTATTTTATGCCTGTTGAGCTTGATGTCCCTTGTGACTATGGTCCCAAGCCCATAGGTCCAACTACTCACTCTGTCTGAGTAGCTGGCTGTGGCCGAGAAGTGACTACAACCTTGTTCCTGGTCAACTCTACTATATACCTGAGAATTCTTACAGAACATACCAATACACTTGTAGAAATATTGTCTGTGAACCCTTTACATGATCATGGGAACACTCCCCACCACATAGACATACCTAATACTTCAGCCTGTCCACCCACCTATCCACCCACATATCCATGTTTGCCTTCACTGGCAATGTAGTACTGTATGTGCAAAAGGGTTCATCTTTATTGTCTATACCTCCAATGTACCTCTCTGTCTTTCTCTTCCTCAATGCCACCATGTTGATCACGCATATTCAGTACATTGTCCTTCCCTTCTCCCAAACCAATACTTACCTCTGCCTATCTAACAGTGTTCTCTCACCTCCCCTCCAACCACTGGTAACGAACAAAGAAAATCTCCTTCCATATATTAACCTGTCTTTGACTATTTACAATTAACGGACTAATACAATATTTGTCCTGTGATTGACTTATTTCACTCAGCATAATGTCCTCCAAGTTCATCCATGTTATGTGGTGTTTTCCAGATTCTACATTATTCTTTAGGATTGCACAGAATTCCATTGTGTGCATGTACCATAGTTGGGTTATCCATTCTTCTGTTGATGGGCACTTAGGTTGTTTCCATCTTTTGGCTATTATAAATAGTGCTGTGATGAACATGCGTGTACTTCTTTTCCTGGCTCTCACTTCTTCAGGATACATACCTAATATTGGAATAGCTGGATCAAATGGTATTTCTAATTCGAACTTTTTAAGGAATAGCCATAGTGCTTTCCACAGTGGTCATATCATTTGACAGTACCAACAGCAGTGTGTGAGAGTCCCAATATCTCCACATCCTCGCCAGCATTTTTTGTTTTCTATCTTGTTGAACTTTGTTACTAGTGATCTGGCAAGATGGTATCTCATTGTTGTTTTGATTTGCATCTCTCTAATGGCTAATGATCCTAAGCATTTCTTCATATGTTTGTTGGCCACCTGAATATCCTCTTTGGTGATGTGTCTATTCATGTCTTCTGCCCAGTTTTTAATTGGACTGTTTGTTTTTTTGTTGTTGAGGTGTTGGAGTTTTCTATAAATTCTAGAGCTATCCTTGTCACATATGTTATTGCTGAATATTTGTTCCCAATCTGTAGGTTCTCTTTGGACTCTTTTGGAGAAGTCTTTGGAAACACATAAATATTTAATTTTTAGAAGGTCCCATTCATCGAGTTTATCTTCTGCTGTTTTTCACAAAATAACCACAACATACTTTAGATCTTTCCATTCACCTAAAGTAAGTTAATTAGTTTACCAAAATAATGAATGTCTTATTTAAAAAAGAAAATATTGACAATAAACCTGTATTTATTTTATGAAATGTTGTCTTATATGGTAAGACCCGATCTGAGGAGGCAAAACTATCTTTAAGACTGAAAATTAAATGACTGGAGAAATTTAATCACTAAAATTTCCCAAATGTTGCCTGAACAAAGCTTCACAACCATTGAAGTACAATGAGAAGGTAGTTGATGTGGCCCAGGATTTGTGTTTCTACTGTATTCTTTTTTTT
>NW_006921857.1:911109-912335 GCF_000298275.1 Orycteropus afer afer | reverse complement strand
CCGAGGCAGTATCACTAGGGAAGTAGATTGCCCAACCTTCCTTCCGAGGAGTGGTTGGTGGGTTTGAACTGCCAGCCTTCTGGTTAGCAGTCAAGTGCCTTAGGCACTATGCTACTGTATATGACTGTAGGAAACTGTGCTAAGAGATTAAAAGTGGTTATCTCATAATAGAAGGGTCAGAGGTAGGGTTGCCAGATACAAAATTCAGGACACTCAGCTAAATTTTAATTTAAGACAAACAGTGAATCTTCTAGTATACCTCAAACAACGTTTGGGGCATACATATACTAAGAAAATATTCATTTTTTGTGTGCTAAATATTTTTATTTGAGAAATCCTATAGTTTTATTTGTTATATCTGGGAAACTTAGCATTGTTTTATGTCCCTCTTTTTCCCTTAAATGTATTTGCTAAAGTTTCCGTAATATGTGTAATTCATTCAATGAGGAAAAAATAAAAATTGGAATTTTAAAGGAAACCCCTTTAGTTCAAAAGAAGTAAGCAGGGTTTGACTAGAGGCACATAACAACGACAACAAGAAGAAGAAGCAGTGCTTAAGTGATATGCTTATCCTTCTTTAATTAGAGGCCAAATACTCTGAAGCTTTGTTTACTCGAAGTATGGTTGTAAACTAACAGTATCAGCCTCACCTGGCAGTGTGCTTTAAATTGCAGAAGCTCAGCCTCCACCCCACTAAATACACTAAATCTTCATTTTAACAAGATTCTCAGGAGATTTTTATGAGATGTTCTGCTCTAGAGAGACTTCAACTAAAAGTTAAGTCTCCAAGATAGTTGAAGTCTTTAAAATACAAAAGAAAATCATTCACTAAGATTGGAAGGAGAATCTGAGAGCCAATTGAGCAATTTGACCTTATCCTAGTGTGATAGTTGGAGCTGTGTGTCAACTTGGCTGGACCACAATTCTGTGTGGTTTGAGCTGTTGTGGTGTGGTTGTTCACATGATGGGATCAGATGACTATGTTCTGAGTGGCCAATCTGTTGAAAGGGAGTTTCCCTAGGGGTGTGGCCTGCTTCCAGTATCTCCAAGGACATCCTGGGAAGAAAGACATTCTTCTGTGGATCAGGATTCTGTTGTGCCGCCTACAACTGTCTGTGAGTGAACAGTCCACCATTTGGCCTGGAGATCTTGGATTCATCATTCGTTGGAGTCAACAGCAGGTGTACTGCCTGCCAGCCTTGAGCTTCTCAGCCCCTGTGGTTGCA
>NW_006921857.1:897830-907678 GCF_000298275.1 Orycteropus afer afer | reverse complement strand
GATTAGAGGAGGTCAGAACATGTGGCCTCTTTGCTGTTTTAGCACCATGGTACTTTCAGTATTCTTTGCCAACACCATAATTCAAAAGCATCAAATCAACTCTTCTTCAGTCTTCCTTGTTCATTGTCCAGCTTTCACAAGCATATGAGCTGAGACCTAATCTAGATTCATACTAATCACAGAGGCATGGGAAACTAGAGGGGCAATACTGATGACAAAGCAGGGGATGGCTTTTTTTATGTTCTTTTGGAAGGCATGGATTTTTAATAATTTGTCATTATTTGTTTTATGTGGGTTGGCAAGGTGAAGAGTGTTTCTTGGTGTTCTTTTTTTTTTTAGAAACTCAAATCTATCAGTGTTGGTGAACAATCAGTTAAACAGGTGAAATCAACTCTGGATGAAATTACTAAGATCCTTTTAGCTAATCTTAAATGTTAATATTTAATAAACAGGCACAATTTTGACTGGCCACTAAACATGCCTCCAAGCTACCAAATTTTTTTGTTTTGTTTTCTTGGTTGTTAAATTATAAAAGCTTTATTGAGATATAATTATATACAATTCACCCATTTAAAGTACACTTTTCCATGATTTTTAGAATACCCCCAGGGTTTTGCAGCCATTACCAATATAAATTTAGAACATTCTCTCCTTCCCTAAAGAACTATATCCATTAGCATTCAATCCACTCTCCCCCTTCCTTCTAGTCCCTGGCAACAACTAATCTACTCTCTGTCTCTATAGATTTTTCGATTCTGGATGTTTCATATAAATGGACTTAAATGTGATCTTTTGTAACTGACTTCTTTCACTTAGAATACTGTTTTCAAGGTTCATCCATGTTGTAGCATTTATCAGTAGTTCATTTCTTTTTGCCAAATATCTTTTATAATTAGTAATAGACCCTCCTTTGTACTGATAATTCTCTTCATACTTTGTAATCAACAAGACCATGTGAAAAATGTGAAAAAGAAATGTATAATTAAAGCACCATCTTCTGAAATACTCAAGTTCATTTCTGAGAATGAAACAAAAGAGCAGGATGGGGCAGATTACCCAATAGGCAAGGTAAGCATGGGTTTACTTTTACTTACTAATCTGTAGTGCACAATTTTACATGGGTTTCTGTTCACTACAGATTAGTAAATCAGCATAAATAAGCCTAGGTTTACCCTGCTTCCTAGGTACTCTGTCCCTATCCAAAGAAACCCACAAACCCACTGCCATCGAGTCCATTCCGACTCCTAGTGATCCCCATTGGGTTTCCAAGGCTGTAAACCTTTACAAAAGTAAAGTGCCTTTTCTTCTTCCCATGGAGCACCTGGTGGGTTTGAACTGCTGACCTTGTAGTTAGCAGCCAAATTCCTTACCCACTGAGCCACCAGAGCTCCTCCTCTCCTTGTCAGGGATTGTAAATTTGAAAAGAGGCTTCGATTCTGTAGGAAGGTACTGTGAGGTTGGGAGAGGGACAGATGCCAGCCATATCTAGAAACAGAGTCTTTGGTGTGCTAAAAAAAATATGAAATTATTCACTACAGATTAATAAGTAAGCATCAGCCCTAACACCTTTTATCCCCTTGGATAGTTCAATGTTATGGATTGAATTATGTCCTCCAAAAATACACGTTGTAAATCCCAGCCTCTCCATCTGTGGTCCTGGATGAAGTACAGTGAGTGCTCCTCAGAAGCAAGAATGGCCAGATTTCATCTCACCTCCCTTGGTCATACAGTCAGAAGGGACCAGTTGCTGGAGAAGGATATCATGCTGGATAAAGTGAAGGGTCAGAGAAAAACGGTAAGACCAGCAAAGAGATGGACTGATACAATGGCTGCAGTGATGGGCTCACCCATAGCAAGGATTGTGATGATGGTGCAGGACAGGGCAGTATTTCGTCGTGTTATACATAGGATTGCTATGAGTAGGTATTGACTCTAGGGCACCTAACAACAATATGTCTCTAATTATAATCTCATTTGGGAATAGGTTGTTTTGTTTTGCTAATGACATAGGATTAGTGTAGGGTGAATCCAGAGTCAATCTCTTTTAAGATATAAAAGATATTAAACGAGCAAGCTACCAATAAGAGATGGGGGAAGACTGATTGCCAAGTCATATGGAGATCTCCAATGAACCAGGACACAGAAGCTAAAGAGATAAGGACTTTCCTCTAGAGGTGGCAGAGACAGAAAAGTTCCCCTAGAGCTAGAACCCTGAATTCAGACATTAAGTCTCATAAACTGTGAGAAAACAAATTTATTTTGGTTAAAACTATCTACTTGTGTTGGTATAACAGCACTAGATAACTAAGAAAATCCTTATCCAAGAGTATGCTATGGATTTTGCTGCTACTGAATTTATTCCTCCATTTACTTATCTGTTTTTCTCACTAGAATGTAAGTTCCAAGAGAGCAGCAATTTTCATCTGACTCATTTACTACTGTATCCCCAATGCACAGACAACACTTGGGACCCAAGACACAGTCAAAAAACATTTGGGTTAGGGATAAATAAAGACAGATTATCTTATTGGCAGATCCTTAGGTGGTGCAAGCTGTTTCTGATCAGTTATTGAACTAAAGGTTGCTGGTTCAAACCTACATAGCAGTGCCATAGAGAAAGACATGGTGATCTACCCCTGTAAAGTTTACAGCTAAGAATATGCTATGGAGCAATTCTACTCAGTAACATGGATTGGAATTCACTCAGTTCAATGAGGTTTATTTTTTTTTTTTTTTTTTGGTAAGTTACCAATAAGCAATGTACTCTTTGGTCACCATTTGCTAATTTTATATTTTTTCATCTTTCATCATGGACTTAGATTTTGGTCAAAGATTTTGACTACTGTTATTTCATCTTCCATTAGATAATTTGCACGTCTATAATGAGTTGGGGCCGACTCGACGGCACACAACAACAACAACAATACAGCTCAGAATAGAAACATTTGTGGTAACTTCTAATACCACTTCACTGTCTAAGTAACTGCTGCTTCCTATCACACACTCAGCATTTCTCAAGCTGAAAGAACTGAAGAAAAAAGTTCAAACTTTCTATTGCAATACTGAAGGATTTTCTGGGCAAAATACAGAATGATGCAGGAAGTGTCAAAAGAAAATGGAAGGAATACACAGAGTCACTTTACCAAAAAGAATTGGTCGATATTCAGTCATTTCAAGAGGAAGCATAAGATCAAGAATGAATGGCATTAAAGGAAGAAGTCCAAGCTGCACTGAAGGAATCGGCAAAAACAAGGATCCAGGAATTGACAGAATACCCATTAAGATGTTCCAAGAAAGGAATGCAGCACTGAAGGTGCTCACTCATTTATGCCAAGAAATTTGGGAGACAGCTATCTGTCCAACCAACTTCAAAAGATCCCTATTTGTGCCCATTCCAAAAGAAAGGTGTGATAGTTGGAGTTGTGTGTCAACTTGGCTGCACCACAATTCTGTGTGGTTTAAGCAGTTGTGATGTGGGTTATTCCCATGATGGGATTTTATGTATATGTTTTGAGCAGCTAATCCATTGAAAGGGAGTTTCCTGAGGGATGTGGCCTGCCTCCAATATATTTATGGACATCCTGGGAGAAGAGACACTCTTCAACGGATCAGGATCCTGTTGTGCTGCCTACAACTGTCTGTGAGCAAACAATCCATCATTTGGCCTGGTGATCTTGGATTCATCATTCGTTGGAGTCAACAGCCAGAATACTTCCTGCCAACCTTAAGGTTGTCAGCACCTGCAGCTGCGTGAGTCAGGAAAAGCTTCCTGCTTGACGTCTGATCCAAGAACTTGGGACTTGCCAGGTTCTATAAGTGTGTGAGCCATTTTCCTAAGATAATTTTTTTTTTCTCTCTCTATATATATAAGCTTTACTGGTTTTACTTCTCTAGAGAACCCAGCCTAACACAAAAGGTTACCCAATAGAACGCAGAAAATATCAAACAATATTGTTAATATCACATGCAAGTAAAATTTTGCTGAAGATAATTCAAAAACAATTGCAATAGCAATACTGACAGAGTGCTGCCAGAAATTCAAGCTGGATTCAGAACAGGATATGGAATGAGAGATATCATTACTGATATTAGATGGATATTGGCTGAAACAAAGAATACCAGAAAGATGCTTACCTGTGTTTTTCTGACTATGCAAAGGCATTTAACTGTGTGGATAATAACATATTATGGATACAATTATGAAGAAAGGAAATTCTAGAATACTTAATTGAGCTCTTGAGGAAGCTGTATATAGACCAACAGGCAGTCGTTTGAATAGAACAAGGAGACATTGCATGGTTTAAAATCAGGAAAGGCATGCATCAGGTTGTATTATTTCACTGTACTTATTCCATCTGTATGCTGAGCAAATAAAATGAGAAGCTGGACTTTATGACAAATAGCACGGCATCGGCATCAGGATTGGAGGAAGGCTCATTAACAACCTGCCATATGCAGAAGACATAACCTTGCCTGCTGAAAGTGAAGACTTGAAGCACTTACTAATGAACATCAAAGAATATGGCCTTCAGATTGGATTACAACTCAACATAATGAAAACAAAATCCTCACAACTGCACCCACACAATATCATGATAGACAGAGAAAAGATTGAAGTTGTCCAAGATTTCATTTGGATCCTCAATCAATGCCCATGGAAGTAACAGTCAAGTAATAAGATGATGTATTGGGTTGGGCAAATCTTCTGCAAAAAACCTCTTTAAAATGTATAAGAGTAAAGACATCATTTTGAAGACTAAGGTGTGACTGACCCAAGCCATGCTATTTTCACTATCTTCATATGCATGTGAGAGTGGGACAATGAATAAGGAAGACTGCAGAACTGATGCATTTGAATTGTGGTATTCGTAAAGAATGCTAAATGTACCATGGACTACTAGAAGAACAACCAAATCTATCTTGGAGGAAGTACAGCTGGAATGTTCCTTAGAAGTGAGAAGGCCAGACTTTATCTCTTATACTTTGGTCATATTTTTAGAAGAGACCAACTCCTGGAGAAAGGTAACATCTTTGGTAAAGCAGAGTCTTAGCAAAAATTGAGAAGACCCTCAACAAGATGACTGACACAGTGGTTGTAATGATTAGTTCAAGAATAGCAAAAATTGTGAGGATGGTACAGACTAGGTAGTGTTTCATTCTATGGTACACAGGGCCACTATGAATCAGAATCAACTCAATAGCACTTAACAAAATTAACAACATCACTCATGTGCCCAGTGGCATCATAAGGGGGTACTGGAGGTGAAAACTGCACCAGGGGATAGCGTCAGAGGGAGTGACACCAAAGTGACTGCCTATAAAATTTCTGTTCATTGTTCAGCTAAAATTTATTTCATATTTTTAAAACATCCCTATAGTTAGTTACAACAACAAAAATTTCTTTTGTAAGTCCAGCTTACATGTATCATTATACCCATTCTGGGTTAAAACTCTCTAATTTATTTTTGAGCCTTCTAATGTGCTCTGATCAGAACAACTGTCTTTATTACCCTATTACAATGATGCTTCAAATCATGTGGTTTCATCTGCATGCGCTACAAGCATGTTGTTTTTGTTGCTGCCGATGTTTCTAAAGTTTTTGTCAAATTTTCTGGTGTTTTAGCTACACTTTTGTGGTAATTAGTATTTGTGAACCTGTATCAATAACTTTTTTGAGAATGAAGTAGTAATTAAAGAAAAAGAAGGAGAAAAATCAGAAAAGACTTCCACTCAGTTACTAATAATGTTGTAATTCAATGTAGAAAGACTTTATAAAACAATTTTGTTGTTAGTACTCATATAATCTAAGAAATATTATGCTTAAGCAATTTATAACTATATCACATATTATTCTATGATTTAATTGATAACAAACATTATTAAGGATTCTGTAGGAGCTAGTATGGGCAGAGATCCCTGAGAGGCTGACACCATGAGTGACTGTACTAGGTGACACCAATCCTAATGGCACCACTACATCTGCCTCTCACTTTATTAGCTGCAGTTTTATTCTAATCACTCTGTGCTGCAGTCACAGAAAAAAAGAGGGAGAATTCCTAGAAAACAGTTGTTTTTCTTTTCTTTATAGAAAAGTGCTTGAGATCAAAGGTACTATAAAATAAACTCTCCATGGCATACACACAAAAATTCTCCAACCTGCTTATGTGTTCTGCAGAGAGGCCAGGGTATTTCTGGGAATGTGTGGGAAGGAAAGCCCAATGCAATCTCACAGGATTCCCAGGGCTGATTTCACAGACAACACTTCTGCAGAATTGAAAACGGGACAGATTGTGGGATGGCAAAAAGGTTTCCAGAGACATGGGATGAGTGACAAGAAATACATCAATCACCACACATAATACTTAGGTAAGGTTGGAAACAATTGGTGGTTGCACTCAGTGTCCCAAAGGAATCTTGGGCAACTCAATTAACCTCTTTCTGCCACATTCTCATCACTTATAAATCGAGTACAACAACCTACCTAGCAGAGATTGCAGAGGGATTTGCTAATAAATGTGAATAGACAGCTATGTGTGATACCTAATAATATTATGTTAACTAGCATAAAATCATAGGGCTACAAGGGACTCAAAAGGTCATTCTAGTCTTTTCACATGGGTACACAATTAAATCATTCCAGAGGGATTGGGTTTTAATCCTTTATAAAAAGTGTCTGCATAAAGGCATTCCCAGAAAACACTTCATTGTCACAGGAATCTTCCTTAAGTTTAAGATCCCAATCTTTCCACATTAGTATGCTGTGCTTCTCTTTTCTGTGTGGAAAGGACACTAGCAGCTGTACTAATTCCTAATAGGTGGTTTTACCTCTTTAGAGATCAAAATAGAGTTGCATGATGGTTAAAAGCATGGATTCTGGAGTCAGGTTGACTGAGGCTCCCACTGTACTTTATTCCTTACTGGCTAGATGATGACTTTGAGCAAGTTATAGCCTTAACCTCTTGAGCCTCAATTTCTTCTCCTATAAAATAGTTGTGGCACTGACTTCATTAAGCTCTTATCAGAACTAAGTGAGAAAAATAAGCAAGGCACTTCTCACAATACTTGGTTCATGGTAGGTACCAAATAGATAACATTATAGTCTGTAATAGTATTATAGAATTTACTACTGAATTCTCTGTTTGAGAATTTGCCTACTTGCTAAAACTTATTTGTTACTGCCAAATCAATATTTACAGCCTTTTCATAGTTTTTCATTGACATGCTCAGGATGGTAAAAAAAATTTGAGTTCCTTGACAATAAGGTTCCCAGTTGAGGTTGAACAAGGCTGGTTCTATATTCATTAATTCATTGCTCTTGGTGATTGGTAAAGGAGCCCTGGTAGCAAAGTAGTTAAGCAATTGGCTACTAAGGAAATACCAGCAGTTCAAACCCATGAAATTGCTCCATAGGAACAAGATTTGGCAGTCTGCTTCAGTAAAGATTACAGCTTTGGAACTCCTATGGGGCAGTTCTCTGTGTGAAGGTCACTATCACTCAGAATCAACTCAATGGCAATGAGTTTGGTTTTTGGTTTTTTGGTGACTGGTAACTATGGCATATAACAAGAATCAACTGATTCTTTCTAGGCTGAATAATGCTGGCTACTCTAATTTTTGGGAGCTCTGGTAGCATAGTGGCTAAGGCACTTGACTTCTAACCAGAAGGCTGGCAGTTCAAACTCACCAGCCACTCCTCAGAAGGAAGATGGGCAATCTACTTCTGTAGTAATACTGCCTCGGAAACCCAAAGAGGGGTCACTATGAGTTGGGTCCGACTCGATGGCACATAACAACAACAACAACAACACTCTAATTTTTATTTAGAGTTCTAATTTCTTAAATATTAATCAGTTTTTCTTTCTTCTGAACCCACACCAAATTCTTTATTTTCATTTTTTATATAGTTAGGTAGAGACTAACTGTGCTGGCTGCTGGGAAGACTCCTTCTTGATTTCTTCTGATGTCATTGTGCCATGGAGAAAACCAAGAGTCTTAGGCCATATTGCAGAATCTGCTAAGGGCTTCCCTGGCTTTTCTCTTTTGAACCTGTGTGTGCATGAAGTTGAGGGTCTCACATAGCATTTCTCTGACTTCTCTGAAAGACTAGTGTTCTTGGAGGCTCTAGGTGATATAAACAGTTTGTGCTCAGCTCAACTGAAAGGTTGGTGGTTCTAACCCACCCACTGGTATCTCAAAGAAATGCCTGGCAATATAATTCCATGAGCTTAATTGAAAACCTTATGGAGCACAGTGCTACTCTGACACACATGGGATCAGCAAGAATTAGAATCAACTAGACAGCAGTGGGTTTAATATCTCTATGATTCAAACTAAGGAGCTCTGGTGGTGTAGTGGTTAAAGGCATTTAGTTGCTAATCAAAAGGCCCATGGTTCAAACCCACCAGCTGCTCCATGGAAGAAAGATGGGTCAGTCTGCCTCCTTAAAGACTGATTTATAGCCTTGGAAACACAATAGGGGTTGCTATGAATCAGAATCAACTTGATGACAGTGAGTCTGTTTGTTTGTTTTCATGGTTCAAACTTGTACTTCTGGAAACATAACACAAGATTGTATAAAACTATGCAAACTAGTTTTACAGATTCCAACAAACTGAAAATCACTTCTGTAGCACGGTGTGGCCCCCCAAAATTAAGATAAGTATTTATGTTTTCTCCTTCTACTTTCTCCTTAAACTTTGCAAGCTGTGGGTTGCCTACTGTAATATTTGTGTTAGGGGATTCGGGAATTGGCAGATAACAGAAGTGGCCTGAGGAAGTTTGTGTGGTAAACCTAAGTCCACTGAAGAGACTTGAGAAGCAATTACAGAGGAGTGACCACTGTCTTCCCCACTTTTGTCCCACCATCTGAGGGTCCCTCAAGCAAGAAGATACATCACCACCTGTGGCAGTTCCCAGAATAGAGGTAGACCTCAGAGTGGAAGGCTGTATGGGGTGTGTCTTAGGAACTCACTGGAACTCATAAAATCCCAAAAGATTTCCATATTCCACAAGTGGTGTGAAAACAGAGCTATGGAGCTTTAAGGGACCACAGTCAGTTTGGGAAATGTGGTCAGTGAGTGTAGCCAATGACTGGAGAGTTGTAATCTTTCTCATAATTTCTAGGTACTATGTATATAAACAGCCACTCTTCGGAAGGAAGGTTGGGCAATCCTACTTCTGTAGTGATACCACCTTGGAAACCCAAGGAGGGGTTGCTATGAGTCGGGACTGACTTGACGGCACATAACAACAACATGTAAACCCCTGGAGTCTGGTATCTCCCAGGGAAGAGAAGGCCAATAATATTCCTGAGTACCTGAGTATATGGACTGAGTCTTATACCCCTTGTGAATGGAGGCTTTAAATATACCATGCCCTAACTTCCTTTGATCCTGGCAAGAAGCGTGTGTGAAAGGTAATTATCACTATTTTAATGTTGTGGGTATAAAGGCTCAGAGAAGTTAAGTGCCCGGCCTGGAGACTCTGCATTCTAATTCTGTACACTTCCTACTTTGCCATGTTACTCCTTATGTCTGAATTTTTTTAGCCTAACCTTGAAATCCAGTATTTTCAAGTAACAGTGCATTCTAATATGAAATTGAACCTTACAGGATACAAAATTTAATTGAAGTTATGCTTAGAGTTAATGTATAAATAAAGAACCACAGCTATGTATAAGAAAAAGATAAATATATCACAAAATGGTAAATGGTAATTGGGTTTAGGTGAAGGGTGTTGGGCACATTTATTTTTCTACATATAAAATTTCCTTTAATGAATATGTATTTTCAATGAAAAACATAAGATCAATGAGTAAATATACATTTAATATGTGTGTGTGTGTGTGT
>NW_006921857.1:883831-897450 GCF_000298275.1 Orycteropus afer afer | reverse complement strand
ACACACACACACCCCTTTTACATATATGACTTGAGGATCTAACGATTCACACACCAGCAAGGAAGTTCCTTGTAGGAGAAGAAAGAAATATTCCTTACCTTCAAGGTAACAATACCCTTCCCCTTCATCTCCTCCACTACCCATGGATGACCCTGGCTATTAATTCAAATTATTCAAGATAGCATTACTTCTCTATAGATGATGTGCTGAGCCAATGACAGAAGTCCAGATTTTTCCCAGACTGGATGCATTCATATTCAAGAGTAGCAAATCAGAAGAAGAAATAAATGGAATTCTATAATAGGCTCTTGGCTTTTCTTAGCTATTCATACTAATCTCTGAAAAAAATCCTGTCTAAAACTTCTGAGAGTGTAAAACTTTGGGGACCTGGGGTGAGAGGGACTAGTTCTTTAAGATCATCTATTATTCATAACCTTGCTTGCTGAAAGCAAAGAGGATTTGAAACACTTACTAACGAAGGTCAAAGACCATAGTCTTTAGTGTATATTATACCTCAATATAAAGAAAACAAAAATCTTCCCAAGTGGACCAATATCAACATGATAAACAGAGAAAACACTGAAGTTATCAAGGATTTTATTTTATTTGGATCCACAATTAACACCCATGGAAGCACCAATCAAGAAATCCAATGACGTACTGCATTGGCAATCTGCTGCAACAGATCTCTTTAACGTGTTAAAAAGCAAAGATGTCACTTTAGCATCTAAAGTGCACCTGACCCAAGCTATGCATTTAATTCCTTAATAAATAAAGAAGACCAAAGAAGATGTGATGCATTTGAATTATGGTGTTGGTGAAGAATATTGAATATACCTTGGACTATTAGAAGAATAAGCAAATATGTTTTGCAAGAAGTCCAGCCAGAATGCTCCTTAGTAGGAAGGATGGCAAAACTTAAACTTATATACTTTGTATATGTTATCAAGAGGGACCAGTCCTTGCAGAAAGACATCATGCTTGGTCAAACAGAGGATCAGCAAAAAAGAAGACGACCCTCAACAAGATGGATTGACACAGTGGCTGCAATAATGGTCCCACACATAGCAACAATTGTGCGGATGGCTCAGGCAGAGGCATGTTTAACATATGGCAGATATGGCATGTGCCCTGGGTACCACTTGAAGAGGGGGCACCATTAAGCAGTTTCTGTTAATCACTATAGTTTCCATGCCAGCTATGAGAAATCATTCAGCAGATTAAAATAAATATGTTCATATTTGACAGCTTCTGTGAGTCAAGATTCTGGGACTTGCTCTGCTGAGTACAGAAAGAGAAGAAATTCAAAGAAAAAAAAAAGAAAGAAAGACGAAGTACATCATAGAAAAATTTTCATCAATGAAAGCAAGGGTGCAGTTGTAATTTTCATGTAGTGCCATAATATATTAAGTAAAAGATTAGTGAGCTTGGCTTGTAATTTTGAGCTGATACGAATAAAGTCATCTAAAAGCTGAATGACAGATGTTTGGACAGGGGCACAATTTCAGCGCATGCTATAGGCACTGTTTTCTGTAGATACACTTGTAGGGCAGTACTGGCCAATGTTCCATTCTGTTGTACATAAGTTCTTAAGTCAGAATTGACTTGATGGCACCTAACAACAATATTATTTATAAAGGAGAAGAGGAAATCAGTGTGGGCCACTCTTGCATTTCAGTATTCTGCTTCATCCACAAGCATCCTAGAACCATTCTTATATTAAAAACAAAGCTCTTTCTGGCTTTGGTCTCACCAGAGCTACCAAATGTTTTCTCTAATCATTCTTACCTTCACACAGCCCATTGCTTTCCAAGTAAAAGTGGGCTCTACACCGGACCAGACATTCACCAGAAGGGACATTTGCCCCAGACAGCTGCTCAACTTGCAATCCTTCTTCTGGCTTCTTACACTGCGTACAGTGAAAGGGCTCTGGACCCACACAAGTCAGGCATGAGAAATGACAGGCTGCACATAGGAAAAGAATACAGAAAACAGTCACAAGGTCCCTCATTAAAACCATTCAGAAAAGTTCACCAGATTCACCCTTCCAGAATGTTATTTTTCTAGTTTCTATTTCTTCATCTCACCTGCTTTGGACAGTTGTCGAGGGGACCAGTTTCTGGCAAAGGATATCATGCTTGGTAAAACAGAGTGTCAGAGAAAAAGGGGAAGACCCTCAATGAGAGGGACTGACATAGTAACTATAATAAGGGGCTCAAGCATAGCAAGGATTCTGAGGATGGCACAGAACCAGGCAGTGTTTCATTCTGTTGTACAAAGGGTTGCTATGACTTGGAATGAACTCAATGGCACCTATCACTACCGACAACAGTTTTAGACAAAACATACCAAAAAACAAACTCACTGCCATTGAGTTAGATTCTTCTCATACAACCCTTCCTTGGGTTTCCGAGGCAGTATCACTAGGGAAGTAAATCAATTGCCCAACCCTCCTTCAGAGGAGTGGCTGGTGGGTTTGAACCACCAGTTTTCTGGTTAGCAGTCAAATGCCTTAGGCACTACACCACCAGGGGGATAATATTCATGGGAAGCAAAATGAGGGTGATGTTAGCTAACTAGTCAGGTCCATTAAGTGCTGTCAGGCTAGATCATGAAAAAAATCAGCAAACTAGATAATATTGGCTTGGTTCTCCAGAGAAACACATTCAGCAAATGCCAATTTAATGTTAAGCTCTTGGCTTTTATTGAAGATTTTAAGACGCATTCATACAGAGGATATTATTGTATCTTTTGCAAAAATGGCCGTTGTGTCTGTTGTGTCCATTATGCCATCCATCACCCATTATATAGGTGTTTAGGCAACAAATTCCTCTTAGAATTTAGGTGGAGAATGCTTTTCAAGGTCAGGCACTACTTGAGTACTGACAAGAATTTCACAATCCATCACAATTTCTTGTTTTCCCTGGTTACTGAAAATCAGAGCCAAATAGAGCACTCAAAGTATCTCATGCCCATATTTTGATAAAGTTAACTCTCCTTCCCTTTAAATATTTCTCTAAATTTTATTTTTCAAAATATTTTTTGCAGCTACCTGGTTTTAGGTATGTTTTTCTCAAATTATTTTCAAACTCCTTTCTAAGGTGGTCAACATATAAATAAGTAAAAAGTAATTTCATTTAATTAAAATGCTTGCTCCCAGTGTTCTAGGCTCCAATGATAGGCCTCATCACGAGATGAAAGCTTTCTTTGGCAAACAGCTATTTGCAATTTTCCAGTTTACTCAGCCCAGAGGCACTGCTGTGATACTCAGTTTGCTCAGCACTATCATTAACAAAAAGAAGTTCTTCAGGGAAAAACAAAATGAAGGTGAAGAAAAACATTAGCAATGCTAGGGTAGTGGGAAAAGGAGGAAATGAGAGTTTTGTTTTGTTTTAATGTATACTAAAGGAAACAATATTGCCCTTAAGTATGGTCAAAACATTTATGAACTTTTGAGTGTCTTTACAAATATTCAAATATGATTTTTCAGATTATCCCTTCTCAAAACGTTTGCAATGAAAAAAGTGCATATAATGTATATATGGCCATATAACATACTCTGGAAGAAAAGTTTTCTGGAAAATCATGTCAGTGGAAATAAAAATCAAATCTATGTCTTTGTGACAGAAAAATCTGTTAACAGTGACAATGACACTAACAATACCTTTGCAGACCCCATGGTCAGAGTAGAAGTCCTCTCCACAGCTGGACAGACAGTGGCCGTGGTGCAGCACATTGGGGTGGGCACAGGCTGTACAGTGAGAGGCCATGGGTCCAGAGCAGCTGGCACACGAATTATGACAAACTGAGGAAGAGAGTGAAAGGGAAACCTAATGGAGTAGGGGACTAAAGAGCCCACTTCTTAGCTGGGTACCTTATGTGCTAGGATTCCCTCTCCTCTAAATTCTAACTTCCCTTCAGATGTAGCACTAAACCAAGAAAGAAAGAAAGAAAAATGCTGAAAGCTAATCATATCACCCGAACTGCCACATAGCCCCTTTGCTCATTTATTAATCATGGTCTGCTTATTATTTATTCCAGTACACCTGCTGTCACTTTGACTCCAACCCATGGCAACTCAATGTGTGTCACAAAGATACGTGCTCCACAGGGTTTTCAGAGGCTGATCTTTCAGAAGTAGGCCACCAGGCCTTTCTTTCAAGGTGCCAACCTTTCAGTTACCTGCTGAGAACATTAACTGTTTGCACCATCCAGGGACTAACCTACCCTTTATTGAGTATTTGTATTAAGTGTTTTGTGCACAGTATCATTTTCATCCTCATAACAGCATCAGGAGGTAGGTATTATTAACCACATTATACAAATGAGGAAATCGAGGTCTTGGGAGGTTAAAAAATTTTCCCAATATCACAGAGCTTATTGTTTTCAGTTAGAACTGTCTGGACTGAAAACCCAAACTCTGAATTGGAGGGAGTAGAAAGATCGCGGGCCTGAGTGTTGGGAGCACTGGAAATTTTCTCCAGCTCATCACTCACTCAACAATGCTCTGAATCAACTCTGAGTCTCTCCAGGCCTAGGTTCCTTTGCATATGCAAAATGAGAGGTTGGACTAAATAATAGTTTAAGAAACTTCTAATTATACCATTCCATGATTCTAACTATGAATTACTTTAAACAACCAAACCAATACATATGACAATGTTGAGAGTTATTCTTCCCTGTTTTGGTCCTGGGTGGTGTCAGTGGGACACCTCTTACTCTAAGAGATGGTGGCAGTAATCATGGCCTAGACCTGGCCTTTGGCAGGACTGAAAACAAGAGTGAAAAGAGGACTCTGGAGGACAGTGATCAGGAGCTGAGGGTGGGGGGAGAATGTGGAGACAGGAAGAGAGTCTGAGGGTGGGGTGCTTGGGAAAGAAGGAGAACACAGAATGAGTATGGAGGTTGGTAAAGTAAGGGGAGATGGACGAGGAGACATGGTAGGACAGGAGTAAATAAATATCTTGCCACTAACAGTCACTAAGTAGAAGTGAGAATGTGTGTGTCAATTTCAGAGAGGAGGGACAATCAAGGAGTCCCAGGCAGCAAAAAATTCCTGTAAGAAAAGATACAAGTCAAGCAAGTAAAAGTTGCTAACTTATAAAGTCTCAAATGAAAGTGTTTAATAGTTTAGGTTGTGAAAGTCTGAATGAATCAATACGTGAGCAGTATATATTAAAAAAAAAAATTCAACAGATGAGACTTCAGCTTTGCTAGCTATCAAACTTGGTTTACTTTTTATTTATTCTTGTGCTGTGTTGTAGTTGTCATTATATAAGGGCCATCTAAGAAATGATGGCATCTATAACTGAAGTTAGTGATGGTTTACAACTACATAGGGCAGTATTACGATCTTAAACATATTCTTGACATTTCAAAAGAAGCAAATGATCTTTAATAATGATTGATAGGTACAAGTCCTTCATTTAATCACTCTAGTACCCATGCATCCACCCATATCTCCCACTGTTATACTGAATACATAGGTTCTATAATGAAAAAATTATTATTTTTAATGCAATATTCTCCCATCATGCACACAAATTCCCAAATGAGCATGACGCAGCACCAAGTATAGTCAAATGTGTGTTAAATACTTTTTGATGATGTTGATGGTGATAATGATGATGATGATGACCCATCTCTTACCTCTGCATCTGCCAAAGGCATCACCATAATATCCATCGGGGCATTCAGAAATGCATTTCTCATCAAGCAACACTGTCTTCTCAGTACAGGTAAGGCATTTGGGACTATCAGGGCCACAGCTCTTACAGGATTGTTCACAAGCTAAACAGGAGGAAGATCCATCAATGAAAGGCAATAGTGAGCAAAAGAAGCAATGAATTTATTCTTGACAATCTCCACAGCTGGTATCAATATAGAAATCTCATTCTCTGGCTGCTCAGCTGAATGGACCTGGACCAACAGGTCCACTACCAACAACTGTAGGATCATGATTCCAAAATTTCACAGACTCAACTCTTCCTATTTTCACAGTTGAAGAAGAAATGAAGAATTAGTCATTGAACTCAGCATAATAAATATCCTGAGATACACCCAGCAGCGTATCCAATTTAATATGGTATTTAAAGTGAAATGGCCTTGGATGTAGGGTTGCCAGATTCAGAAAATAAAAATACAGGATGCCTAGAAACGTTTAAATTTCAGAGAAATAATGAATGATTTTTTTAGTTTATGTATGTTTGATATATTTCATCTTTTATTTTACCTGGCAAATCTAGTTGGAGAGAAAATTCAGAAATTCAGGGTTCAACTAAGCAAGGTCAGGCTACTAAAGTGATGGGGAAATTGTTAACTTTGAATAATTATCTAAAATGTATTCATTGGCTTTTTCATTCATTTATCCCAAAATAATATTCAAGAAGTTCTCTGTCAGGTACTCTTTTAGGTGGTAACCATAAACCAGTTGCTGTCAAGTCAATTCTGACTCATGGCAAGCCCATGTCTTGAAGAGTAGAACTGTGCTCCATAGGGTTTGACTGGCTGTGATCTTTGGAAGCAGAGTTCCAGGCCTTTATTCTGAGGCACTTTGGTGTTTTCAAACTGCCACCTTTTCAGTTAGTAGTCAACACACCTGTGGCAGGTGGTAGAGACACAAAACCACCTGGTCTTCGCTTTAAGGAGCTTAACAAAGGGAGATGTAAAATAATACAAATATTAAAGGTATCACTCAGATAAATCTTAGAGGCACAGTAACATTTTTGCAAAAAAAAAAAAAAGATAAGCAGTAGAATGTACAAAAGGTCAATAACGGATTCATAGACATGATCTTTGAGCACTGTCTTGGTAAGCAAGAAGAAATATGTCATGCTGATGAGATGGGGAAAACCATTTCAGGCTGCAGCAGCAACACAAGAAAAAGCTTAGAGTCTGGGAATATCCTGGAGTGTTCAGGGAACCTGCAGTTACGTTGGGTTGGAGAGGTAGAGGGGCCAGAAAAGTTTTTGGTGTCAGAGTATATTGTCTAGATTCTTATTTTGTGGTAGGCAAAGAAAGATGGGTACATTTGTGTGGTAGTTATGTCTGCGTGTCAACTTGGCTGGGCCTGGTTGAGTGGCTGGGCAGCTGAATGTAGTTATTCCACATGGTGAGATTGGTAATTAACTCCATGATGGAATCTATTGGAGCAGCTGAATAGCTGCTTTGGGTATGTGGTTTGCTTCCCAAATATAAGCAGCAGCTTTGGGAATGGTCTCCAGCTTATGGCATGTTTGGATCCTGCATGTAGCAATGTCGTTGTTCAGCAGCCTGCCATGGTGTGCCAACCTTGGGACTTACAATGGACTTGAATTAATGGCCTGCCATGTGGTTTGGTAACATCAGGACTGTGCCATTTTATTTGTCAACCTTGGGCTTATTAGACTCAGCAGCGAGCAGCTGCTGGAGTGAAGAGATGCTTCTAGCTTCAGTGGGCTGGGAGCAAGAGGCAGAGCTAAAGCCCACGGTCAAGGGGCTTTCACACAACCCTGAGAGCCTGGCACTTGGAACTTGGACTTCTAGCCTCCCGACTGTAAGAGAATAAATTCCTGTTTGTAAAGAATATCCTGTTGGTGGTATATTCTTGTCAGAGCAGCACTAGGTAACGAGAACAATTTGCACATAAGAAAAATTACTTTGGCTTCACTCTGGAGTATAGCTTGGAACAAGAGTTGAGGGTCCATTGGAAAGATAATGTCAATGCTCATGGAACAAGTTGATTAGAGGTTGAATCAGGTGTAGTTCAGGTGGTGGATTTGAGAGGGATGAAGGAGTGACTATGTCCTATATTAGAGGCCAGGCTCCACCACTGCTAAATTATTCTTTTGTTAGCTCCTTTTAAGCCTCACTTTTTTCATCTATAAAATGGTAGTAAATGCATGTAAATCCACATATTTCCAATAAAATTATTGGTTGCAAAAGATTTCTAAAGTAAATTATAATTTTATTTTCTAAATTATAAAGTTCAGTAACATTTAAAAATATGAACAGAACACACACACACGAATGATTCTAAGAAACTATGTCAAGAGATTAAAAGTGTTATCTCATGATGGAAGGGTTATTTGAAATTCAGATAAACAATGAATATTTTAGTATAGCTCATGCAATGTTTGGTGTATACTTATACTAAAAAGCTACCTACTTTTTAAATTTGCTATATATATTTATTTGCTAAATCCTGTATTTTAATTTACTAAATGCAATAAACCTAGCAATGTGATTGTTTTTCTTCATTTTTCCTCTAACTATGTATGAAGGCATGAAGGAAACAGTGTCTCAGATGATGTTCAAGGGCCTGGCTTAGGGAACCCATGATGCTACACATAGAATACAAGAAGGCAAACAAGTGTGGGGATCATGTTGATCTCATTTTGCATATGCTCAGTCCTGTAGGCCATCACATTTACAGTTCTGAAACTCAAGAGCTCAAGAGAGACAGCCATGGGTCATCACAGTAGAGGTAACTGCTGAAGCCAGAGATTTGATTATTTGCTCAGGAAAAGCATGAAGGGTAAGACAGAATGAGGTAAGGAGGAGTATTTAATGAAAAAAAAAAATTTTTTTTTATAAAAATAAGCAAAGTGACCAAGAAAAAGTGATCCAAAGATAGGAGGGAAAATTGAAACATGGGGACTGAGAAGCCAAAGGAGGAGGAAGTTTTAGGAACAAGTCAGTAACAGTACAGAGAAGACAAAGTCCAAACAGTGTTCACTAAACTTGGAAATGAGGTTATGGATGACTCGTGCCACTGTAGTTTCACTGGAGTAGCTGGACAGAATGAAAGTGATGACCATGATTATAAACTGTTCTTTTAAAGGGTCCTGGCTGTGAATGGTCAACTCATAAAGGATCCCTGGTGACACAGTGGTTAAATGCTTGACTGCTAACCCAAAGGTCTATGAGTTGGAGTCGACTCAACAGCGATGAGTTTGTGGGCTATGAATTGAGGAGACAGAGTGAGACGTAATTAAAAGGGGAAAAGGAGTAGGAAGAGGGGGCAGCTTGTCTTTCTCACATTGAAAAGAATTGAGCTAGATCCAGGGGAAGGTTTTATAAAAGAGTTTCAAAATAATAAAAAAGGCCAGGTTTGCAAGTCTGATGGAGACTGGTGGAAACCCCAAGACTACGGTCTTTAGACACCTTTCAAGCCCAGAACTGAGTTCACCCCTGAGGCTCAACTCTCAGCCAAATAATAGGCTTATAAGGTGAACAATAACACCAAGGAGGTATGGATTCCTTAGAATAATCAACCATAGGAGATCAAAAGGGCAGCATTTGCCCAGGAATAAAGTTCAGAACTACCACTCATCAGTCAATTTGTCATACTGTGGCAAATTGTACATGTTGCTATGAGGCTGGAGGCTATGCCACTGACATTTAAAATACCAGCTGGGTCAGGTTTCAGTGGAGCTTCCATACTAAGACAGACTCAGATGAAAGAAGGAGACATACACTTGTCAAACAACTGGCCAATGAAATAAATATTTCATTATAAATAGCATCAAAACACTGTCTGGTATATTACTGGCAAAACTGATGAATAGCCCTGATACACCATCTAATACAGTGCTGTAAGATGAGCCCCTCAGTTCAGAAGGCATTCAAAGTATGTCTAGGGAAGAACTGCCTGCTCAAAATAGAGTTGACCTTAATGGAGTGGATGAAGTAAAGCTTTTGGGACCTCAATTTGCTGATGTGGCATGACTCAAAATGAGAAGAAACAGCTACAAACATCGATTAATAACTGCAATATAAAATGTAGGAAGTATGAATGTAGGAAAATTGGAAGTTGTCAAAAATGAAATCGAATGCACAAAGATTAACATCCTAAGGACTGGTGAGCTGAAATGGACTAGTTTTGGCCATTTTTAATCAGATAAATATGGTATACTATGCCAGGAATAATAAACTGAAGAGGAATGGCATCATATTCATCACCAAAAATAATGTTTCAAGTTGTATCCTGAACTATCATCATTTCAGTGATATTATGATAATATCCACAAGCCTACGATGAAGATCAAAGAGCTCTGGTGGCATAGTGCCTAAGGCATTTGACTGCTCACCAAAAGGTTGGCAGTTCAAACCCACAGCCACTCTGCAGAAGGAAGACTAGGCTATCTACTTCCTTAAAGATTTACTGCCTTGGAAACCAAATGGGGGTCACTGTGAGACAGAATTGACTCAATGGCAGTGACTTTGGAATTTTTGGTTTTGGTTTACAAGGAAGACCAGATAATACTACTATTATTCAATGTTATGCACCAATGACTAAAGCCAAAGACTAGGAAACTGAAGATTTTTACCAACTTCTACAGCCTGAAATTGACCAAACATGAAATCAAGATTATTGATTATTACTGGTGATTAGAATGCAAAAGTTGGAAACAAAGAAGAATCACCTGGAGCCTGAAAAGATGGTCTTAGTGATAGATGTGGCACTGGAGAATGCATGACAGTTTTGCAAGATCAATGACTTACTCATTGCAAATGCCTTTTTTCAACAACATAAACAGCAGCTGTACATGTGGACCTAGCTAGATGGAATACACAAGAATCAGATCAGTTATATCTTTGGAAAGAGGAAATAGAGAAGCTCAATATATTCAGCCAAAACAATGCCAGAAGCTATGGTACATATATGCAAGTTCAAGTTGAAGCTGAAGACAAAACAACTTCATGAGAGCAAAAGGATGAACTTGATTACATAACATCTGAATTTAGAGACCATCTGAAGAACAGATTTGACGTATTGAACAACAATGACTGAAAAACAGATGAATTATGGGATGATATCAAGATCATACATGAGATTCAAAATGGAGTCTCGCCAGTGAGCAGCATGTTTTTTTCCCCTCTGGCATCTAAGGTCTGGGAAAACCAGGCACAACAGTTTGAATTAGGAACTTTGGTGCTATGAACAGTTCACTGAATCAGAGTGCACCAAACACAGAAGAGCAGAATTAGAGAAAAGGCACTGGGAGATTATTTAGGAAAGAGCTGCTGGTGGAGGATGGACAGACACCCAAGAGAAGCATTGGAAACTTTCCTGGGGGAGTCACTGTCTGCTGGGTGAGGGCGGCCACCTGAGATCCCTGAGCCAAGAAGGAGGACTCGTTATAACAGCATACCAGCGGCCACTCTAATATTCCAGTGGGCAACAGTAGAGACCTGCCTCCAGCAGCTGATTTTGTCAGAAATTTGGGATCATCTGGGTGCTAGTGGGCATGGGCACCTCCACTGAGATGTGGCAGAGAACTCACTGTTGCAACAGGAAGGCTAGCTCCCTCCCCTCCCAGCGGGTCATATAGTGGGCTGGGGTCAGACTGGGAGTCATCATGCTTTCCTTTGTCACAGAGATTGGGACTGCAGGTCCCTAGCAGGTACTCCCCTGACTCCAACACATCTGAAATTGCATGCATCCTTGGCACCACAGGTGGGCAGTATCACAGACAAACTCCAGAGCCGGCCATTAGCAGTCTGGCAGGATTGCGTCAGCACTGCGAGCACATGGGATGGGGAGAGGGAAGAAACTGCAGTACCCGGAATTTTGCCTTGGAGCTGTTCTTTGGCACTATGGGGCCATGGAGGTGGGGTCTTTGAGTGTGCCTGAAACTGGTGGAAAGTTGTGGTGCCCTAACAATAGAAATCTTCCCTGAGGTAGAGCCGCGGTCTCTACCTCAAATAAATATGTCATCAATAATAGCCTGCTCAAAGTCCTAGAAACCAACCCTAGCAACACCAAGCTTTCCTTCTTCTGCTCCCAACTTCTCTGCCAATAACTTCACTCATTCAATAGAAGAAACCATATTCAACCAATTACTATAAAAACTTCTGCTTCAAACTCTAAACCCTCTTTATGAAAAACAGAAACACTTATCCACAGTACACACAGTGATTCCACCATCACAAAGAAAACAGCAGAGCGACTCAACACACCTGAATCAATAATAAAATAAAACACACCAGCTTCACCTTTTTGAAATGTTAAACCATAAAACCAAGACAATACAAATCAACACATAACCAGCAGCTAGAGACAACCTGAAGAGACAGTGCTCTACCAGATTCCAGGGGCTTAAGAAGAGGTTCTGCTTTCCATTAACCCCAAGAACTCTCCGGAACTGCACTGCATGACTGAAAAGGACCTAGTTTACACCTTTTTTTTCTCTTTCTCTCTCTCTTATTCATGGTTAACCCTGTCCCTTGTTGGGTTTTTTTTTGTTTTGTTTTTGGTGTGCATTGTTTGTTTGTTTCTTTGTTTTCTTTCTTCATTATTCTCCTTCTCTACTTTTTTCCTCTCAGTGACCTATCCCCAGATATTGCAGATTTACCTGTTTTCTTCTTTTCTCCCCTTTTTCTATTTTTTTTGGGGGGTTACTGGTCCTGTGTGATTTCAGGGTGTATTTTTTGTACATGTGCTTTTAGTTTTTTCGATGGTTATTCAATTGTAATTTTTGCCTAACAGAGTGGGAGACAGCAACAGCCCCCATAAGATACAAGTACATCCACACCTCCTACAACTTCACTTACTGAGCAAGAGCCAGCTCCTTCTCCACCAATGGGCCAACAATAAAAAACCACCAAGAAGAGCCTGCACCACCCTTGTCTGCTCCTCACAAACAATGAACAGAGATCTTAATACAATACCACGATACCTTGGAGACGACAGACCATCACAGTCCACACAAAGAAGCAGGATAAAGTGGTAGAAACAAGGGAGCAGGATACAGACCCAGAATACATCCCTGAGGAAGAAGCAGCATTGGGACTCTCCAATAAGGAATTCAAAAGAATTATATTTAGGTATCTTCAAAGGATTGAGAGACAGAACAAGGAAAACACAGAAAAAACCTTACAAGAATTTTGGAAGAAAATACAAGAAAAAAATGACAAAATAAATGAAAAATTAGAAGTGATTCTAAATCTATACATAGAAATCCAGAAGATTAATACTAAATTATTAGAAATAGATAACATATTGGAAAGGCAAAGGGGAAGAATTAATACAATGTAAGACAGAATTAATGAGATTGAAGACAAATACCTGAATACTTTCTTTGGAAAGGAATCAGTCAGAAAACAAAATGAAGAAAGCCTACGGTTCATGTGGGATACCATCAAAAGAAATAACCTATGTGTCATTGGAATTCCAGAACAGGAAGAAAGAAAATAAAACCACTGAGAAAATTGCCCAAGATTTGCTGGAGGAGAACTTCCCTGGTATGAAAGAGGAGAACATACCCATTCAGAAAGTCCAACGAACCCCAAACAGGATAGACACCAAAAGAAAATCACCAAGACATATCATCATCAAACTTACCAAAACCAAGGACAAAGAGAATCCTGAGAGCAGCACAGGAAAAAAAAAAGTTACATACAAAGGTCAGCCACTAAGAATAAGCTCTGATTTCTCAACACAGACCATGGAAGTGAGAAGACAATGGGATGGTGCAGTGTAGTAAATCACTTTGTGTGGCTTTTCTACCCATAAGTCTTTGTAAACTCCAAGGTGGAATTTGCTATGAGCAACTGAGGAGCTCCTGATTGCTGAAGGTGTCCACCTGGAGTATTTCTGTTGGGAGTGGCACAAAACAATGTTCTGGGAGGTTCCC
>NW_006921857.1:880163-881208 GCF_000298275.1 Orycteropus afer afer | reverse complement strand
GATTAAATGCACCACTCAAGAGACGGAGAGTTGCAGATTGCATAAGAAAACAAAACCCATCAATATGCTACCTACAAGAGACACACCTTAGAGATAAAGACAAAAATAGACTAAAAATAAAAGGTTGCAAAAAGATATATCAAGCAAATGGCAACTGTAAGAGACCTGTTGCTGTTGTTATGTGCCATCGAGTCAGACCCGACTCATAGCGACCCCTCCTTGGGTTTCCGAGGCAGCATCACTACAGAAGTAGATTGCTCCATCTTCCTTCCGAAAAGTGGCTAGTGAGTTTGAACCACCAGCCTTCTGGTTAGCAGTCAAGTGCCTTAGGTACTATGATACCAGAGCTCCTTGTAAGAGATCAGGAGTGGCAATATTAATTTCTGATCAAATTGACTTTAACACAAAAACTACCATATGAGACAAGGAAGGACATTATATAATGATTAAAGGATAATTGATTATGAAAATTTAACCATAATAAATATCTATGGACCCAATGAAAGAGGCCCAAAGTACATAAATCAGATTTTAAAAGAGATGAAAAGCCAAATAGATAGATGACTCCATAGTCATAGGGGGAGATTTTAATATACCACTTTCTTTGAAAGATAGAACAACTGGAAAGAAAATCAATAAAGATGCAGAAGATCTAAATAATACACTCCACCAACTGGGCCTTATAGACATCTACAGAGCAATTCACCCAACAGCAGCACAATATACATTTTTCTCCAGTGCACATGGAAATTTTTCCATGATAGACCATATGTTAGGCCATAAAGCAAGCCTTAATAAATTTAAAAACATTGAAATACTGCAAAGCATCTTCTAAGATCATAATGCTATCAAATTAGAAATCAACAATAGGAAGATCAACAGAAAAAGAGTAATAAGCACATGGAAACTGAACAGTACCCTCCTAGAGAAAGACTGGGTAAGAGAAGAAATAAAAATAGAAATTCAAAAATTCCTTGAATCAAACGAGAATGAAAACGCAACATATCAAAATCTTTGGGACACAGCAAAAGCAGTGATCAGAGGC
>NW_006921857.1:849622-879071 GCF_000298275.1 Orycteropus afer afer | reverse complement strand
AAACCATTCCTCTTGAGAACAGGAACCAGACAAGGATGCCCGCTCTCACCACTTCTATTCAACATTGTACTGGAAGTCCTAGCCAGGGCCCTAAGGCAAGAAAGGGAAATCAAAGGCATCCAAATTGGTAAGGAGGAAGTCAAACTATCCCTTTTTGCTAATGATAGGATCCTATACCTAGAAAACCCAAGAGACTCAGTCAAAAATCAACTGGAACTAATTGAGAGATTTAGCTTAGTGGCAGGATACAAGACAAACATCTAAAAATCAGTTGGATTCCTCAACACCAGCAAAGAGATTGCTGAAAAAGAAATAAGGAAATCAATACAATTTACAATAGGTACCAAAAATATAAAATACTTGAGAATAAATCTTACCAGAGACACAAAAGAAATCTATGAAAGAGTACTTCAAGCAACCATAAGAGATCTACATAAATGGAAAAACATCTCATTCTCATGGATAGGAAGACTGAGCATTGTGAAAATGTCAATACTACCCAAAGCAATTTATACATCCCAATCCAGATCCCATCAACATTCTTTAAGGATATGGAAAAACCAATCACTAACTTTATATGGAAAGGAAAGAGACCTTGGATAAGCAAAGCATTATTGAAGACGAAGAACAAAGTAGGAGGTCTCACACTGCAGATCGTAAAACAGCCACAGTAGTCAAAACTGCCTGGTATTGGTACAATGGCAGACACATGTTGTTGTTGTTGTTGTTAGGTGCAGTTGAGACCAATAGAATAGAATTGAGAACCCAGAAATAGATCTATCAACCTATGGTCACCTGATCTTTGACAAAGGGCCAAAACTCATTAAATAGGGAAGAGAATGTCTGTTTAACAAACAGTGCTGGGAAAACTGGATATCCATTTGCAGAAAAATGAAACAAGATCCGTTCCTCACACCATACACAAAAACTAACTCCAGATGGATAAAAGACTTAAATGTGAAACCTAAAATTATAAAGTTCCTCAAGGAAAAATTAGGGGCAAATTTAGAGCCCCTAGTATATGGCATAAATAGACTATCAAGCATAACCTAAAATGCATAAATAGCAGAAGATAAACTAGATGAATGGGAATTTCTAAAAATTAAATTTTTATATGCTTCCAATTATTTCTCCAAAAGGGTAAAATGAGAACCTACAGATTGGGGAGAAGTATTCAGCAATGATGTATCTGACAAGGGACTTATCTCTAGAATTTATAGAAAACTCCAACACCTCAACAACAAAAAGAAAAATAATCCAATTAAAAAATGGGCAGAAGACATGAATAGACACTTCACCAAAGAGGATATTCAGGCTGCCGAGAAACATATGAAGATGTGCTCACCATAGAGAGATGCAAATCAAAACAACGAAATACCATCTTGTCCCAGCATTAGGAGCTAAGTTCAACAAGATAGAAAATAACAAATAATGGTGAGGATGCACAAAGATTGAGAGTCTCATGCACTACTGGGGGGACTGTCAAATGATATAACCACTGTGAAAAGCAGTATGCTGACTCCTTACAAAGTTGGAATTAGAAATACCATTTGGCTTAGCAATTCCATTACTAGGTATATATCCTAAAGAAGTGAGAGCTAGAACATCAACAGATATACACATACTCATGCTCATCACAGCACTGTTTACAATAGCCAGAAGGTGGAGACATCCTAGGTGTCCATCAACAAAAGAACAGATAATCAAACTATGGTACATACACACAATGGAATACTATGCAACCCTAAAGAGTAACATAAAATCTGCAAAACACCACATAACAGGATGAATTTGGAGAACATTATGCTGAATGAAATAAGTCAATCACAGAATGACAAATATTGTGTTAGTCTATTATTGTAAAAAGTCAAGAAAAGGTTCATATATGGAAGGATATTTGCTTTGTTGGCTATCAGGGGCGGGTGGGGAGGGAACACTGTTAGACAGGTAGAGACAAGTATTAATTTGGGTAAAGAGAAGGGTAAGGTACCAAATGTGAGTGATAAACATGGTGGCACTGAGGAAGAGAAAGACATAGAGAGGTGCATGGGAGGTACAGAAAACAAAGATGAACCCTTTTCTTAGATAGTACCAAGGTGTCAGTGAAGGCAAACATTGATATACAGCTGGATAGATAGATGGACAGGCTGAAATATTAGGCATGTCTAAGCAAGGGGGAGTGTGCCCAAGACCATGTTTAGGGTGGGCAATGTTTCTACAAGTGTTTTGCATGTTCTGTAAGAATTTTCACGTATATAGTAAAGCTGACAAGGGGCAAGTTTGTAGTCACTTTTTGGCCACAGCCAGTTACCCAGAGGGAGCAAATAGTTGGATCTATGGGCTCAGGACCACAGTCGCAGGGGACATCAAGCTCAAATGGCATAACATACTACACAAAACATTGTTCCAATTCTACTTTGGTGAGTAGCGACTGGGATGTTAAAAGCTTGCAATGGCCATCTAGATGCAATGATGGGTCTCTCCTCGTCCAGAGCAAAGAAAAATGAAGCGTGATAGTTGGAGCTGTGTGTCAACTTGCCTGGACCACAATTCTGTGTGGTTTAAGCAATTGTGATGTGGGTTCTTCCAGTGATGGAATCAAATGTATATGTTTTAAACAGCCAATCCATTGAAAGGGAGTTTCCCTAGGGGTGTGGCCTGCTTCCAGGATATTTATGGACATCCTGGAAAAAGAAACACTCTTCTGTGGATCAGGATCCTGTTGTGCTGCCTACAACTGTCCATGAGTGAACAATCTACCATTCGACCTGGAGATCTTGGATTCATCATTCATTGGAGTCAACAGCTAGCATACTGCCTGCCAACCTTGAGCTCGTTAGCCTCTGCAGCTGCGTGAGTTGGGAGAAGCCTCCAGCTTGACGTCTGATCCAAGAACTTGGAACTTGCCAGCTTCTATAAGTGTGTGAGCCATTTTTCTAAGATAAATTTCTCTTTCTGTCTTTCTGTATGTAAGTTTTACTGGTTTTATTTCGCTAGAGAACCCAGTCTAACACATTTGGTACCAGAAGTGGTTCTATAGAGACAAAATCATAAGGATGGGCCACCTAAATTGGTTCTCCAATTTGATTCATCATAAAGGCATTGGTGACCCTGCCTGCCTTAGTAAAAAGGGCCCTGCTAATCCATGGCATGAGGTGGCAACATTAATATGCAAAATAGCACCACCAATAGATCAAGTATTTTTGAGAAATGAGACTCTGGGTGATTACATATTTGATAGTTTCCTGTAATTTTGTCAACATGAGGAGTGTAAGGAAGGTGGTTGTTTGGTTCTACTTACTCTAGACAAAGTGGTGAAAGGGCAAGATGAATTCAGGGCTGCTGAGTCACAGTGTAAGCACCACATAAAAGACCTCAATATTTCCAGTTGTGCTCTGAAAGAAAGCCTTATTTCTTCTAGTAACAGAGCTGATATTTCCGAAAACCAAACTCACAGTCTTATTGTAAGGATGGCTGAATTACATTGTCAATTAAATTGCCAACCCAATTGAAATTAAAGTGAGGGCATTGATTGGGAAAAAAATGGGATCCTGAAACCTGGAATGGGGACATAGGGACAGACAGTCAGGAAGATCAGGATATAGAGCCTATAAATTCTGTTGAATCCTTCCCATCTGAAGGGATTACTGTAAAACCATTATCCCCTCCACCTCAGTCTGATGGGATTAACCCAGGTCCCATTGAGGAAGGACCCCACTACATTGCCGAAAATTTATAATGCCAATCTTTCTCCCAGCCTCCCCCAAAGCAATCTAAGGCCTTTTATGAGAGTAACTGTTCACTGGGGAAAAGGAAATAATCAGACTTTTTGGGGATTACTGTACAATGGCTCTGAAATGATACTAATTCCAGGAGACCCAAAGCATCATTGTGGCCCACCAGTCACAGCGGGGGCATATGGGGGTCAAGTTATTGAGGCAGTCTTAGCTAAGGTGTGTCTCACAGTGGGTCCAGTAGGTCCCCAAACCCATCCTGTATTGATTTCCCCACTTCCAGAATGCATAATTGGAATAGATATACTGAGAGCAAATGGCAGAATTCCCACATTGGGTCCCTGACATGTGGAGTCAGGGCTATTATGGTAGGAAAAGCCAAGTGGAAGCTGTTAGAACTGCCTCTACCTACAAAAATAGTAAACCAAAAGCAATACTGCATCCCTGGAGGGGTTGCAGAGATTACTCCCACCATCATGGACTTGAAGGATGCAGGGGTGGTGATTCCTACCACATCCCCATTTAATTCGCCTATGTGGCCTTTGCGAAAAAACAGATGAATCTTGGAGAATGACAGTAGATTATCGTAAACTCAATCAAGTGGTGACTCCAATTGCAGCTGCTGTTCCTGATGTGGTTTCACTGCTTGAGCAAATTTGTACATCTCCTGGTACTTGGTATGCAGCTATTGATCTGGCCAATGCCTTTTTCTCAATACCAATTTCAAAGGACCATCTGAAGCAGTTTGCCTTCAGCTGGCAAGCCCAACAATATACTTTTACAGTGCTTCCTCAGCAGTATATCAACTCCTCAGCACTATGTCATAATTTAGTCTGCAGGGATCTTGATCACCTTTCCTTTCCACAAGACATCACACTGGTCCATTATATTGATGATATTATGCTGACTGGACCTAGTAAGGAAAAAGTATCAATGACTCTAGACTTATTGGTGAGACATATGCGTGCTAGAGGTTGGGAAATTAACCCAACAAAAATTCAAGCACCTTCCACCTCAGTGAAATTTCTAGGGATCCAATGCTGTGGGGCATGGCGAGATATTCCTACTAAAGTAAAGGATAAGTTATTGTATCTGGCTTCCCTCACAACTAAAAAGGAGGCACAACGTCTGGTGGGCCACTTTGGATTTTGGAGGCAACATATCCCTCATCTGGGTGTGTTGCTGTGGCCTATTTATCAAGTGACTCAGAAAGCTGCTAGTTTTGAGTGGGGCAAAGAACAAAAGAAGGCTCTGCAACTGGTTCAGGCTGCCGTGCAGGCTGCTCTGCCACTTGGGCCATATGATCCAGCTGATCCAATGGTGCTTGAAGTGTCTGTAGTAGATAGAGATGCTGTTTGGAGCCTTTCGCAGGTTCCTATTGGTGAATCGCAACACAGACCCTTGAGGTTTTGGAGCAAAGCCCTGCCATCCTCTGCAGATAACTACTCTCCTTTTGAGAAACAGCTTTTGGATTGTTACTGGGCTTTAGTAGAGACTGAATGCCTAACCATGGGCCACCAAGTCACCATGAGGCCTGAGTTACCCATCATGAACTGGGTTTTGTCTGACCCACAGAGTCAAAAAGTTGGATGTGCACAGCAGCACTCTATCATTAAATGGAAGTGGTATATCAGAGATTGGGTTTGAGCAGGACCTGAAGGCACAAGTAAATTGCATGAGGAAGTGGCTCAAATGCCTATGGTCTCCACTCCAGTCACATTACCTTCCCTGTCCCACTCTGCACCTATGGCCTCATGGGGAGTTCCTTATGATCAATTGACTGAGGAAGAGAAAACTCATGCCTGGTTTACAGATAGTTCTGCACGATATGCAGACACCAGTCAAAATTGGACAGCAGTGGCACGACAGCCCCTTTCTGGGACTTCCTTAAAGGACAGTGATGAAGGGAAATTGTCCCAATGGGCAGAACTTTGCATGGAATAAGAAATGGCCAGATGTGCGACTCCATATGGATTCATGGGCTGTGGCTAATGGCTTGACCAGATGGTCTGAGACTTGGAAGGAACATGATTAGAAAACTGGTGATAAGTATGTATGGGGAAGAGGTATGTGGATAGATCTCTCTGAATGGCCCAAAGGAGCAAAGTTATTTGTATCTCATGTAAATGTCCACCAAAAGCTGACCTTGGCAGAGAAGGACTTTGACAATCAGGTGGATAGGATGACATGTTCAGTGGAAACCAGCCATCCTTTTTCCCCAGCTACTCCTGGCATTGCTCAATGGGTTCATGAAGAAAGTGGCCATGGTTGCAGGGATGGAGGTTATGCATGGGCTCAGCAACATGGACTCCCACTTACCAAAGCTAATTTGGCTACAGCCACTGCTGAGTGCCCAATCTGTCAGCAGCAGAGACCAACACTGAGTCTGCGATATGGATCCCTTGCTCTGGGTGATCAGCCAGCAACCTGGTGGCAGGTTGATTACATTGGACCACTTCCATCATGGAAAGGACAGCATTTTGTTCTTACTGGAATAGATACTTATTCTGGATATGGATTCACTTTCTCTGCTCGCAATGTTTCTGCCAAAACTACCAACCATGGACTTACAGAATGCCTTATCCACTGTGATGGTATCTCACACAGCATTGCTTCAGATCAAGGGCTCACTTCATACCAAATGAAGTGCAGCAATGGGCCTATGCTCATGGAATTCACTGGTCTTACCATGGATCTCATCATCCTTAAGCAGCTGGCTTGACAGAACAATGGAATGGCCTACTGTAAACACAATTACAGTGCCAGCTAGGTTGCAATAACTTGAAGGGTTGGGGCAATATTCTCCAGGAGACTGTATATGCTCTAAACCAGCATCCAATATATGGTACTATTTCTCCAATAGCCAGGATTCATGGAACCAAGTGGGTGGAAATGGGAGTGGTACCACTCACTATTACCCCTAGTGACCCACTCAAAAAATATTTTCTTCCTGTCCCTGCTACTCTATGCTCTGCAGGTCTGGAGATCGTAGTCCCATCAGGAGGGACACTCCCACCTGGAGACACAATAATTATTATATTAAGTTGGAAATTAAGAATGCCACCCAGCCATTTAGGCTTCCACATGCCTCTGGATCAACACACAAAGAAAGGCATTACTCTACTATCTGGTGTGATAGATCCTGATTACCAAGGGGAAACTGGACTGACATTATATAATGGAATAAAGGAGAATATGTCTGGAATACAGGAGATCCTTTAAGAGGTCTCTCAGTACTACCACGCCTGTGATTAAAGTCAATAAAAAATTATAGCAACCCAATTCTGATGTGACTACTAATGGCCCAGACCCTTCAGGAATGAAGGTTTGGGTCATCCCACCAGATAAAGAACCATGACCAGCTGAGCTGCTTGCTGAGGGCAAGGGAAATACAGAATGGGTGGTGGAAGAAGGTAGTTCTCAACATTAGCCATGACCACGTGACCAGCTGCAGAAACGAGGACTGTGATTGTTATATTTCTTCATTGTATATATGCATCAAATATTTTTGTTTCCTGCTGTTATGAACTGTGAAATGTAAATAAGGTTAATGTGTTTTGCTTGTATGCATGTTAGCGTATCAGGTTAGTTGCAAATATGACTTTATGATTTTCTTTATTTAAAGATTATATGTGGTTAAGAAGATTTGTACAACTGCCCAGTTGACAAGGGGTGGACTGTGATAGCTGAAGCTGTGTGTCAACTTGGCTGGACCACAATGCTGTGTGGTTTAAGCAATTGTGATGAGGGTTGCTCTCATGATGGGATCAGATGTATGTATTTTGAGCAGCTAATCTGTTGAAAGGGTGTGGCCTATTTCCAGTATATTTATGGACATCTTGGAAAAAGAGACACTGTTCTGTGGATCAGGATTCTGTTGTGCTGCCTACTGTCCATGAGTGAACAATCCACCATTCAGTCTGAAGATCTTGGATTTGTCATTCGTTGGAGTCAACAGCCAGTATACTGCCTGCCAACCTTGGGCTCATCTGCCCCTGCAGCTGCATGAGTCAGGAAAAGCCTCCAGCTTGATGCTTGATCCAAGAACTTGGGAACTGGCAGCTTCTATAAGTGTGTGAGGCATTTTCCTAAGACAAATTTCTCTTTCTCTCTTTCCATATATAAGCTTTACTGGTTTTGCTTCTCTAGAGAACCCAGTCTAACACAGAAGAAAATTCCAAAGATTCATGGAAATGATTAGTCCAAACAAATGGTACACCATGGTATCTCAGCCTATATGACTATGAAAACAGAAAACCTAGATGGTCCTCAGCTACCACTGTCAACCACTTGGAGGGAGATCTATGTAGGAGATCCTGGATAGAGTGGAGAACAATGTGGAACAAAACTCAAAATCATTAAATAAAAAGGTCAGTTTTGTTGGTCTGATAGAACCTGATGGAACCACTGAGACCATGGCCCTTATTTGCCCTTCAGGTCTGGAACTGAATCCACTCCTGTGGCTTCTAGCCAAACAAAAGACAGGCATATGAGCTGAACATTTACATTAGGTAGACACACTCCTTGGAGAGATTAATTATGGGAGAATAGAAGGGCTGTGTATGCACAGGGAGACAGCTGAGGGACAGGAGTGCATGTAAGGGAAAAACACAGGGAAGAGGTAACTATGGGGAGAAAGTGGGAAGAAAGCTGTTGCCTTATGAGAAAGTGCAGTCAATGTCATGAGACAAAATGCATGTAAGCTACTGTATGGAAAGTGAATCTGTTCTGTACACTTTCACCCAAATCACAATAGATTTTTCTTAAAACAATTATAAATGGGCAATGAGGAATGTACAAAAGTCTATATAATACAATCCTTGTACCTTAAAAAAAAATAAAGAAGAATATTTCAAAGAGCAACTCAAGAAAACAAAGTCAATTATTATAATGAAATGTGTGAAGACCTGGAGTTTGAAAACTGAAAGGGAAGAACATGCTTGGCATTTCTCAAGCTGAAAGAACTGAAGAAAAAAATTTAAGCCTTGACTTGCAATATTGAAAGATTCTGTGGGCAAAATATTGAATGGTGCAGGAAACACTGAAAGAAGAGGAAAGGAATATACAGAGTCACTGTACAATAATGAATTGGTTGATGTTCATTTCTTTCAGGAGGTTGCATATGATCAAGAACCAATGGGATTGAAGGAAGAAGACCAAGCTGTACTGAAGGATAGGCAAAAAAAAAAAAAAAAGGGGGGGGGGTCCAGGAATTGGCAGAATACCCAATGAGAAGTTTGAAGAAACAAATGCCATGCTAGAGGCACTTACTCATCTATTCCACAAAATCTGGAAGACAGCTACTGGCCAAGTGACTAGAAGAGACCCATATTTGTACCCATTTCAAAAAATATCATTAATATCATTTGCAAGTAAAATTTTGCTGAAGATAATTCAAAAATGGTTGCAGAAGTATATTGTCAAAGAACTTCCCTAAATTCAAGTTTGATTCAGAATAGGATGTGGTATGAGGGATATCATTGCCAATGTCAGATGGATTTTGGCTAAAAGCAAAGAATAACTGAAAGATGCTTACTTGTGTTTATTGGCTATGCAAAGGTGTTTGTATACATAATAACAAATTATAGATAACATTGCAACAGATGTGAGTTCCAGAACACTTAATTGTGCTCATGGGGAATCTGTACATTGACTAGGAAGCTGTCAATCAAACAGAATGAGAAGGTACTACGTTCTTTAAAATCAGGGAGGGTTGTGTGTCAGGGCTGCATCCTTTCATTGTACTTATTCAATCTGTATGCTGAGCAAATAATCTGAGAAGCTGGACTGTATGAAGAAGAATGTGGCATGGGGATTGGAGGAAGACTCATTAACAACGTATGATATGTAGATGACACAAACTTGCTTGCTGAAAGTGAAGATGACTTGAAGCACTTTCTGATGAAATTAAAGACTACAATCTGCAGTATAGATTACACCTCAAGATAAAGAACACAAAAATCCTCATAACTGGACCTATAAGCAGCATCACGAAAAATGGAGAAAAGATTGAAGTTGTTACAGATTTCGTATTACTTGGATCCACAATCAACACAGGAAGAAGCAGTCAAGAAATCAGATACTGTACTGTACTGGGCAAATCTGCTACAAAAGATTTCTTTAAAGTGCTGAAAAGTAAAAATGCTTCTTTGAAGACTAAGTTGCACCTAATCCAAGCCATAATATTTTCATTTTCCTCATATGCATGTGAAAGCTGGACAGTGAATAAGGAATACAGAAGAACAGTTGATTCTTTTGAGTTGTGGTGCTGGCGAAGAAGACCGAAAGTACCATGAACTGCTAGAAGAATGAATAGATCTGTCCTGGAAAAGTGCAGCTGGAATAGTCCTTGGAAGTGAGGATGGCCAGACTTTGTCTCACTAACTTTGGTTATACTGGTATAAGGGGCCATTCCCTGGAGAAGGGTATCATGCTTGTAAAGGTGAGCATCAGCAAAAAAGGGGAAGACCCTAAATGAGATGAATTGACATAATGGCTTCAACGATGGGCTCCAGTATAGCAAGGATTGTGAGGAAAGTGCATGACCAGGCAGTGTTTCATTCTGCTGTTTCTATGACTCAGAGCACTTACAAACAACAAAGCTCAGAAGGTAGGAAGAAATAGGAACTTTATCCATGGTGGACAGGTTTCAATAGAGCTGCTAGACTAAGACAGACTAGGAAGAAACCCCTGGTGATCTACTTCCAAAAATTAGCCAATGAAAATCTTACACATATTATCCAGTAAGGAGCTGATGGTGTAGTGGGTAAGGCATTTGGCTGCTAACCAGAAATGTGGCAGTTCAAACCCATCAGCTGCTCCATGGGAGGAAGATGAGGCAATCTACTTCCAAGAAGATGTACAGCCTTGGAAACCCAATGGGAGTTGGTATTGGTTGGAATCAACTCAGTGGCAGTGCGTGTGGTATTTTTTTTCATTTATGCAACTGAAAGATGAACCCTCTAGGTTGGAAGATACTCAAAACACATGTTGTTGTTGTTGTTGTTATGTGCCATCGAGTCAAACCTGACTCATAGCGACCCCTCCTTGGGTTTCCGAGGCAGTATCACTACAGAAGTAGGATTGCCCAACCTTCCTTCTGAGGAGTGGCTGGTGGGTTTGAACCGCCAGCCCTCTGGTTAGCAGGCAAGTGTCTTATCCACTATGCTACCAGAGCTCCCTCAAAACACATAGTGGTTGCAAAATTCACAAACAGCAGAAGAGAAACTAGATGAATGGGACCTTCTAAAGATTAAATTTTTATATGCTTCCGAAGACTTCTCCAAAAGAGTCAAAAGAGAACCTACAGATTGGGAACAAATATTTGGCAATAACATATCTGACAAGGGACTTATTTCTGGAATTTATAGAAAACTCCAACACCGAAACAACAAAAAAACAAATAATCCAATTAAAAAATGGGCAGAAGACATGAATAGACACTTCACCAAGGAGGATATTCAAGCGGCCAACAAACATATGAAGAAATGCTCATGACCATTAGCTATTAGAGAAATACAAATCAAAACAACAATGAGATACCATCATGCGCCAGCACTAGTAGAAAAGTTCAACAAGACAGAAAATAACAAATGCTGGCAAGGATGCAGAAAGATTGTGACTCTCACACACTGCTTGGTGGGACTATAAAATGATATAACTAATATAGAAAGCAATATGGTGATTCCTTAAAAAGTTGGAATCAGAAATACTATTTGACCCAGCCATTCCATTACTAGGTATATATCCTAAGAAGTGAAAGCCAGGACAAGAACAGATATGTGCACACCCATGTTCCTCACAGCACTATTTTCAATAGCCAAAAGCTGGAAACAATCTAGGTGCCCATCAACCGAGGAATGGATAACCAAACTATGGCACATACACACAATGGAATACTATGCAACCCTAAAGAATAATGTAGAATCAGCAAAATATTGCATAACATGGATGAACTTGGAGGACATTATGCTGAGTAAAATAAGTCAATCACAGAAGGACAAATACTGTATTAGTCCGTTACTGTAAAAAAGTCAAGGAAAGGTTAACATATGGAAGAATTTCCTTCCCTATATTAACCTTTCCTTGACTTTTTTACAATAACAGACTAATACAATCTTTGTTGGTTACTAGGGGTGGGAGGGGGGAGGGAACATTGTTAGATAGGTAGAGACAAGTATTGATTTGGGCGAAGAGAAGGGCAACATACTAAATGTGAGTGATCAACACAGTGGCATTGAGAAAGAGGAAGACATAGAGAGGAGGTACATAGAAGGTACAGGTATATAGTAAAGCTGACAAGGAACAAGGTTGTAGTCACTTCTGGGCCACAGCCAGCTACCCAGAGGGAGCAAATAGTTAGACCTGTGGGCTCGGTACTATAATCACAGGGGGCATCAAGTTCATTTGGCATAACATACTATACAAAAATATTGTACCACTTCCTACTTTGGGAAGTACAACTGGGATCTTAAAAACTTGCAAGTGGCCATCTAGATGCAATGATAAGTGTCTCCTCAACCAGAGCAAAGAAGAGGGAAGAAACCAAAGATTGATGGAAACAATTAGTCCAAGCAACTCTTACACCATGTGATCCTTAGCCTATACTACTATGAGACCAGAAGAACTAGATGGTGCCCAGCTACCACTGTCAACTCCTTGGAGAGGGATCTATGTAGGAGATCCTGGATAGAGTAGGAGAACAATGTAGAACAAAACTCTCAATCTTTAAAAGAAAAAAAAAAAGGACCAGGTTTGCTGGTCTGATTGCACTTGATGGAACCACTGAGACTATGGCCCTTAGCTGACCTTCAGGTCTGGAACTGAACCCACTCCTGTGGCTTCCAGCCACACAAAAGACAGGCCTATGAGCTGAAATTTACATTAGGTAGATAGTCTTCTTGGAGAGATCGATCATGGGAGAATAGAAGGGCTATGTATGCACAGTGAGACAGCTCAGGGGAGGTGCAGGAGTGCATGGGAGGGAAGGACACAGGGAAGAGGTAACTATGGGGAGGAAGTGGGTGGGGAGCTGTTGCATTGTGAGAAATTGCAGTCAATGTCATGAGACAAAGTGTATGTGAGCTGCAGTATGGAAAACGAATATGCTCTGTAAACTTTCACCCAAATCACAATAAAAATCAAAAAAAGAAAACAGTGATGGCATTAGTGGCCTGGAGCATTCTGATATTCATGAAGATGATGCAGGTCCAGGCAATGCTGTATTCTGTTGTACACAGGGTCGTCATGAGTCAGAACTAACTCAACACCAACTAACAACATCTGAGAGTGAAAGTAGGAAGTGAGACTGAGTGTAGCTATAGGTAAATGTATGAATCTATTGACACTCATTGGCTAAATTTCTAAAAAAAAAAGAAACATACCAACCTTCTCACTATCAGATAATCACCTATTTATTTATAGACAACTCTACCGAGATTTTTTTTCTGCCTCCTCTCTTAATCCACTACATCATGCTAACATCCTGAAAAATATTTCAAGAAATTGAAAAAAAAAATGCTAAGTGATGGGGCCAAACTCTTCATCCTGTCTGGGAGAACTCAGCATCTCTCTGGACAGAAATACACGAGGCAAGATGGTCTTCAGTAAATGGACAAAGAGAATTGCTTACATATCAGAGAAAAGGAAAATGATCCCCTGATTCATGGGTGGAAAAAGAACAAAATGAGTTTGACCAGAATCCTTCCATCCTCCATAAAAACTTCTCAAGCTTCAAATTCTACAACTGAATACCCTGAAAGCTAAGTGGATTTTCTGAGAAATTAAGACCTGCAGAAATTTAAAAAAAAAAAAAAAAATTGGAAATGAGGGACAATAAAAAACATAACAAAATATTTTAGAACACAGCTGAAGTCATATTTAGACAGAAACTTGTTGATTTAATAAAATTAGTTGGAAGATATTTGTCCTCCAACTAATCTATAACTTCAATATAATATTGATAAAAATTCCAGTTGATTTTTTCTTTTAGCAATTCAATAAACTTACTCTAAAGTCCATGAATAGTTAAGTCAACTCTGAGAATGAAGAGGAAAGTGAGAAAGGATTTGCCCACTTACATATACTACAAAACAACAGAAATTAATGAACAAAACAAAACAGTATGATATTGATGCAAGAACAGACATTTAGACTACTGGAATAAAACACAGAGCTCAGAAACATACCTATGTGCATATGGGAGTTTAATATACAATAAAGCTGCTTTCACAAATCAGTGGAAAATGACAGATTGAATTACTAGATAGTGTTAGAAAAACGGGCTCACAAATGGAGAAAAATAAAACTAAATCCTTGCTAAGGCCCATATACATAGGTGAATTCCAGATGGATCAAAAATCTAAGTTAAGATAAAAACCATCAAATTAATAGAAAGAAGTATTGGGAAATTTCTTTGTGACCTCAGATGCAGACTAGGACTCCTTAAACAAAAACTCAAAAGCAAAAAGTGGCAATGTAAGGATTTCTGTTCAAGAAAGCACTTTATGCTCGAAGTAAAAAGGCAAATAACAAAATGGGAAAATACTTGTATATTTAAGACTGAAAAGTGTTAATATCTACAATATATAAGGAATTTCAGAAAATAAACAATACAAAAGCAGGAAGACCAAAAAACAGTGGAGAAAACACATTAAACAGCTGTTTACAGAAATATAAATTTAAAAGTCCAATAGGAGTTGAAGAGCTGCTCAAACTCATTAAAAACCAAAAAAAACCGAACTCACTGCCACAGAGTCCATTCCGACAAATAGCCATCCTCATTGGGTTTACAAGGCGATAAATCTTTATGGAAGTAGATTGCCTTGTCTTCCATCTGAAGAGTGGCTGGTGGGGTGGGTTTGAACTGCCAGCTTTCTGGTTAGCAGTCAAATGCTTAGGCACTGCACCACCAGAGCTCCTTTCAAACTCATTCAAAAAAACCTCACTGCCATTGAGTCGAATCTGACTCATAGCAACCCCTCCTTGAGTTTCTGAGGCGGTATCCCTAGGGAAGTAGACTGCCCAGTCTTCCTTCCGAGGAGTGGCTAGTGATCAGAAAAATGCAAATTAAAATGAGATATCACTTTATACCTATTGACCAGAAAATAGAAATCTGAGAACGCCGAATGGTGGCAAGGATATGGGGATGAGAGAATTCCAAGGCTGTGGAGCTGGAGAATGCAGAGTGCACAACCTCTGGTGATTGATTGATCTGGCACTACTCAGGCAAACAAAGAATATGCAGACCCTAGACACCAACACCACCACCCATGTCAATTTCTTATACCATGGTATCTTGTGTGTTGCTGATGCTTGAGCTATGCCATTGGTATTTTAAATACTAGCAGGTTCACCCATGGTGGACAGGTTTCAGCAGAGCTTCCAGACTAAGAGAGACAAAGAAGAAAGGCATGACCATCTACTTCTGAAAATCAGCCAATGAAAACCCTATGGATCACAACAGAACATTGCATTACATAGTGCTAGAAGATTAGCTTTCTAGGTTGGAAGGCATTCAAAATACACAGTGACTGCAACAATGGATTTCAGCATACCGATGATCATGAAGATGGCGCAGGACCAGGCGACATTTTGTTCTGGTGTATGGGGTTACCATGAGTTGGTCCAACTCGACAGCAACTAACCACCACAAGAAATCAACAATTCTGCCCCTCAGGATAATCTCAGGAAAATTCCCACACAAGTCCATAAAGGGATAGGTTTGAGGTTGTTCACTGGTGCTTTGGTGATAGTGCAGGGATGAAGGCAATCGGATGCCATCACTGGGAGAGTGGATGGGTGAACTCTAGGAGATGCAGATGAGAGAGTGTCAGGCAGCAGTGTGAAGCAATGGATTAGATGATAAAGCAACATGGGTAAATCTTAAAAACAGTGCTGAGGGGAAAATGTAGGAAATGGAATGAACTATATAACCAAACTAGTTGTCACTGTGTCAGTCTGACTCATGATGGCCCTATGTGTGTCTGAGTAAAACAATGCACCATACACTTTTCGATGGCTAATTTTTCAGAAGCAGTTTGCCAGGCCTTTCTTCTGAGGTGCTTCTGGGTAGACATGGACCTCCAATCTTTTGGTTACCCACCAACCACATTGACGTTTGTAATACCCAGGGACTCTGAACTTTGTAACACATTATCATTTAAGAATATAAAAAATACATGCACTCAAAATGGCAATACCTAGTTTACATGAAGTCATAATAAAAAGATAAAAAATAAATGAGGATAAAAGGAAAGAAGAAGAAAAAGGAGGGAGGGGAGAAGAGGAAGGAAGGAAGGAAGGGAGACATGGATAACTGAATCCACTGAACTTGCTTTGATTTATTATGTTTGCTAGAGTCAGAAAAGCCCTTCATAATAACACAAATACTTCAAAGACTAAAGAATAAGAGGGTTTTGTTTTTCCTTTTAATTGCCCCACCCTTTATACTTAATATTTGTAAAACTCCAAACAAGTACCACAGATAAATTTGGTGACTGTAAGTTCTTTCAGTCATAGCATACCACCACTTGTAACAAGCCATACTGGATTTTTCTCAGCACTCAACTTTGAGATTTCCACAGATATGAGCTCTCTGGTTATAAATTATTAAACCAACACCAGCAGGTCTTTATCTTGAATAGCACTAATCTGAATTGGAAATAAGTCAACATTATCAGTTTCAGACGTCTTAATTAACATTCTGATACCAATCAGTAACTTGGCTCACTGTTGTTTTAGAAAATATTTATATGAACATTTCTGAAGGCAGTTGATAAAAACTTACAAACTTTAATAGTTTTGTGAAAAAAAAATAAACTCTAGTCTTTTTTATTAAAAGGCCTGTTGGCTGTGCCAATTAAATCACAAAGTCTTGTGCTAAGCATATGGTATGTACTCAGAAATTACTTGTTGACTAGTTGATTAGCTGGTTGATTGGTGTCAGCAATGATCCATCCTCCTATCTGAGAGTTTCCTGTTTGATAGTTTTCAAAATTTATCCAGATGGTATTTAAGATGTATACCCTCAACCTATGCCACCTAGTAAAGGCAGTGGTGGTTCAGCTGTCCTATTCTCACCTTCCACGTGGGAGACATGGGTTCAGTTCCTGACCAAGGCATGCCAAGCACAGCCACTACCCATCTGTCAGTGGGGCTTGTGTGTTTCAATGATGCTGAATAGATTTCAGTAGAGCTTCCAGACTAAGGCAGACTAGGAAGAAAGGCCTGTCTATCTACTTCCAAAAATAAACCAATGAAAACCCTATAGATCACAACAGTCTGGGATCACCAGAAATCACAGTTCAGCTGGATTGCAGCTAACAGCAATGCCAACTGCTAAGCAGTCTTCTTTTCTGTTCTTCCTCTAGCTTTCTTCACTCTACCTCTAAGCCCTGGTAGATTCCTAGCCTTCACTGCCTCAGGCTCACACTAACTATGCCCCCTTTTTCCTACACCACTTCCATAGCAAAACTTTCATTCTCATCCCAGGTACTGCTGAGGCTAGGTAGCAGGCCAATGTCACTGCTTTTTTATCAGTAACAGTAACTAGTCTCCTTAGGGATTTAAAGGGTAAATGTCTTTAGGCCTTTGGATTAGTGCAAATTTGACATCTGTTGACCTTTAGAGAATATATTTGGCTTAATTGAGTAGCAAAGTGATGCTGGCAGGGGAAAAAAAACTAATGAAAATGCTCAGGCAAATGGCAGCCTGGCCTTTCTTTTCTTGTTCGTACCCAAATCCACACAACAGTCACCTGTGACTCATCTGTCCTCAGCAGATTTCTCACACCATCAGAGCTGATGGATCTCTGCACAGCTGTAAGCAAGCAGCTGCCAGGGGCTATTCCTCTTCCTCAGGACAAGTGGATTTGTTAAGTCCCAGAGATCACCTCATTTTTGCCGTTGCCCTGCTCAGTGAACAAAATGAGGACAATAACTCAAGAAAGTTTTATGGGGCTGCACATTTTTATTGATTTAGTGGACTTATATATATAAAAAAATCATCCAGGGCTTTCGATAGGCGTGACCGTTGCAGTAAATGCAATTCAAACCTTTCATTCACCGTCAGGATGCCTGCTTACAGATCTGACAATGTCTACAAGGGTAGCCGGCTCATTTAAAGATTGACAGGAAGGCAAGGAGAAAGAGAAAGAAAAGTAAGAGGGGAAAGATGATGAGAAGGAGAACAGAGAAAAATGGGCCGCAGTGCATCATAAGTGCACGTTATAGTGATGCAGTAGTGGTTAAGAGCCAGAAAACCTAGGCTCAGATTCCCACTCTGCTACTTATTAGCCATGTGTGACCTTAGACAAGTTTTTTAACCTCTCTGTTTCCTCAAATAAGGATGATAATAATGCCTACCTCATGAAATTGTAGGAGCTCTGGTAGCATAGTGCCTAAGGCACTTGACTGATAACCAGAAGGCTGGTGGTTCACACCCACCAGCCACTCCTCGAAGGAAGGTTGGGCAATCTACTTCCATAGTGATACTGCCTCAGAAACCCAAGAAGGGGATCTCTATGAGATGGGGCCGACTTGACAGCACATAACAACAACAACAACAACATGAAATTGTTGTAAGGATTAAACACCCAACATTCACATAGTACTTACTCTGTGCCAGCCACTGTTTGAAGTGCTTTGCATATATTAACCCAATCCTCTCTTCTGAATTGGGTGTGTCTTTCTTTCTTACTGATAATGTAACACATTACCACAGGTTTAGTACCTTAAAACAACACAAATTTATTATGTTGCAGTTCTGGAGGTCAGAAGTCCTAAAATCCAAAGGTTTTTACAGGGCTGTGTTCCTTCCTCCATTTGTTTTCTTCATGGCCTCTTTCTTGCATCACTTCCCCTGTTACTCAGAGCTCTGCTTCCATTCTCACATCTCCTCCTCTGATTCTGACCCTCCTTTTCTTCCTCATGTAAGGATCATTGCTCTTACATTGGACCCACCTCCATAATCTCCCCATCCCCAAATCCTTCATTTCATCACATCTGCAAAGCCCTTTTGTTGTATGTTACCTATATAAGGTAACATAATCACACGTTCTGGGGATTAGGACATGAACCTCTTTGAGGCCTATTATTCAGTCTACCATGTGCATTATCCCCATTTTTATAAAAGGGTAACTATCACAGAGGGAGGTTAAGTAACTTGCCCAAAGTTACACTTTTCTCCCACACTGTCCTGCCTCTCTAATGGGTTAATGTCTATAATGCACTTGGTGTAGTGCCTGACATAAGGAAGTACTATGCTGGTTTGTTGTTGTTAGCTGCCATTGAGTCAGCTGCAACTCATAGTGACCCTATATACAGCAGAATGAAACACTGCCTGGTCCTTTTATTGTTATGGCTTCTTATTGTTTGCTGCCATAGAATCAGCCCCTGACTCATGACCACCTGATGCACATGGAAGGAAATGCTGTCCCCAGGATTGGTGTGGACAGGACCATTGTGATCCACAGGGTTTTCACTGGCTGATTTTCAAATCAAGTAAAAGCCCTTTCTCTATAGTCCATCTTAATCTGGAAAATGCACTGAAACCTTCCAGCATCATAGCAACACGTAAGCCTCCACCGATGGGTAAGTGGTGAGTGTGAATGAGGTGCATTGGCTGGGAATACAACCTGAGTCTCTCACATAGAAGGAGAGAATTGTACCATTGAACCACCACTGCCCCCATGTTATTATAGCACTGAATGTTAAAAGCAGAACAGATAATTACTGTTTCAGCTTTAACTCAGTGGCACCAACACCAAAGGTGGGTCTGCCCTTGGCTCGTATGAGAATCTCTTTGTTTTTATGCATATTCCAAAGGAATTGACTGATGGAGAGTTTGGGATTTGGAGAAAAGAAAGGGATATATACCTAGTGTTATCCTTATGGCTGGAGATCTTGAGCAAGCAGCCCTAGCCTCACTGCCTTCATCTGTAGGATGATGCTATAATGTGCATCCTGACCTATCAAACCATTCGAACAATTTAAGGTGGTCCTGCCTGTAAAATGAGTAGTTCAGCTGCTAACCAAAAGGTTGGTGGTTCAAGTCTAGCCAGGGGTACCTTGGAAGAAAGGCCTGGCAATCTATTTCCAAAAATTCAGCCATTGAAAAAACATTGTTCAGTTTTTGTAGCTATTCACCTATTTGTTGAGGAAAAGAAATGTGGATTATAATTGTTTCAATTTGAATTAAAGAGAGATAGTAGCAAAGGAAAAGATGCTTGGACATCAGAAGCCCCACACTCACCGCTACAGATCCCCCGCCTGTTGTAGAAGCCTTCACCACAGCTGCTCTCACAGCCACCCTCTCTCAGCACTTGGAGGGCATCTCTGCAGGCCAAGCAGTTCTTCTCTGCAGGACCCCAGCATGTGGCACAGGACTCGTGGCACACTGCAGGCAAACACAAAGTCAGTGAACAACTCACAGTCCAACGGACTGGTGCTAACTGTTCTTTCAGAGGTTTTATAATCACAAGGAAGATGTTGGCTCTTTGGTTCCTAAACTGTGATGCACGAATGTGCACCTCAGGAGAAACATATCCTCTTCCCTTTCCCCCTGAAAGAAACAAACTTTGATTGACCAGAAGTACAACTGTGGTAAATTATCGCTAAGATATTTGAAACAGGAAATCAGAGGCTTTTGAGTAATATGAATCACAGGGAAGGAAGTAATAGTTTTTCTAGACAGAGATTGACTGTCTAACGAAATTTAGATGGCCCTCCATCACCTGGCCTTTTGTAATCACACAACAAAGTACCAACGGGATAACCACTTCTCACCTCTAACACCATCATGAATAAACTCTCTTTGATTAGAATTTTTAAGGGCCTGGTCCACTTTCTGTTTATTGCTCATTGCCTCCATTTCTGTTTGTATCTGTCCCTCCTCATCTCCCCTTCTTATATCCACACCCACAACTCCTGTAGCCTCCCTCAGTCTTTCAGTTTCCTCTCCATTCGTATCTGCTATACATATATCTTGAGTAACTTGAACCTATAATTTCTATCAGTCCTTTGGTTCCTAACTACATTTTGGTGCTAAGCAAAAACCAGCTGCCATCAAGTTGATTGTGACGTATCAGGATCCTATGTACGCTGAGTAGAACTTCACTACATACATTTTCATGGTTGTGACCTTTGGGAAACAGATTATCAGTCCTTTCTTCCAAAGTACCTGTGGGTGGCTTCAAACTGCCATCCTGTCAATAGCCCAGCATTTAACTGTTTTAGCCACCCAGAGACTCCATTCCTTTAATAAAATTTCCTCCTCTTCCAGAATTTGTTTCTTATTACTGCTCATGCTTGCTCTTCACCTTAGGAAAGACAGGCATATTCTGAATGATTTGATCATTTCATTTGGTTAGCTGTCTGCATGGCTAACCACACCTATGCTTTTGTCAATGCATCCTGGTTTTATAAATGTTTGCTCCACAGTGGAGTACAATCTATTTTAAAGAGGTGTGGATTCTGATCAAAATTGGGAGAATGGCTTTTGTACTTGGCAAGCGGCTTGGTAACCATTAACTTAGTAATTTAATTAGGTATCACTTTGAAGGCAAAAAAAAAGGATACCTACACTGCAAATCTCAAGACATATTTCTCTCTCCTTTCAGTTCTAAACTGCACAGAAAAGCCTTAATTTCAGACACTGTTTCTCTCCAACAAATTTAGAGATAATTACTAATTGTGTTAAGTGCTGGGAAGGGTTCTGTGACAAAGAAAAACAGTTATGGGGACCAACTTCAGATAAATCTAAAGGATAAGAGGAGGCCATCCAAGGAGAGAGTCAGAAAAGAGAACAAGCAAAGTCCTTGAGAAAGGAAGGGGCTTTTAGGACCCAGTGGGACCCAGTATCATGATTCATGGTTGAAAATGTAGACCTTGGAGCCATAGAAAGAAGTTAGGATTTTATTCTAGATGTAATGTGAAAACATAAAAACCGTTTAAGAGATGTTACAGATTGAATTTGTCCTCCTAAAATATGTGTTGGAATTCTAACCCCTATATCTGTAGAAGGAGCCCTGATGGTACAGTGATTAACTGCTCAGCTGTTAAATAAAAGGTCAGTGGTTAGAACCCACCAGTTCCTCTATAGGAGAAAGATGTGGCAGTCTGTTTCTATAAAGATTACAGCCTTGGAAACCCTAGAGAGCAGTTCTACTCTCTCCTATAGGGTTGTTATGAGTCAAAACTTTTTTTTTTGGTTTAGACCTATGGATGGAATCCCGTTTCGGAATAGAGTTTTTATTATTATTATTATGTTATTGAGGTCATATTAGTGTAGGGCATGTATTAAACCTATTCACTTTGGAGATATAAAAGGAGCAGATTAGGCACAGAGAAGCAAGCACTAATGGGGAAAGACAGATGCCTTGTAGAGAGCCCCAAGGAATGCTGAGAAGAATGCTAGAGAAGCTGAGACAAGACTTTACCCCCAGAGCACAGAAAGACAACCTTCCTCTAGAGCCAGTGTCTGAATTTGGCTCCTACCCTCCTGAACTGTGAGAAAATAAATTTCTGTTCATTAAAGACACGCACTTGTGTTATTTTTGTTACAGCAGCACTAGGAACCTAAGATAGGATGGCACACACAGGATTCACCCAGCCACAATGGCTCTGAGTCCTTCCTTATCCCCTGTAATACTGTTCACACTTCACAGGCATAAATTGTCACTGTGTCTGTGAGGCTTTGCTGAACTTGTCAAAACACAGTTAGTTACTCCTTCCTCTAAGTTCTCGCAGCATTTTGTACATGCCTTTCTGAAGATATTTACCCTACTGTTCTAATTATTTGGTTACAAATCCATCTCCTTCAACAGAATATAATACCTTCCAGGATTGCTGTTGCTGTAGGCTGTCATTGAGTCAGCCTTTGACTTATGGAGAATTCATAATATGATCAAGCTATTGTGATTCATAGGGGTTTCTTCAGCTGATTTTTCAGAAATAGATCACCAGGCTTTTCTTCCTAGTCTATCTGGAAGCTATGCTAAAACCCACTTTGTATCTCAGCAACATGCAAGTCTACTCTAACAGATGGGTGGTGGCTGTGATTTGAGGTGCACTGGCTGGTAATTGAACCTGGGTCTCCTCATGAACTATCACTGCCCTCAACATGTTGCAGTCACCTTAAACCCCCAATCCACTACTTGTTTATCAGTGTGTCATACTGTAGTGGCTTGCTGTGATGAGGGAAGGTATGCTACTGCTATTTTAAATACCAGCAGGGTCGCACATGGTAGACAGGTTTCAGTAGAGCTTCCAGACTAAGACTAGGAAGAGGGAAGTAGTGGCCAGGTCCTCTTCTGAAATAATCAGCCTCAACGATGTGGATGGAATAAGTTTTTGGAACCTTAATTTGCTGATGTGGCATGACTCATACTGAGAAGAAACAGCTGCAAACATCCATTAATAACCAGAGCACAGAATGTATGAAGTATGCATGGAGGAAAACTAGAAGTTGTCAAAAATGAAATGGAATGCATACGATTGGTATCCTAGGCATTAGTGAGCTGGAGTGGACTGGTATTGGTCATTTTGAATCAGACAATCACATGGTCCACTATTCTGGGAATGACAAACTGAAGAGGACAGGCATTTTATTTGTTGTCAAAAAGAATATTTCAAGATCTATCCTAAAGTATATTTCTGTCAATGATTGGATAATATGAATACACCTATAAGGAAGACCAATTGATACTGCTATTATTCAAATTTCCACATGAACCACCAAAGCTGAATATGAAGAAATTGAAGATTTTTACCAATGTCTGCAGTTTGAAACTGACCAAACATGCAATCAAGATTGTAAGATAATTACTGGTGATTGGAATGCAGAAGTTGGAAACAGAAGAAGCATCAGTACTTGGAAAATATGGCCTCAGTGACAGAAAGAACACCAGAGATCATATGACAGAATTTTGTGAGACTAGTGACTTATTAGGAGCTCTGGTAGCATAGTGCCTAAGGCACTTGACTGCTAACCAGAAGGCTGGTGGTTCAAACCCACCAGCCACTCTTTGGAAGGAATGTTGGGCAATCTACTTCTGTAGTGATACCTCCTCGGAAACCCAAGGAGGGGTTGCTATGAATTGGGGCCGACTCGATGGCACATGACAACAACAACAGTGAATTATTTGTTGTAAAAACATTTTTTCAACAATATAAATGCCAACTATACACATAGACCTCACCAGGTGGAATACACAGGAATCAGTTCGAGTATGTATCTGTGGAAAAAAGACAAGGGAGAAGTTCAATATCATCAGTCAAAACAAGGCCAGGGGCCAAATTTGGAATAGACCATCAACTGCATATATGCAAGTTTAGCTGAAGTTGAAGAAAATTAAAACAAGTCCATGAAAGGCAAAATATGACTTTGGGTATTTCCCACCTGAACTTAGAGATCACCTGAAGAACAGATATGATGCACTAAACACCAATGACCTAAGACCAGATGATTTGTGGGATAATATCAAGGACATCATCCATGAATAAAGCAAATGGTCTTTAAAAGGACAGGAAAGGAAGAGAAAACCAAAATGGATGTCTGAAGAGACTCTGAAATTTGCTCTGGAATGGAGGTTAACTAAAGCAAACTGAAGAAATAATGAAGTAAAAGAGATGAACAGAAGATTTCAAAGTGCAGCTCGAGAAGACAAAGTAAAATATTATAATGAGTATATAATAATATATAATAAATATTATAATGTGGAAAGATCTAGAGTTAGAAAACCAAAAGGGAAGAACATGCTTGGCATTTCTCAAGTTGAAAGAATCAAAGGAAAAATTCAAGCCTCAAGTTGCAATACTGAAGGATCTATGGGCATAATACTGAATGATGCAGGAAGCATCAAAAGAAGATAGAAGGAATACAGAGTGACTGTACGAAACAGAATTGGTCAACATTTACTTACTTCAGGAGGAAGCATATGATCAAGAACCAATGATACTGAAAGAAGAAATCCAAGCTGTACTGAAGAAATTGGTGAAAAACAAGGCTCCAGGGACTGAAGGAATACCCACTGAAATGTTTCAACAAACAGATACAGCACTGGAGGCACACATTCATTTTTGCAAAGAAATATGGAAGACAGTTACCTGGCCAACTGACTGGAAGAAATCAATATCTGTGCCCATTCCAGAGAAAGGTGAACCAATAGGATGTAGGAATTATCAAATGATATCATAAATAATCAGACACAAGTAAAATTTTGAAGATAATTCAAAAATGGTTGGAGCAGTATATGGATGAGGAACTGCCAAAACTTCAAGCCAGATTCAGAAAAGGACATGGAAAGAGGGATATCTTACTGAAGATAATTCAAAAACGGCTGCGGCAGTATACTGACAGAGAAATTCCAGAGGTGCAAGCTGGATTCAGAAGAGGACGTGGAACAAGGGATATCATAGCTGTTGTCAGATGGATCTTGGCTGAATGCAAAGAATACCAGAAAGATGTTTATTTGTGTTTTATTGACTATGCAAAAGCACTCAACTGTGTGGATCCTACACATTATGGACAACATTATTAAGGGAATTCCAGAATACTTAATTGTGCTCATGAGGAACCGGTACTTAGACCAAGAGAGAGTTGTTCAAATACGACAACGGAATACTGCATGGTTTAAAATCAGGAAAGGTGTGCATCAATGTTGCATGTTTTCACCATATTTATTCAATTTGTTTGCTGAACAAATAATCCGAGAAGCTGAACATTATGAAGAATGTGGTATCAGGATCAGAGGAAGACTCATTAACAACCTACAATACACAGATGACACAAGCTGGCTTGCTAAAAGTGAAGAGGACTTGAAGCACTTACTAATGAAAATCAAACACTACAGCCATCAGTATGATTATACCTCAACATAACGAAAACAAAAATTTCACAACTGGACCAATAAGCAACATCACAATAAATGGAGAAAAGATTGAGGTTGTCAAGGATTTCATTTTACTTGGATCTGTAGTCAATACTCATGGAAACAGCAGTAAAGAGATCACACAACATATTTCATTGGGAAAACTACTGTAAAAGACCTCTTTAAAGTGTTGAAGAGTAAAGATTTCACTTTGAAGACTATGGTACCACCCGACACAAGCCATGTAATTTTTAATGGCCTCATATGCATGTGAGAGCTGGACAATGAATAAGGAAGACTGAAGAGCTGATACATCTTAATTATGGTGTTGGCAAAGAATGTTGAATGTACAATGGACTGCTAGAAGAACAAACATATTTGTCTTAAAGCAAGTACAGCTGGAATGCACCTTGGAAGTGAGAACAGCCAGACTTCATTTCTCATACTTTGGGCATGTTGTCAGGAGGGATCAGTCCCTGAGGAAAGATATAATGCTTAGTAAACTAGAGCGTCAGCAAAAGAGAAGACCCTCCATGAGATGGATTGACCCAGTGGCTGTGACCATGGTCTCAAGCATGATAACAACTGTGAGGATAGTACAGGACCAGGCAGTGTTTCATCCTTTGTACATGGGGTCACTATGAGTCAGAATCAACCTGATGGCACCTACCAACAACTACAAAAACAACAAATTCCCAATGCCTGGTATCTGGTATGTAGTCAGTTCTTCGCTTGTTTAATGCATGCTGAATGAATGTACTGCATATTTATTATTGTCAGGAATAATTCATCCAATTAGTTATCTTCAGTTATGGGAACAACTAGCCAGGAGGTCATAGTCTTAAGATATTTGTTGTTGTTGTTGTTGTTTGCCGTCGAGTCGGCCCTGACTCATAGCGACCCCTCCTTGGGTTTCCGAGGCAGTATCACTACGGAAGTAGGATTGCCCAACCTTCCTTCCAAGGAGTGGTTATACCCTACAAATTGTACTTAGCAAATGGTGGAGCCCAGATCTGTTTATAGTGATAAATACTTATGCTGCAATTATATAAAGTTACAAATGTGATGCTGGTCTCTCTCTTTTTCCTTTGTAGGACACAGGAGTGGCTTGTTCCAAGGCCACACAAAACAACAGCAAGATTTCTATTTCAATATGGGACTATGCTGAGTTGTCATTTCTTACGATGACATATTCCCACTGCGTTTTGCAATTGATTTCTAATTTCTAACACTGAACATATGCTACTGGAAATTATCTCTTCTTGCAGGCTTATTCTACATGTGGCTTTATTACATTTGGGCTATTATGAAAAATAAAAGGTCACTCCCTGACTGTTCACCATAATTTCTTTTAGTGATACATTTCAGATTACTTAGAATTTGAATTGAATATTGTGAAAATTGTGGCAATAAATTAAAAAGAGGTGCAGCAAAGGAAAGCCATCTTTTTATCGCACATAACTTATTTGGAAAGGTCCCTGACTTTCCTGGAGTGTAATAAGACATGTGTTGTCTTGCTGAGCAATTCACATAAAAAATTAAAAGGAACAAATTACCTTTCTTTTGGCAACTTTATATTGAAACCCTACTCTAAAAACAAGAAATTTCTTTTTGCAGTGGTAATTTACAAATAGAAGATTGTGTTCAATTTTTTCTAACTGTGCTTCTCTAAGAACACAATGGAGCCCATTACCAGTTAAAAGTGTTAAAAGCACTTCTTACAGAAGTGCTTCCCAGACTCCAAGCAGCAGATACATGTGGGATCTGCTTTCAGAACAAATCAAGCTCTAAGGGAAGGGGAAGAGGTCTTAGTTCCCTGCCTTGTCCATAGTCTCTTAGGAGTCAGTTTCTCTGTCATTCCCAAGGAATTACTTCATTGACTCAGTGTTGTAGTTATGTGCCGTAGAGTCAGATCTGACTCATAGCGACCCCTCTTTGGGTTTCCAAGGCAGTATCACTACAGAAGTAGATTGCCCCATCTTCCTTCCAAGGAGTGGCTGGTGGGTTTGAACTGCCAGCCTTCTGGTTAACAGTCAAGTGCCTTAGGCACTATGCTACCAGAGCTCCTCATTGACTCAATAGGTCCCCTTAATCAGTGAGTCTGCAGTTCAAATTTTCAAATTGCCAAAAAGTTCTCACTTGTAATTATGCTGAAACAGGAGTCCTTGGATGGGACAAATGGCTAACTCACTTGGCTGCTAACCCAACAACTGGAGGTTGAAGTCTACCTGGAACTGCATCGAAAGAAAGGCTTGATGATCTACTTCAGAAAATCAGCCACTGATAAATTGTGTGGGACATAGTTCTACTCTGACAGATATGGGGTCACCATGATTCATAATCAATAGTAACTATTTAAAAATAACAACAACAAAAAGAAAACAACAGCTCAAACTTCAGGCATAAGCAGGTGTATCATATACATGTCAGATTTCTTCATTTTGTTTCTTATCCACTTTGTGGCAACTGCCAGCTTTCATTCTCATCTCATAAATGACTACAAAGTACTTGCCAACTTTTAAAGTATTGTCAGGAGACAGTGGGTAAATTTCCAATAAGAAGCTCTTGTTGATGAAAAATGTTTCTATCTTAAACTCAACTTCACTGTTCCTTGGTTTCCTAATATGTAAAGTGGGAATAATAATATTTGTTTTGCTTAATTCTTGATGCTATGGTGAGATGATAAATTTGTGAAAGCAAAGAATGTGGCATGTGATCATATGAGCTGCATACCCTAGGAGATCTAGCAAATCTTGTTTTAAATTGAGTCAAAAGCAAAGCTGTTATAAAGGGAACAAAGTGAAGTGCAACATGAGACAGTCGAGGAAAGGATAGGAAAGACTACGAGAAGATGGGTTCATTCTGAAATGGAGGAAGGGAAAGTAAAAGAGACCTCAGGGATTGTGTGAGTTCTATAAACCAGCTCCAGCCTTTCCCAGAGGCCTCACACTCTCAAGCTATTTTCTTGCAATCTCTACAAAACAACGAATGCTGTTTGGAAGTGATTAGAAATAGCTGCAGAAGCTCACAGAGAAGCCAAGATGCCTGGTTCATCACAGCCCCAGATAAGGCCAAGGTTTCTCAGCCTTTGTAAGAAGTGCAAACTCCAGAACAAGTGAAGAGGTTCATCTGAGCAAGCCCCACTTTTAATCCTTCTACTCATTCTCTTGCCTACGACCACGCTGGATCTCCACCCTCAAGCTGCTGCCTCCTGCCAACTGAAGGCTTGACATCCCAAAATGAGAATACTGGGGCTCCCGATATTCTGTACTTGTGGGAGTCCATAACAGAAGAAATACAAATACAAACTTCAGCCTCATGGATAGTCAGAGATATGCAAATTAAACAGGAGAACAGCAACTAGATTTAACAGATGAGATGAACACATAGTAACATGTATGGATTTTAGAAACACTGCTTGGTTAAAAAAAAAAGTAAAGAAAAAATAAAATATCCACTCACTGAGGGCTATGAATATATAAAATACACACACATAAAACAACAAGAGTACACACATACAAAATAATACGTATTAAATGTATTGGAATAGTTATTTAAGGCAGGGATCTAGAGACAAAGGGAGAATAGGACAAGGGAACAACAGGGATAGATAGAAACATGGATGGGTGGATGGATGGATGGGTGGGTGGTATATGAATGGCCAGGCAGATAGATGGAAGGAAGGAAAGGAGGGAGGGAGGGAGGAAGGGAGGGAAAATGGAGAGAGAGAAACAGAGAAAGAAAAAAATTGGCCCAGGCCAATGATGAAAATGGTCCATGAATTGGCAGATAGGATTAACTCAATCCTCTTCATGTGAGTCCCAAAAAGCAAGTAGAAGAAAAAAAA